>NC_072427.2:148450000-148750000 GCF_028878055.3 Symphalangus syndactylus
GTGCCAATCTTGTCTTCATTTCTTTGCTCCTCTATTTCCTTCTGAGAGCAAGTGTTGGATTTTTATTTAGTGAAAAAATAAGATACGGAAATAGAAGTGCTACAAGGGCTGATGGAAGGGCAGGCCTGTATTAACAGCCCTTGTCTCTCTTCAGTTGCTGCCCATTGAAAGAGCTGCTCGGAAGCAGAAGGCCCGGGAAGCTGCTGCTGGGTGAGTTTTGGAAGCTATTGGGATGGAGCATAGGAAGCCACTGGGGTGGGGAAGCTGTGAGGAAGGAGGAGGTGTCTGTTTTGGTCTGTGAATCACTCTGTTCCTGGACCTGTTTCTAGGATCCAGTGGAGTGAAGAGGAGACGGAGGACGAGGAGGAAGAGAAAGAAGTGACCCCTGAGTCAGGCCCCCCAAAGGAGGAGGAGGCAGATGGGGGCCTGCAGATCAATGTGGATGAGGAACCATTTGTGCTGCCCCCTGCTGGGGAGATGGAGCAGGATATCCTTGCAGGGCAGAGTGAAGAGTTAGGAGGAAGGTGCTGGGGAGAGGGATTTCCAGGCCCTAGGACATCATGACACAGTTCCTTAACAGGCCCACATGCCCAGGCTCCAGACCTGCGACGAGTTCACAAGCGGATCCAGGATATTGTGGGAATTCTGCGTGATTTTGGGGCTCAGCGGGAGGAAGGGCGGTCTCGTTCTGAATACCTGAACCGGCTCAAGAAGGATCTGGCCACTTACTACTCCTATGGAGACTTCCTGCTTGGCAAGCTCATGGACCTCTTCCCTCTGTCTGAGGTACTGGATTGCCGAATGCCTCTTCTGCTTTGCTTTTCTCACCTCCTTACCCTGTGTAAGGAGGATGTTCAGCCCCCCTTGCCCCCCTCCTCTGACTGAGCTCCTTAGCCAGCCTCACTTATTCCCTGCTGTCTTGCCCTATAGCTAGTGGAGTTCTTAGAAGCTAATGAGGTGCCTCGGCCCATCACCCTCCGGACCAATACCTTGAAAACCCGACGCCGAGACCTTGCGCAGGTGAGGGGTGGCCTTTGAGGCTCGCTCATCTCAGAAGGGAAGTGACTTCTGCCAACTCCAGAGATTCCCCTGTGCTACCCTGACTGGGTGGGGCCTTAGAACCTAAGCATGATCCTGGGGGGCAAACCCAGAGGCCTGATGTCTCTGGCAGGCTGGGGGCCTAGGACCTCTGTGGAATGGGAAGTTCATACTGTGCTCTCTGTGACTAGGATGATGAGACTTCAAGATGAGCGTGCTGCCCCTAAAGAAATTGGAGGGAGATCATTGAGGAGCTGGGGAAATATGATTCCTGACTGCACAAAAAAGACACATATGCACAGTCAATATTTTAAACTCATTTCCAAGGGTTCAGGGGCCCCAGGTTAAAGACCCCTGTTCTAAAGTCAGTTGTTGGGTTATACGTGTTGTATATTTCCTGGTGTGAAGAAAACCTAATAATGTAATGTGCTATAACCAATATCATTAAATTTTTAGTATAGTGGAGGGGCTCAGCCTCTTAGAAAATCAGATGCCACTTCTAGGAAATAAAGTAACAGGAGGTGGCATCCTGCTCCATTGGGATGAAGTTCAGACCTTGAGTTAGGAGCCTGAGGTTAAGAAAAAAGGGCATCCTAGGATGGAGTGGGAGAGAGAAACTGCTCAGTGAGTCCATGATGACTGTGTTCGGAGTAAGCACTCTAGGAGTTGTGGGGCCATGGGCCATGTTTTTATGAACCATGTTTTTAATGTCTTCATCTGTTTTCTGGGTAGAGTAGCCTATGAGGTTATTAAAATCTTCATCCCTACCGGGCGCGGTGGCTCACGCCTGTAATCCTAGCACTTTGGGAGGCCGAGGCGGGCAGATCACCTGAGGTCAGGAGTTAGAGACCAGCCTGGCCAACATGGTGAAACCCCATCTCTATGAAAAATACAAAAATTAGCCAGGCATGGTGGTACGTGCCCGTTGTCTCAGCTACTCAGGAGGCTGAGGCACGAGAAAGAATTGCTTGAATCCAGGAGGTGGAGGTTGCTGTGAGCCGAGATCGCGCCACTTCACTCTAGCCTGGGCAACAGCATAAGACTCCGTCTCAAAAAAAAAAAATCTTCATCCCTCTTCAGGCTCTAATCAATCGTGGGGTTAACCTGGATCCCCTGGGCAAGTGGTCAAAGACTGGACTAGTGGTGTATGATTCTTCTGTGCCCATTGGTAAGTCTCCCCCACCCAAGAGCCCTTCTACCTCTGTCCCCGTCCCTACCGCATGTCACAGGGTGGTCCTCCTCCACAGGTGCTACCCCCGAGTACCTGGCTGGGCACTACATGCTGCAGGGAGCCTCCAGCATGTTGCCCGTCATGGCCTTGGCACCCCAGGAACATGAGCGGATCCTGGACATGTGTTGTGCCCCTGGAGGAAAGACCAGCTACATGGGTATGAGAGGGGCAGGCAGGTGGGATTCATCGGGCTGTCTTTTGAAAGTAGATGGGGTTGCTGACTCACTAGTGCTCACGGAACACAATGTGCAGGTAGCTAGCAGAGTGGTGAGGACCAGTTTCTGGAGTCGGCCTGGGTTCCAGTGTGCCACTTACTACCCATCTGACTATGGATTCTCTTTTGTCATCCTTAAAATGGGATGGTAAATGTGCTTGGGTTGGCCCTTGTATTATGCTTGGATTGTGAGGGTTAAAATGATGCATTTAGAAGTCCTTGGCAGTGTTCAGCACATAATCAGCAGCCATAACTTTTATTAAGCTGCTATCACTTAAAAGAAGTAATTTAGCGGCCGGGCGCGGTGGCTCACGCTTGTAATCCCAGCACTTTGGGAGGCCGAGGCGGGCGGATCACGAGGTCAGGAGATCGAGACCATGGTGAAACCCCGTCTCTACTAAAAATACAAAAAATTAGCCGGGCGTGGTGGCGGGCGCCTGTAGTCCCAGCTACTCGGAGAGGCTGAGGCAGGAGAATGGCGTGAACCCGGGAGGCGGAGCTTGCAGTGAGCCGAGATCGCGCCACTGCACTCCAGCCTGGGCGACAGAGCGAGACTCTGTCTCAAAAAAAAAAAAAAAAAAAAAAAAAAAAAAAAAAAAAAAAAGAAGTAATTTAGTATGTAGGACCAGATAGGTGTTTGGTAAAAATGGGAAAACCACATCGGTAGACTTGCTGATCACTAGTGCAGAGTGGATCAGCCTATACAGTAGGCAGGCTTGTTGGGAGTGAAGTTGCCTTGAGGTGATGACACTTCTCATGTGGATTCCTGGGCAGGAGGGTGGGAGCAGGTGTGGAGGCAGTGGAAGTGGCTGATGAGCACTGTTACTGCCCTCCCTTTAGCCCAGCTGATGAAGAACACGGGTGTGATCCTTGCCAATGACGCCAATGCTGAGCGGCTCAAGAGTGTTGTGGGCAACTTGCACCGGCTGGGAGTCACCAACACCGTTATCAGCCACTATGATGGGCGCCAGTTCCCCAAGGTGAGACTCGAGCTGTGTGTCTCCTGAGGCTTCTTCCAGTTGACCTTCTGCCTTCCTGACCTCAATGTTTAGACTTGACCCTAGTAAATAGTGCCCTGCTGGTTGCAGAAGAGACATATGATTCATCTGTATCTTTTCCCCAGGTGGTGGGGGGCTTTGACCGAGTACTGCTGGATGCTCCCTGCAGTGGCACTGGGGTCATCTCCAAGGACCCAGCCGTGAAGACTAACAAGGTGAGGAGTCAGGTGGTGGGCCTCTGAGAGGCCTTGGCTGGGTCCTGTAGAGCTGGAAAGTGAGATGGGGACACCCTCTGGGCTCCCCTCTCCTCCTGAGGCTGCCTTTGGGTCTCTTTTTGGGACAGGATGAGAAGGACATCCTGCGCTGTGCTCACCTCCAGAAGGAGTTGCTCCTGAGTGCTATTGACTCTGTCAATGCGACCTCCAAGACAGGAGGCTACCTGGTTTACTGCACCTGTTCTATCATGGTGAGACCTCCGCCATGGCAGAGCAGGGGAGGCTGGGCTGGGGGACTCTTTGCCCCTTAGAGCTCCCTTCAGCTCCAGCTCTGCTTTTTCCTCCCTTCTTTGTCTTCCCCCCACATCCAGGTAGAAGAGAATGAGTGGGTGGTAGACTATGCTCTGAAAAAGAGGAATGTGCGACTGGTGCCCACAGGCCTAGACTTTGGCCAGGAAGGTTTTACCCGCTTTCGAGAAAGGCGCTTCCACCCCACTCTGCGTTCTACCCGACGCTTCTACCCTCATACCCACAATATGGATGGGTTCTTCATTGCCAAGTTCAAGAAATTCTCCAATTCTATCCCTCAGTCCCAGACAGGTAAGTGATCTTTCTCTACCCTTCATCACCACCTTTGCTCTTTCCACCTTTTAGGAGGCTTTATGGTGTGACAGGAGGGAAGGGAAAGGAAAGATTCATGCATCCCTTACTCCAGCCTTTGCATGCTTGGATGAGAGAACCCTCTCATTCCAGCTAGAATTGCTTTTTGAGTGCTGGACCCCATGTGAATAGGCTAAAGTGTTCATATGGATGGAGGCCTTTTCCTTTATTCTGCCAAGTGGCTGCAGTTGTTCAGCACTAAATGCATTCCAAATGCAGGTTGTGGTTTCTTTTCCTTCTTGGCACAGGGTGGACTTACTGGTACTGTACCTCTGCTGGTCCAGCATTCTCAGCACTGGGTTGGAACAGAGCTCCACAGAGCTTTGTAAGCAGTTCTCTGAGCCCTTCACACTCATTGCAAATTGTTTTCTCAGCCATCTTGAGGAGTCTGGCCTGGATCTCAAGGGAAGGGTGGGGTTTTCTGAAACAGCCTTGAGAGCGCTGCTTACTGGGATATAACCCTGGGTTTAGTTGGAAGAGGGAGAGAAGTGCTACTTTAGAAATAGTAGAATTTGTCTGGGCATGGTGGCTCATGCCTGTAATCCCAGCACTCACCTGAGGTCAGGAATTCAACATGGTGAAACCCCGTCTCTACTAAAAATATAAGAATTAGCTGGGTGTGGCCAGGCGCAGTGGCTCACGCCTGTAATCCCAGCACTTTGGGAGGGCAAGACGGGCAGATCATGAGGTCAGGAGATCGAGACCATCCTGGCTAACACGGTGAAACCCCCCGTCTGTACTAAAAATACAAAAAATTAGCCAAGCGTGGTGGCAGGCGCCTGTAGTCCCAGCTACTCGGGAGGCTGAGGCAGGAGAATCACTTGAACCTGGGAGGTGGAGGTTGCAGTAAGCCGAGGTCATGCTATTGCATTTCAGCCTGGGCAACAAGAGCAAAACTCCATCTCAAAGGAATAGTAAAATTTGCTGTAACTTAAAAAGTACGTATTTTAATTATCCTGCACTTCATCACAATCCACGTGGAAAAAAACCTCTCTGATTTAAAAAATAAATAGGCCAGGTGCGGTGATGGCTTATGCCTGTAAATCCCAGTACTTTGGGAGGCTGAGGCGGGAAGATCACTTAAGACCACGAGTTTGAGACCTGTCTGGGCAACAAAGAGAGACTTTGTAGTTCCAGCTACTCTGGAGACTGAGGTAGGAGGATCCCTTGAGCCCCAGGAGTTTGAGGTTGCAGTGAGCTATGATGGCACCACTGTATTCCAGCCTGGGCAACACAGTGAGACTCTACCCCAAAAAAAAAAAAAAAAAAAAAAAAAAGAAAAGATAAATAAAATAAAGCCTAGTGCTTCAAATTCATTTAGAAGACTCCGCGAGGCCGGGCGTGGTGGCTTGCGCCTGTAACCCCAGCACTTTGGGAGGCTGAGGTGGGTGGATCACCTGAGGTCAGGAGTTCAAGACCAGCTGGTCAACATGGTGAAACCCCATCTCTACTAAAAATACAAAAATTAGTCGGACATGGTGGCGCACACTTGTGATTGTCAGGAGGCTGAGGCAGGAGAATCGCTTGAACCCAGGAGACAGAGGTTGCAGTGAGCCAAGATCACACCACTGCACTCCAGCCTGGGTGACAGAGTGAGATTCCGTCTCAAAAAAAAAAAAAAAAACCCCAAAACCCTGAGATTCATCTCTTCCTTATAGCGTCTTGTTACTTCCTGTCCTCAAGAGGGCGCAGCTTCCTGTAGAAACCTTTTGGCCCAAGGATAGGCAGTGATTTTTTTGTTTTGTTTTGTTTTTTGAGACGGTGTCTTGCTTTGTTGCTCAGGCTGGACTGCAGTGGTGCAATCTCAGCTCATTGCAACCTCCACCTTCCAGGTTCAAGCGATTCTTGTGCCTCGGACTCCCAAGTAGCTAGGATTACAGGTGTGTACCACCATCCCTGGCTAATTTTTGTATTTTTAGTAGAGACGGTTTCACCATGTTGGCTAGGCTGGTCTTGAACTCCTGGCCTCAAGCAATCCACTTGCCTTGGCCTCCCAAAGTGCTGGAATTACAGGTGTGAGCCACCATGCCTGGCCTATAGGTAGTGATCTCTTAATACAAGGTTCAACTAGGACTTGAGTAAAGGCCAAGTTCTATTAAGTAATGGGAATTTAGGTAATCTGCTCTTAGGCACTGACCTAATTGTGTGGAGCTCCTGCCCAAGAAATGGCAATTCTCATATTTTAATATGAGAATATTAAAGTATGGTGATAAGGCCCATTTTCTGATACCATCTGTTTAATTTTAACCCCAGGAAATTCTGAAACAGCCACACCTACAAATGCAGACTTGCCTCAGGTCATCCCCAAGTCTGAGAACAGCAACCAGCCAGCCAAGAAGGCCAAGGGGGCTGCAAAGACAAAGCAGCAGCTGCAGAAACAGCAACATCCCAAGAAGGCCTCCTTCCAGAAGCCGAATGGCATCTCCAAAGGGGCAGACTCAGAATTGTCCACTGTACCTTCTGTCACAAAGACCCAAGCTTCCTCCATGTTCCAGGATAGCAGTCAGCCAGCTGGAAAAGCTGAAGGGATCAGGGAGTCAAAGGTGACTGGGAAGCTAAAGCAACGATCACCTAAATTACAGTCCTCCAAGAAAGTTGCTTTCCTCAAGCAGAATGCCCCTCCCAAGGGCACAGACACAGAAACACCAGCTGTGTTATCCCTGTCCAAGACTCAGGCCACCCTGAAACCTAAGGACCACCATCAGCCCCTTGGAAGGGCCAAGGGGGTTGAGAAGCAGCAGTTGCCAGAGCAGCCTTTCAAGAAAGCTGCCTTCCAGAAACAGAATGATACCCCCAAGGGGCCTCAGCCTCCCACTGTGTCTCCCGTCAGTTCCAGCCGCCCCCCACCAGCAAAGAGGAAGAAATCTCAGTCCAGGAGCAACAGCCAGCTGCTGCTGTCTTAGGATGGTGGAAAACTAGACTGGGGTGGCTCAGTGCCATTGTCACCGGGTTGGAACTCTTGCCTCTGTGAGGATGCCTTCTCCACTGTGCATACCCATGAAATTTAATACACGTTTTACAACCTCTGGCCACTGAGTATTTTTGAGGGAACTGGGTACTGCCTTTGCCGCTTTAAGGGTAAAGGTGGGAAGGTGGGACTGGGATCTTCTGAGGAGAGGGAATGGTTGGGTGCTACTGAGAAATAAGGTCAGTTTTAGGCTCCTGCATCCTTGGGTCTTCCCAGGAAGGGAAAGCCCTAGAGTCAGAGCTAGAGGTGATTGAACTCCGGGGAGAGGAGGGCAATAGAAGTGTAGGGGAAGGCCGGGCACGCTGGCTCATGCCTGTAATCCCAGCACTTTCTGGGAGGCCGAGGCGGGTGGATCACCTGAGGTCAGGGGTTCGAGACCAACCTGGCTAACATGGTGAAACCTCGTCTGTACTAAAAATACAAAAAATCAGCCGGGCGTGGTGGCGGGCGCCTGTAATCCCAGCTACTCGGGAGACTGAAGCAGGAGAATCGCTTGAACCTGGGAGGCTAAGGTTGCAGTGAGCCAAGGTTGCGCCACTGCACTCCAGCCTGGGCGACAGTGAGACTCGGTCTCAAAAAAAAAAAAAAAAAAAAGGTAGTGTAGGGGAGATGGGCTTGCCACCAGAACCCATGGGGTACTGGAGGTCCTGGGCTTTACGCCACCCCGGCTGGATTCCAGGCGGTGGCTCCCCTCATCCCCGGGCTCGGCCTCAGACCCGAAAAGGTCCAGGGTCCGGTCTCCAATTGGAGCCTGTCATTGGCTTCCTCTCGGCCCGCCCCCTGACCTCTGCCCCGCTGCCGAGCCACCTGATTGGTCGGCCCTGTCCCGCCGGCGCCGCATTGGCTCTTCTCGCTCGCCCTCCATCCCTACTCCTGCACCGGTCTGCATCTCCCAGCAGAAGGCGCAGCCATGAATCCGTTATTCGGCCCCAACCTCTTCCTCCTACAGCAGGAGCAGCAGGGCCTGGCCGGGCCGCTGGGGGACTCACTGGGAGGCGACCACTTCGCCGGGGGAGGAGACTTGCCCCCGGCGCCTCTCTCGCCGGCCGGCCCTGCTGCCTACTCACCGCCCGGGCCGGGCCCGGCACCGCCTGCCGCCATGGCCCTCCGCAATGACCTGGGCTCCAACATCAACGTGCTCAAGACCCTGAACCTCCGTTTCCGCTGCTTCCTGGCCAAGGTGCATGAGCTGGAGCGCCGGAACCGGCTGTTGGAGAAGCAGCTGCAGCAAGCGCTGGAGGAGGGTAAGCAGGGCCGGCGGGGCCTGGGTCGTCGCGACCAGGCAGTGCAGACCGGCTTCGTCAGCCCCATCCGGCCCCTGGGGCTGCAGCTGGGCGCCCGGCCGGCCGCTGTCTGCAGCCCTTCCGCGCGGGTGCTTGGCTCGCCCGCGCGCTCCCCGGCCGGCCCCCTCGCGCCCTCCGCGCCCAGCCTCTCGTCGTCCTCCACCTCCACCTCCACCGCCTATTCCTCGTCGGCCCGCTTCATGCCCGGCACCATCTGGTCGTTCTCGCACGCCCGCCGGCTCGGGCCGGGACTGGAGCCCACTCTGGTGCAAGGGCCTGGCTTGTCGTGGGTGCACCCGGATGGGGTGGGCGTCCAGATCGACACCATCACGCCCGAGATCCGCGCTCTCTACAACGTGCTGGCCAAAGTGAAGCGGGAGCGGGACGAGTACAAGCGGAGGTAGGGACTGGGAAAGGGGGACAGGGCTCTCTGTGTCATGCCACTCACAACGGGCCAGGAGTCGGTGTGGGTTCCGAAGAATCAGGGGTGAAAAGAATGAGAGTAAAGTTTGTGCTGTATAATGAGGAGCTTGGAAGGAATTGGATGCAGGGAGACTAGAATCCGCAGAGAATGCAGAAGCCCCGCTCGTGACAGGAAGAAGGAAGCTGGGAGCGGAACACGGAGGGATTCCTACTTTTCCGGCTTGTCTCTGCCATCCAGGCATAACTGCGGGTTTTGTGCGGTGTGAAAGGGACTGGGTCTGAGCCCTACCGGTCTCAGCCCTGGGGCAGTTTAGGGATATAAACTTCAAAAGTAGGAGGCAAGGATATAGCGTAAATTTGGGAGACTAAATTGAATGAAATTGGAAGGCGGTGGTGAGGGAGGGGCTGTACCTTGCAACGAGTGATTCTTTCACAGCCCAAGGTTTCCCAAAGAATATTGATGGAAACCAGGTACCTGCTGTGGTTTCATAGGAAAAGCTCCGGGACCTCAAGCCATTGCTTGAGTAGGTCAACAAACCGGGAAAAGAAAGAGTGAAGGGAGTTCCCTAGGGTGAGGGTGGAGAGCAGGGCTGATAGGGGAATCTTGGCAGTATAAAGCGCCAGTGGTGGAGGGAGAGTGGAGAGCCGGCAGGGGACTGAGCAGGGAGAAGCTGGGATATGGGCGCTCCCTAGGACTGCGAGGCCGCGGGGCGGGCCCAGTGCATTCTGTGGATGAAGATTTGGTTGTCTGAGAGGAGCCCGGCCCCAAGGGGCAAGGGGAAGGAATGTGATGCCAGGAGTGCTGGCTGTATACCAAGTGGATTCCTTAGATGGCTGATAACCAAGCCGATAGGACAGGAGTGAGAGCAGAGGTAGTGTCTTGCAGACTCCAACCCATGCCTTGAGGAGGAAGGGGGTGACTGACAGGCTTTGGTTTGGCGGCCTCCCTTCTCATCTCAGCTATTATGACCCCTTGTGGGCGGGCCTGGGAACTACCTATGCAGCCCAGTGTAGCGGAGATTCAGCACTGGGTGAGGATTGGCCGAATGTTCTAGGAAATGACGGCTGGCTCTGGGGGCGACCTTCAGGGATCTCCACCCTGCTGGAGTTTACCAGATCACAGATCAGCAGGCTTTCTTTTTTTTTTTTTTTTTCCACAAATGATAATATTTTATTATAGAAAAAGCATCCCAAATCCAGGATTTCGTAAACACTGGTAGGTGAACAAGTGCAATTTTAGAAGTAAATACAAAGTAAAGAGGCAAAACCTACAAGCATTTTGCCTTCAGAGGAAAATGTAATGTTCTCCTGCACTAGTGATCCCACCCAGAACACAAATGTGGCTCCATCTCCCATGAAAGCATCAGATTTGCTTTCTGAGTTCAGTATGCCCATTTCAATAATTGCACAGTGATGGCAAGAAGTGGCATTGAATACCTTACTACAAACCCTTGAATTAAAATATTGAGACAGGGTCTTGCTCTGTCATCCAGGCTGGAGTGCAGTAGCGTCATCATGGCTCACTGCAGCCTCATCCTCCTGGGCTCAAGCAATCATCCTGCCTCAGCCTCTTGAGTAGCTGGGACTACAGGTATGCACTACCATGTCCATGCCTGGCTATTTTTTAATTTTTTTGCGTTGCCCAGGCCAGTCTCAAACTCCTGACCTGATCAGCAGGCTTTCTGAGCTTGAGTCCTGTCCTCGTGCTGGCTTCCTTAGTTGTGGTCCATGTTATATGTCCTTGGGAGTTTCAGTTGTCCTGAAATCATTCTGCCACCCAGAACCAGCCTGCTCTGCCCCTGCAGGAGTTAACTAACACGCTCAGCAGTGGAACAGGCACAGTTCTGGAATACATCCATAACCACAGGAACAACTGCTGTTCTCGGGAGCATTTTTTTTTAAACTGAAGGAGCGTTTGTCCTTGGTCCAGCTGTCCAGGGCAGGAAAGAGTTATTCCTTGGGGACTGATTAGCTCATCGCTCTGCAGCACGCTGCTGTGTAGAGAGCTGTAGCTAGACTTGGATGGTACGTGATACTGGCAGTGACTCTTCTTCCATCCCAGATCCCCTGCCCTCATTCTGGTCTCTTTATAGCAACACTGTAACTCCTGTCTTCTGCCTGGAAGGCCTGGGATGGCTTGAGCGCTAAACTGGGAGGTAGCTAAAGGCCTCCTGGGGTCTATTTTCAGCTCCCCTGCCTTGTGTGTGACCTTCTTTTGAGCCCCCGTTTTCCCAACATAGGAAAGGTCCCTGCTTTCTCTCTTCAACCCAGGGATACAGTTTTTTGGAAGAGAGGTGTTTGGTCCATGCAGAACACATGGAAATCGCTCTCAAATTCTGCCCATGTTAAGGGAACCTTGTAAGTGAGACCAGATGGAAATGGAGGTGAAAATGAACCTGTCTGTCTGAAGTCTGGCTAAAGAACAAATAGAACTGTAGTGGGCTTCCAGATGATTCATTTGTAGATTTTTTTACCCTGTAAGAGTTCCTTAAGCTTAACCTTTAGCTATAACTGCCTTACTTAAGTTTCTTCCAGGCTGTGTTGAGCTCACTGTCAGATAGCCCCTCCTGCCCTCTTTCACACATCTTGTCCAGGGTTAGCATGCCCTTGACAGGCTTACTGTCTTCCTCCAGGGACTCGTGGGCTCCAGGGGCATGAGGGTACCACAGTTCATGCCTTCACATCGTAGATGAAGAAACCAAGACCCAGAAAAGATAAGGGTCTTAGCTAAGAAAACATAACCTGATGCGACTAGGGCCCTTAGTGGCCTGACTGTATGCATGAGAATGTCAGGGGGGAGGGGAGAAGCACCTATAGGACACACAGGGAAGGGGGCTGGGAGCCAGGAAGGCTGGGAGCTGGACTGTGTGGGGAGCCAGCAGGGTGGTGGCTGGGCTGGCTGCCTCCTCCTGCTCTGCCCAGCAGGGAGGGGCAGCCGAGGTGATGTGGAGGAGTTATTATTAGGAATACTGCAGTGCGGCTGTGAGTGAGGAGATGGCTGTGACCCAGAGGCTGACATAGGAAGGAAGATGGAGGGAAGGGGAAGAAAGGGCTTAACCCAAGGCTTCAGAAGCTGCCCACTCAGATTTTAATTTTCTTGCTGTCTTCTTGGCCCCTTCCTAACCACTTTCTTATGTTGAAGTTTCTCTCTTGGTGCAGTTCCCCTCCCTTCTCAGGCTGACAGAAGTGATGAGCTCACAGGAACAGGATTTGAGATGTGCTGCTACGCCAGCTAGACTGCAGGGCCCTGGAACGCCGGGCGGGTCCTAAGCAGCGCATTGCCCTGGCTTCCATCTCTGTGATGGAATAGAATATGCACCGCCTGCCATGGCTGATGAGACATGACAAAGCTGGTTCTGGGAAGCATGCCCTACCTAGGACCCTGCCCTGTGGCCCAGGGTGTCGTCCGGCCCACTTGCAGTCTTAATCTCTGAATTCTGGGTCCTGGAAGAGGCTGTGTCTAGTTCTCATCTGCCGTACTCACCGGGCCCCTTTACAGACTCTACTTTCTCTTTCCCTCTGGGTTTGAGTGCTAGTAACCCCAGGCTCGTGTGTCCACTGCTGTCATGCTGCTATGGGACTTCCAGCCTCTGAGCCAGTCTGGTCACCTCTCTGTGACTCACTTAGAGGAGGCTCTGGGTGGGCAGTTTCTGGAGCTTGTGGGGAAGGACTTTGAGTGTCTCCTACCAGGCTCTTGACCCACTCTGTTGATACAGTATGTGTCCTGCAGATGCTTTTACAGGGTTAAATGATACCACAAGAGGCAGGGCAGCGGGCTCGACGAGCTCTGTTCTGGTGCGGGCAGGAGGCGGGAGCCCGGATCTGTGCGACTGAAGGTGGGAGACTGGGTCGGGTGGACCTGGTGGTCTGGTGTGGGCAGGAGGTGGGCAATGAGGCCAGCCAGACAGCTGGCTGAGCTGGGGCCTGAGCAGGGATGGGCGCCACGGAGGACCGGAGCCTCAGCACTTGCCCAAACAGAGCTCCTGGTGCGCAACCCGGAGGTTCCGGGAAGGCAGCTGGCGAGCTCGACGCCCATCAGGAAGCACAGAGCCACGTGACAGCTGCAGTTGGTCACCAGCTGGCTGGCCAGGCATTCCTGTGCCCTGCTCCTCCCCATCCAGGGAACCAGAACTGGGGTCTGAGGCCTGAGCCAGAGAGGTGGGGACAGGGAGCCATGGGGGCAGGGAAGGACTCTGTACCTAAGCTCTGTCCGCCCTTCCCATGTCTGTCAGGTGGGAAGAGGAGTACACGGTGCGGATCCAGCTGCAAGACCGTGTAAATGAGCTCCAGGAGGTGAGGGTGGCGCCCCACTCGCTGCTGGTGCTTCCCTGGGTACCCCTGTCTGCCCATGACCCTGCTGCCGTCTCCCTGTCCCTCCTTGTCATCTTTATCTTCCTCCTACCTCGGCAGTGCCACCAACATCAGGGTTTCTCCCAACTGCAGGAAGCCCAGGAGGCTGATGCCTGCCAGGAGGAGCTGGCACTGAAGGTGGAACAGCTGAAGGCTGAGCTGGTGGTCTTCAAGGGGCTCATGAGTAACGTGAGTGCAGCCCCAGGCTTCCCGAGGGTTGAAGTGAGGCTTCTGAGGCCAGAAGAGCAGGCCCTTGTAGTTTTGGCCTGTCGGCCTCCCGTCCACGGCTCTTCCCCTTCTCTTTGCTCTCCTTCCCTTTCTCCCCTAGCCACCCCTAACTCCAGAGAAAGAGAAGGAACAGAAGTCTTGGTGTTACGTCACAGAGGTGGCGCAGCTTCTGAGGGCCTGGGGTTGCAGAGCAGTTAGTGAGCAGCTTCTGGGGTGGAGGCTCCGCAGCTGGCGCCGGGGCCCTGGGCCGATTCCTCAGCCTCTGAGGCCTCGCCTTTGGCGTGGGGAAATAAATGCGTGCACTCAGCAGGAGGACTGTGAAGGGGGTCATGTACTCAGGACAGTGCCCGGCATGCAGTGTTAGCTGAAGAGTGTTAGCTGTTGCGATTATTATAGTCCTTTCTCCACTCTTATGATTCCCAGGAGTCTCTTTCTCTCTGGGAATGTAAGTTCCAGGAGGATGAGGACCACTCATGGTTCCAGTGAGCCCCTGCATGTCCCAGGCACTGGCCATGCCCTCCAGGGCTTCCGTTTGGCCAGGGAGCAGTGGCCCGAGCCACCCCATGCCCAGCATATTCACACAGTGCTGTGGGGAGGCCACCACTACCCAGGAAGAGGGGTGCACTCAGCTCAGGGAGACTCCACAGAAGAGGCACCGGTGCAATGTGGTGGGAAGGATGAGGACCTTGCCAGGCCTAATTCGTCCTTGTCTGGAGAACTGGGCGCCTCCTCACTGTTCCCTGGGCTCCCTGGACAGAACCTGTCGGAGCTGGACACCAAGATCCAGGAGAAAGCCATGAAGGTGGATATGGACATCTGCCGCCGCATCGACATCACCGCCAAGCTCTGCGACGTGGCTCAGCAGCGCAACTGCGAGGACATGATCCAGATGTTCCAGGTGAGGACGGAGCTGCCCTCTGCTCTCAGGGGTGGGTGGGGCAGGTGGATGCTTCCTTGGCGGCTGGCCTGGAACGCAGGCCCTGCCTCCTGCTTGGGGAGCCTTACCTGGCACCTGGGGCCCTCACGGGGCTAGGCTGGGGGGTAAGGAGCAGCGTCAGGAGGGGCATTGTGGAAGCTGTCTCTAACGCCGTCTCTCCCTTCCCCCTCTCTCTCCTCTGTCTGCTTCCTCTCCTCTCTTCCTCTCATCTTCTCTCTTGCTTCCTCCACAGAAGAAGCTGGTTAGTCTGATCTCACGCAAGCTTATTAATGTCCCAGTCCCAGTTTCTAAGCTGCCTAGGCCTCCTGGCCCTCAGTTTGGGTCCGCTGGGCTCTTGAGCACGGATTTTTTTCTGCCCTTTCTCTTTTCCTTGCTCTTCCCCCTTTTTCTCTCTATCTCTTGTTCTCTTGACTGCATTTCTTTCTCTCCCTTCTCCCCCGGCTTTCCAGATCTGGATGTGATTCAGGTTCTCCTTTGTACACATTGCACCCTCATCCTCCTTGCAGCCTAAAGCTTTTTTTCTTTAGTTGAGTCATTTAATCAAAAAGACCTTTTTTAGAAAAACAATTTCCTCTTGAGCCATCATGCACATCTGACTGCGGCCCCAACGAGCCCTTCCTCCCTTGTCTGACCGCTCTCTTTCTCCATTTCTTCTTGTTCTGCCTTCTCAGTCTGCAGCCCTGGCCCCCGCTGTGTGTCTGTGTGTCTGGCCCTTGGTGACTGTCTGTGTTTCTGTTCCTGTCATTGTAACTGTGACTTTTCTCTCTGTCTGCCCCACCCTTCCTGCTGGTTCATGCTTCTCCCCCATTCCCACCCTCTCTGCCCGGCCTCCTGCTCCCGCCCTTTCTCCTCATGCACCCGGCCTCGTCTCTGTAGTCTCTGCACTTGTCTCCCATTAAGGTCCCATCCATGGGGGGGCGGAAGCGGGAGCGCAAGGCTGCCGTCGAGGAGGACACCTCCCTGTCGGAGAGTGAGGGGCCCCGCCAGCCCGATGGGGATGAGGAGGAGAGCACAGCCCTCAGCATCAACGAGGAGATGCAGCGCATGCTCAACCAGCTGTGAGTCCGCAGGCCGTGCTCCCGCAGCACCGACGCCACAGCAGCCCAGGAGGCCGGAGCTCCCCAGTCCCCGCCAGGACGAGGCCCCGCCCGCCCTGACACTCGGGTTCCCTGTCTCTAGGAGGGAGTATGATTTTGAGGACGACTGTGACAGCCTGACTTGGGAGGAGACTGAGGAGACCCTGCTGCTTTGGGAGGATTTCTCAGGCTATGCCATGGCAGCTGCAGAGGCCCAGGGAGAGGTAACCTCTGCTCCCGGCCTCAGGGCCCTCTGGCTCTGCCTCTCCAGCCTGATGCCCGCTCCCCCACTCCTCTCCTCGCTCTGTCCCCCCATGTGGCTGTCATCCTCTACCTGCGTCTCCCCTCTTCCTTTATCCTGTTGCTTTTCTTTCTCCAGTTTCTTTAACCGAACTTCCTCTCTCTCTCTCTCTCCCTGACTTGGCCCTTTGGAATGCGTCCCATCCCATCCCTCCTTGGCTGGCCTCCCCCGCTTCCCTTTCTACTCCAGCAGCAGGAAGATAGCCTGGAGAAGGTGATTAAAGATACGGAATCCCTGTTCAAAACCCGGGAGAAGGAGTATCAGGAGACCATTGACCAGATAGAGGTAAGGGCAGGAGCGGAAGCCAGGGGCGCAGTGTCCCAGGGGGTTTTGAGTGGGGCTGCAGGCGCAGCGGCCTCATCCCTCCTGCAGGACTCCGGAGACCAAGGTCTTGGGAGGAGGAGTGGTCTCTCAGGTATAGTCCTTCTGGTGGGCTCTGAAGACCTCAGGCTCTGGAGACAGACAGATGTCGGTTCAAATCTTAGCTCTGTTACTTACAACCACCTTGAACTTGTAATAAGTTACTTGTTCCCTCTGAGCTCCCCCTCCCTCCCTCCCTCCCTTTCTTCCTTCCTTTTTCTCTCTCTCTCTCTCCCCCCTCTCCCTCTCCCCCTCTCTCCCTCCTTCCCTCCCTCCCTCCCTCCCTTCCTTCCTCCCTCCCTTCCTTCCTTCCTTTTTCTCTCTCTCTCTCTCCCTCTCTCTCTCTCCCCCCTCTCTCCCTCTCCCCCTCTATCTCCCTCTCCCCCTCTATCTCCCTCTCCCCCTCTATCTCCCTCTCCCCCTCTATCTCCCTCTCCCCCTCTATCTCTCCCTCTCCCCCTCTATCTCTCCCTCCCTCTCTCCCTTGTCTTTCTGTCCTTTCTTTTTTGAGACAAGATCTCACTCTGTTTCACTCTGTTGCCTGGGCTGGAGTGATCCTCCCACCCCAGCCTTCTGAGTAGCTGGGCCCACAGGTGTGCGCCACCACACCCAGCTAATTTTTATTTTTATTTTTTTGTAGATATGGGGTCTCCCTGTGTTTCCCAGGCAGGTCTTAAACTCTTGGGCTTAAGTGATCCTCCTGCCTCGGCCTCCCAAAGTACTAGAATTAGACACATGAGCCATGTGTCCAGCCCTATACCTGTTTCTTTTTCTTTCTTTCTTTTTTTGAGACAGGGTCTTGCTCTGTCACTCCAGGCTCACTGCAGCCTTGATCTTCTGGATCCAAGCAATCCTCCTACCTCAGCCTCCCAAGTAGCTGGGACCACAGGCGTGTGCTACCACGCCCGGCTAATTTTTTGATTTCTTACAGAGACAGGGTGTCACTATGTTTTTCAGGCTGGCCTCAAACTTCTGGGTTCAAGCAGTCCTCCTAACTCGGCCTCACAAAGTGTTGGGATTACAGGCATGAGCCACTGTGCCGGGCCTTTTTATTTGTAAAATGAGGAATTTAATAATACCTCACCTATAGGGTTATTTAGAAGATCAGATGAAATAATGCACATATAGAGCTTAGGGCAGTGTCTGGCTCATAGCAAGTGTAGCATAGTGGGGACTGTTTTATTATTATTAACACTGTCAGTGCCATAGCACTCAGAGATGGACTGGGACTTTCCTGTTTCTTCCACTCAGCCTTTGAGATAACAGAGAAATCTCCATGCTTTTTCCCAAGCCTTGAAGTACCTTCTAGAGGTACCTAGAAGCAAGTGGAGCTGGTGCTTTAACTCAAACTCTAGGCTTTAGGAGCTGCAAGAAGGATTTGTGGAGGCCGGGCACGGTGGCTCATGCCTGTAATCCCAGCACTTTGGGAGGCCGAGGCGGGAAGATCACGAGGTCACCTGGCTAACACGGTGAAACCCCATCTCTACGAAAAATACAAAAAAAATTAGCTGGATATGGTGGCGGGCGCCTGTAGCCCTAGCTACTCGGGAGGCTGAGGCAGGAGAATGGTGTGAACCCGGGAGGTGGAGCTTGCAGTGAGTCGAGATCGTGCCACTGCACTCCAGCTGGCCGACAGAGCGAGACTCCGTCTCAAAAAAACAAACAAAAAAAAGAAGGATTTGTGGAACCACAGAATGGAGGTTGCTGTTGCTGTGGGAGAAGGGATGGACGGGACCCCCATGAGCTCTCCTGGCCTGGTGAGATGGTCCTTTCCCAACGCTCTGACTTGGGGAGAGGCATGGAGCCTTCTCTGACTCTCAGCTTCTCTTCAAGCCCACATGGGAGATTCATACAGTAGTCCCCACCTTATCTGCAGGGCATGTGTTCCAAGACCCACAGTGGATGCCTGAAACCAAAGATAGCACTGACCTCCTGATAGCTTGGGTCCAGCTGCTGTCAACTGGAACGTGTTTCTGTTCAAGTCTTCCACCCATACATTCAATGCTTTTTCTATCTTAACTAAGCACTTAGCATGCGCTGTGGCAGTACCTTTTGCAATTCGAGGTGTGACAGCAAAACTGGCACAAATTTCTTTTTCCTTCTTTACAATTTCACGGATAGAAGATTCATTCTTACTGTAGAGCTTAGCAACCTCAGCATCGGATTTTTTTTCTTATTAAGTTGAAAACTTTTACCTTTTCACTTAAAGGGAGCATATTTTGGCTTCTCTTTCACATATCCAAATTGCCAACATCACTACTCTTGTGCTTTGAGGCCATTATGAAGTAAAAATAAGGGTTCCTTGAACACAGGCACTGCGATACCACGACAGTCAATCTGATCACTGAGACGGCTACCAAGTAACTAATGGGCAGGCAGTGTAGACAGTGTGGATCCTTGGGACAGAGGGAGGGTTCATGTCCTGGTCTGGATAGAGTGAGATTTTTTTTTTTTTTTTTTCCGAGATGGAGTCTTGCTCTGTCACCCAGGCTGGAGTGCAGTGGCTTGAACTCGGCTTACTGCAAGCTCCACCTCCCGGGTTCACACCATTCTCCTGCCTCAGTCTCCTGAGTAGCTGGGACTACAGGCACCGGCCATCATGCCCGGCTAATTTTTTTTGTATTTTTTAGTAGAGACGGGGTTTCACCGTGTTAGCCAGGATGATCTTGATCTCCTGACCTCATGATCCACCCACCTCGGCTTCCCAAAGTGCTGGGATTACAGGCGTGAGGCACCACGCCGGGCCGATAGAGTGAGATTTTATCAGGCCACTCAGAACAGCGTGCAATTTAAAACTTAGGAATTGTTTGTGTTTGTTTCTGGAATCTTCCATTTAATATTTTCAGATCAAGGTTCACCTTGGGTACCTGAAGCTGTGGAAAGTGAAACCAGTGGATAAGGAGAGAGTGACTTTATTCTTTTTTTTTTTTTTTTTTTGAGACGGAGTCTTGCTCTGTTGCCTAGCTGGGAGTGCAGTGGTGCGATCTTGGCTCACTGCAAGCTCCGCCTCCCAGGTTCACGCCATTCTCCTGCCTCAGCCTCCCGACTAGCTGGGGCTACAGGCGCCCGCCACCACACCCGGCTAATTTTTTGTATTTTTTAGTAGAGACAGGGTTTCACCATGTTAGCCAGGATGGTCTCGATCTCCTGACCTCGTGATCCACCTGCCTCGGCCTCCCAAAGTGCTGGGATTACAGGCGTGAGCCACTGCGCCCGGCCTTGACTTTATTCTTATTGCTCTCACATTGGAGGTATTTGAGAAGGAAGTCGAGAAATTATTTTCCTATATACTCATTCTCCCAACACACATCAAATTGTTCTGCCTGCTCCTGCGTCAAACCTGGTTTTCTTGGCCAGGTAGATGAGGTTTTCTGGATTTGTGCTGCTAGCTAAAGACATGGCAAGGGAAACCAGTCCTCCCCACCCTCCTGTCTACCGCGGCTCGCTCTTTCCTCCTCCTGCCTGACCTGATTCTTGCCTCCCTCTTTTGGATGGTAGATTTAAGGTCTGTGTTTTCACTGTGCCTTCAACCAAGTAGGGGCCTTTGTGCGGCCATCTTTGTGAAGAGGAGACCTCGGGCTGCCATCTCTCCCTAGCCTTCCCTGGACCTCAAGTGCCCAGTGTAAAACATGATCTGAAAGAACGAAAATAATATCTTAAATGGAATCATGCCTTTTAAGCTATTTTTGGCCGGGCGTGGTGGCTCTCGCCTGTAATCCCAGCACTTTGGGAGGCCAACGTGGACAGATCACTTGAGATCAGGAGTTTGAGACCAGCCTGGCCACCAACATGTGAAACCCCGTCTCTACTAAAAATACAAAATGTAGCCAGGCATTGTGGTGGGCACCTGTAACCCCAGCTACTTGGGAGGCTGAGGCAGGAGAATTACTGGAATCTGGGAGGTGGAGGCTGCAGTGAGCTGAGATCATGCCACTGCACCACAGCCTGGGCGACAGAGCGAGACTCCATCTCAAAGAAAAATAGAGATATTTTCAAATCATCTGACTCCTCCTCTCTCCCAGTACAATGACTTTAGGCAGCAGTCGCCAACCTTTTTGGTACCAGGGACTGGTTTTGTGGAAGACAGTTTTTCCACTGACCCAGGGGGAATGATTTTGGGATGATTCAAGCACGTTGCATTTATTGTGCACTTTATTACTATTTTTAAAAATTATTATTTTTTTTGAGACAGAGTTTCGCTCTTGCTGCCCAGGCTGGAGTGCTATGGCGCAATCTTGGCTCACTGCAACCCCTGCCTCCTGGGCTCAAGCAATTCTCCTGCCTCAGCCTCCCAAGTAGCTGGGATTACAGGCATGCACCACCACGCCTGGCTAATTTTGTATTTTTAGTAGAGACGGGGTTTCTTCATGTTGGTCAAGCTGGTCTCGAACTCCCGACCTCAGGTGATCCACCGCCTCGGCCTCCCAAAGTGCTGGGATTACAGGCATGAGCCACCGCGCCCAGCCTGTGCACTTTATCTCTATTATTATTACATTGTAATATATAATGAAATAATTATACAACTCACCATAAAGTAGAATCAGTGGGAGCCCTGAACTTGTTTTCCTCAACTAGACGGGGGTGATGGGAGACAGTGACAGATCATCAGACATTAGAATCTCATAAGGAGCACGCAGCCTAGATCCCTCGCATGCGCAGTTCACATAGGGTTCACGCTCCTATGAGAATCTAATGCCGCCGCGGATCTGACAGGAGGCGGAGCTCAGGCCATAAAGCCAGTGATGGGGAGCAGCTGTAAATACAGATGAAGCTTCACTCACTGGCCCACTGCTCACCTCCTGCTATTCGGCCTGGTTCCTGACAGGCCACAGACAGGTACTGCTCCGTGGCCTGGGGTTTGGGGACTTCTGCATTAGGGGAACCGTTAGGAGGACTTGCTGACCTCAGGAGTACTCAAGGTGCCTTTATCTTTGTGACCTTTGATCTCTCAGGGTCACTAAGATGGAGCAAGGCCCAGAGTGGTGGGCGGGAGGCAGTTCTTCCCCACTGCTCCTCACCTCTCTCCGTGTCCTCCCGTCTCACCCCCAAGTCTGTTCACACAGCGAGCCTGCAGTTTTCAAGGTAGCTTGTCAAGGACATCTCCTGACATGCACGTTCACTTCCTGACCTTGTTCCTGCTGTAAATTTGTGAATTAAGTGGGGACATAGACATATGCAGAGACTACTGGTGGCAGTACTAGCCTTGTATTTCAGTAGAATATATTTGGTTCATTTCCTTCTTCCCAGTCTCCCTGAGTGATGGCTCCAGAACCCAGCTCCCTGCACTCCAGTTCTTCCAAGGTGGAGAAATTGGGATGTAGGCAGCTGATCTGAACAAGGGCTGGTGGCACTGTATTTTCCCCCTGGGTTGAACAGTCACCGTGTCCTGCTCCTCCTACTACTGTGGGGCCCCAGCTGTGGAGCCAAGCCTGCCAGTGAAGCTGTCCCCACTAGGGCTTCTCACCCAGCCAGCCACCATCTCACCCCAAATGTCACTGTCCTGACCATCTCTGTCTGGCCCTGTAATCTGTTTTCTTCTTTCTCTAAGTTCCCACCCTCTCTGTCCAATCCACATTATCACAGCTGGTATCCTCCCTGTTCTCTTCACTCAGGCAGTCACGAAAGTCATCTCCAGGCAGTTGCATTTTGCCTCCCCTTGTGTGGCCCCTGCCCTTTGTACCCAAAACAAAGAGAGGCAGTCGACTGTCCTTGGCACTGAGTTTGTGCTGCCTGGGTCCTGCCTCTCTGCCTGCCTCAGAGTGTGGGCTGCAGAATGGGCCCTGGGAGGGAGACCGGATTTCTTTGATTCTGAGCCTCATATTTTCCACGTGTGACATTTCTGAAGCCAGGACACGTCTCAGAATCAATGGCACCTCCAGTATGGGAGTCTTCCTTTTAGTGTCTGAAAATGGCTTTTAGGTGAGAAAATAAAGTGATAAGGAGAGAATGGTAAGAGGATCGGGCCCCTTTCAGCAGTGAGCCAGGTTTGTGTGCCACGGGTCTCATTGGCACGTCACAGAGAGAGTTAATTCCCTTCGAGGTCTGGGTCTGCCAGGATGAGGAAGACCTGTTGCTAACCCTTACAGGAGCTCACAGTGCAGGGAGGGGACAGCCCAGGACCAGCACAGTACAGGGGATGAGGGGTGAGCCGGGCCCCACGGGAACCTGTGTGGCCCTGGGAGCCCGTGGATCTGATCCATCCCACCCACACTGACTTTCCTCACCACTCTTACCAGTCTTAAAAGAATACAGCCTGCAGCAGTACGTTTGCATTCCTCCATAGGCAAAGATTTCCAGGAAAACCAAAGGAAATGATAGTGTATTCGGTGCCTTCTGCCTTGGTCTGATTTATTTTAAGATCTGAGCCTTCAGTAATGGCTGCCTGGACCCCGGCCCAGCCACTGCTCTTGGCGTGTTAGCCTCCTGGCGGGGGCAACAGAGGCGCTGTGAACCCCACCTGTTAACCCCGATGGCCCTGCCCGCCCCACCACAGCTGGAGTTGGCCACGGCCAAGAACGACATGAACCGGCACCTGCACGAGTACATGGAGATGTGCAGCATGAAGCGCGGCCTGGACGTGCAGATGGAGACCTGCCGCCGGCTCATCACCCAGTCTGGAGACCGGTAGGCGCCTCCCCTGGGCATGGGGCCTTCCGGGGGGGACACAGCCCCAAAGACCCTCAGGAAATGACTGGGTCACATCTCGCTGTGGGGCTGCCCTTTGGGAGTTACCTGGTGTGGCTGGCCCAGACCCACAGCTCTCTCCCTTGGCAGTTAGATGACGCTATGTCCATTCATGGTGGGAGGGCTGAAACCTCCCAAGGCCACCAGCTCTGGTGGTTCCCCTGGTTAGAGGCAGTTTAAAAACTGGCAAGGAACAGAAGGGTTGTGGGGGCAGATTTTTATCTAAAGTCAGGGCCATGATTTGTGCATTTGACTCTGTGTAAGTTATACCGCAACAAGAAAGTGAATTTTTAAAAATCACAAAAATGCAGATAGACGTAAAGTCAAGGCCCGAGAGCCAGGGTGCTGGAGGCTCAGCAGCTTCTCTCCTACTGTGACTTCAGCTATTTCTTTTTTTTTTTTTGGCTCACTACAACCTCCGCCTCCTGGGTTCAAGCAATTATCTTGCCTCAGCCTCCCAAGTAGCTGGGATTACAGGCACCTGCCACTACACCTGGCTAATTTTTGCATTTTTAGTAGAGATGGGGTTTCACCATGTTGGCCAGGCTTGCCTTGAACTCCTGACGTCGTGATCCACCCGCCTCGGCCTCCCAAAGTGCTGGAATTACAGGCGTGAGCCATCGTGCCTGACCTCAGCCTCTGAGTTCCCAAGACACAGGCGGGGCCCATTTCCCTGTCAGGGTGGGGTTGGAGAGAGTTCAGTCCCTGCGGCTCCCTCGCCATCCCGCGGCCCCGCCCTCGCTTCCGATAGATCTCACCTGCTGCCAGAGGATGAGGCAACAGGAAGAGGAGTGCCGTCTTCAGGATTCCTGCCCGCCCCAAGGTTGACAACTGGTGTTTTTTTCTAGAAAGTCTCCTGCTTTCACTGCGGTCCCGCTTAGCGACCCGCCGCCGCCGCCAAGCGAGGCTGAGGACTCCGATCGCGATGTCTCATCTGATAGCTCCATGAGATAGAGACCTGCCTCCCCCTTGCACCCGAGGCCCTCGAAGCTGGAACTCAGCGAGGCAGAGGGTGGGGCTGCACAGAGGGGAACATCAGCTGCAGCTCTGCACCAGGCTAGCCCCTGGGGACTGGGGTGCTCCTCGCTCGGGCTTTCTCCCTCGGTCTTGGCTTCTCCAGGGCTCTGGGGTGTCTGGAGCTTCTCCAGGGCTCTGGGGTGTCTGGAGCTAGGCTTGGCCCTACCATTCTGAGGCCATTTCCACCACAGTTGGGGCTGTCCTGCCTTCACGCGTGGGTGTCTGCTACTTCCCCATCTTTAAAATGCTGCCAGAGCGATAGCGGCCCCTCACCTTGTCCACGTATCAGGATGTGAATGTGGGACCTTTCCTCCATCCCTGTTGTCCGGAGCCAGCTCACTGTCTTCCACACTGGTGCTAACTGGCCCAGGCACTGGAGTGGAATAGAATGCAGCTGGAGGCTATGCATGGCCTCTGCAGCACACGCAGTTGGAGAGGGCTTCCGTCCCTGTAAGTGGCGGAGGGCGTTGGGGCTGGCCGGGGCACCTTGTCCCTGCTGTGGTCCACATGCTCACGCTGTCCACCTGCCAGGTGGAGTGTATGTGGCTGTGGCCCTCCCTCGTGGGGGTGCCGTGCTTTAAAGAGGCCTTAGTGCCCGGGATGGGCACAGTGTTTTGAAGGGAGGTGGGAACTCTTGCTCTCCTGGTCACTGCAGAATGACCGAGAAGGTGAAGCTCCGTGCATGTGTGCGCGGGTGTACGTGCGCTCAGGGTCTGTTTAAGTATCAGCTAAAGATGTGCCTCCTCCGTGTCTGTCATACACTGAGACCAACAGGCTACAGCGTCCCTGATTCTTGGAAAAGCCTGGAGAAACTGGGGAGATGCGATTCACAATGCCTCGGTATAGGAGGCTGTGTTGAGCTGACGTTCAAATGGATTCTTTAATAATAATGAAACTGGCGAGTATTTATTGTGCATTTTGGTGTCACTGTCTCAAGCACTTCCTGATATTCACTAGTTTGAACTCTGAGGTAGGTACTTTTTTTTTTTTTTTTTTTGAGACGGAGTCTCATACTCTGTTGCCCAGGCTGGAGTGCAGTGGCGTGGTCTCAGCTCACTGCAGCCTCCGCCTCTGGGGTTCAAGCGATTCTCCTGCTTCAGCACGCGTGTAGCTGGGACTACAGGCGCATGCCATCACACCCGGCTAATTTTTGTATTTTTAGTAGAGATGGGGTTTCACCATGTTGGCCAGGCTGGTCTCAAACTCCTGACCTCAGGTGATCCACCCACCTTGGCTTCCCAAAGTGCCGAGGTTACAGGTGTGCATGCTCTACCGAGGTATGTACTTGTCTCCACTAGTTAAGTGCACGTGCAAAGTGAGGCCCAGGACCAACTGCCCAAAGCAGTTGAGCCTTTCAGTGGCAGAGCCAGGGGTCTGGACCTAGGTCCCAGCCACACGCCTTGCCCCGACCCAAGCTCCCCTAAGGATGATGATGGGTCTGGACCTAAGTCCCAGCCACACGCCTCGCCTCTACCTAAGCTCCCCTAAGGACGATGATGGAATAAGTCACCCTGACACATCTCAGTTCATCTTCCTCAAAACTATGTGAGGTGGGCATTAACTTTTACCAATTTTTAAAAATTATATAGTCTTTACTGCCTTGCGCATGGTTTTAGGTTCTTGGTTTACCTAGATGAATCCTGCTGAAGACCTTAGGGGCTGGCCACAATGACGTCCTCAGATAAGACACGAGGGCACAGAAAGCAATAGAGCAATAGAGCATTTGCTCAAGACCTCACAGCTGTGGAGCCGGAATTGCCCACTGCAGCTGAGCTCCACTAAGCCGTCATCATCAGAGCCCCGTGCAAACTGACTTGCTCCACCTGTCAGCCTCCCTGGGGCTGCCCACAGAATAGCTTCTTCCATGTTTGGCCAACAGCAGATAGTCTAGGACTAGGAGCAAGGAGAGGAAAAGGCCTTCTCTGAAGTAGTGGTGCCAGCTTCCTGTAGCACTCGGACGTCTGAGCAGGAAGCAAATGGTTCTCGAAGTAAGCAAGGCTGTTTGGAGGCCCTACCCTCAAATCTGAGAACATACCAGGTCCCTCCCAGCAAGAATGTCTCACCTTGACACAAGCCCAGCTCCCCTCCCCTCTGCCCCAGACCCTAGGATACGACAGGACAAGTAACTGGCTGAGCACAGGGTACTTTATTGATGGTACACGACAAGGTGGGGCTCCCTAGGCCCCTCCCCTCTTCAAGGGGTCTACATGGAAACTGTGAGGAGGGGAGATTCAGTGTGGTGGGGGACTGAGTGTGGCAGGGACTCCCCAGCAGTGAGGGTCTGTCTCTTCCTCTTGTGCTCTTGCTGGGGCTGGTGGTCCAGGGGTCTTACTCCTTGGAGGCCATGTGGGACATGAGGTCCACCACCCTGTTGCTGTAGCCAAATTCGTTGTCATACCTAGAAGATGAAGAGAGTTGTTAGGCCCTTTTTCTGAGCCAGCCACCAGAGGGCGCCAGACCCTGCACCACTTTTTAAGAGCCCGTCTCTGGCCCCAGCCACATACCAGGAAATGAGCTTGACAAAGTGGTCGTTGAGGGCAATGCCAGCCCCAGCGTCGAAGGTGGAGGAGTGGGTGTCGCTGTTGAAGTCAGAAGAGACCACCTGGTGCTCAGTGTAGCCCAAGATGCCCTTGAGGGGGCCCTCTGACGCCTGCTTCACCACCTTCTTGATGTCATCATATTTGGCAGGTTTTTCTAGACGACAGGTCAGGTCCACCACTGACACGTTGGCAGTGGGGACACGGAAGGCCATGCCAGTGAGCTTCCCGTTCAGCTCAGGGATGACCTTGCCCACAGCCTTGGCAGCGCCAGTAGAGGCAGGGATGATGTTCTGGAGAGCCCCGCGGCCATCACGCCACAGTTTCCCGGAGGGACCATCCACAGTCTTCTGGGTGGCAGTGATGGCGTGGACCGTGGTCTGCAAAAGGAGAGAGTGAGGCCCTGCAGAGTGCTCCCCACATCACCCCTCTACCTCCCTCCCCACCTTGAAAGGAAATTATGGGAAAGCCAGTCTCCAGAACCCCCAACCCCCAGGGTTGCATGCAGCCCCGGCAGGGAGGAGGAGCCTCAGTCCCATTCCCCAGCTCTCATACCATGAGTCCTTCCACGATACCAAAGTTGTCATGGATGACCTTGGCCAGGGGTGCTAAGCAGTTGGTGGTGCAGGAGGCATTGCTGCAAACAAAGAGGGAGCGGGGGCCAAGTCAGGGGAGCACGTCCATAGGGTGCCAGGCTGGCCGCTTCTCCACTGGCCCCGCCTTCCTCACCTGACGATCTTGAGGCTGTTGTCATACTTCTCATGGTTCACACCCATGACGAACATGGGGGCGTCAGCAGAGGGGGCAGAGATGATGACCCTTTTGGCTCCTCCCTGCAAATGAGCCTACAGCAGAGAAGTAGACAGTTATAAACCCGGGTTCTGCCTTTGCAGGGCTGAGTCAGCTTCCCCTACCATGGGCCCTCCTGCACTCACCCCAGCCTTCTCCATGGTGGTGAAGACGCCAGTGGACTCCACAACGTACTCAGCGCCAGCATCGCCCCACTTGATTTTGGAGGGATCTCGCCTATGGGGGTGGGGGGAGACGGGGACAGGACCATATTGAGGGATGCTAGGTTACCATATACCCAAGGGGGCCACACCATCCTAGTTGCCTCCCCAAAGCACATTTCTTCCATTCTGACTTCCACTCACTCCTGGAAGATGGTGATGGGATTTCCATTGATGACAAGCTTCCCGTTCTCAGCCTTGACGGTGCCATGGAATTTGCCATGGGTGGAATCATATTGGAACATGTAAACCTGGGGGAATACGCGAGAGTATGAAGGGGCTGCCCATCAGCCAGGTGGCTCCTCCCACACCAGCTTTGGGGCAGCACTCACCATGTAGTTGAGGTCAATGAAGGGGTCATTGATGGCAACAATATCCACTTTACCAGAGTTAAAAGCAGCCCTGGTGACCAGGCGCCCAATACGACCAAATCTAAGAGACAAGAGGCAAGAAGGCATGAGGAGGGAAGGCTTCTCCAGAATATGTGAGCGGCCCTAGGCCACCTCCCCATTAAGAGGGCGAATGCAGCATCTCCTTACCCCCAGGAGGGCCCAAG
Organism: Symphalangus syndactylus; assembly: GCF_028878055.3. Lineage (NCBI taxonomy): Eukaryota > Metazoa > Chordata > Mammalia > Primates > Hylobatidae > Symphalangus > Symphalangus syndactylus. The sequence goes on from NC_072427.2 coordinate 148,478,087, forward strand.
AGGTTGAATTTTATCTCCCTTGAGCTTCCCTGCCAGGCTGGCCTGGCTTTACGGGCATGGCTGCAACTGAAGGCTCCACTGCTGCCCAACACCCCCAGTCATAGGAAGCCCTTCCAGGAGAAGCGGCCATGTGGGGCACTGCCACCCACAGTCTGGGCACAAGCTTTGCACATGGTATTCACCACCCCACTTTGCCACCCCAGGAATGCTTGCTGCTGCCTAGCTCAACTTCAAGCTGCACCCTTTAGGGAGAAAAGACTTGTACACTCAGCATCATCAAACTCAAAGGGCAGGAGTAAAGGTCAGAAGTTAATTGGACAGGGCAAGCCCACCCCTTCTTCTAAGTCCCTCCTACAAAAGGGACAGAGATTGGGGCGGGGAAGAGGGGAAGCTGTATTTTAACCCCGTAGTCCCAGGGCTTTGATTTGCCAAATTTCCTGTCCTTCCTAGCTCTTTTCCAGAAATCAGGAGTGGGAGCACAGGTATGTGCATGTGTGTGGGGAGAAGGAATGGGAGAGAGCCCAAGCCCAGGCCCCCCAGCTACAGAAAGGTCAGCAGCTATATTTAACCTCAGACCAGGGTGCGGTGGGAGATCTGGTTTCTGGAAGACGGAATGGGGATAAGGGCAGGTTTCCCGAGGCTCCCAGACACCCAATCCTCCCGGTGACATTTACAGCCTGGCCTTTGGGGTCGGGTCAACGCTAGGCTGGCAGGGGAAGAGCGGGGCCATGAGGTGAGCCGGCGCTGCAGGAAGGGGCCACCACCAGAGGGGCCATTTTGCGGTGGAAATGTCCTTTTCCAACTACCCATGACTCAGCTTCCCCCAGCTTGGCACCAAGCCACAGCCACCACACCTCTGGGGGGAGGGGACACAGGAGGACCTCCATAAACCCACTTCTTTGATTTACCAGCGAATAATCTAGGAAAAGCATCACCCGGAGGAGAAATCGGGCTTGCGGCTCAGGGGCCAGCTAGCCTCGCTCCACCTGACTTCCCCGCCACACGCGACTCCACCCATCGAGGCCGGAGCGCAGGGTTAGTCACCGGCAGGGTTTCCTAACGGCGGCCCATTCATTTCCTTCCCGGTTGCAACATGGCGGCCGCCCTACCGCAGGCGCAGCATCCGGACAGGGATGCACCCGCTGCGCACTAGCATCCCAGAGCCTGCGGTGCTGGAGGCCATGGGGGAGGGGCTCCTCTGCGACACGTGACCCCGCAGAGCGCGAAAGGAAAGAAAGCGTCCCCAGCTAGGGGTCCGGGTCGGGATCTCGGGCGGGAGTAGGGACCTCCTGTTCCTGGGGACTAGGGGAAGGAGACTCCAGGCAGATGGCGCCGCAAGCGCGGAGGTGCACAGGGCGCCACAGCCTGGGTGCGGGGCTCCGCCAGGTCCGAGCGCTGACCTTGAGCTCTCCTTGCGGGGCACAGCTACCCTGCCCCCATACGACTGCAAAGACCCGGGGCCCGCAAGGCTCGTAGACGCAGTTCGGGGGCGGTCGCAGCCCAGGGCCCCCCAGCCACCCGCGAACTCACCCGTTGACTCCGACCTTCACCTTCCCCATGGTGTCTCAGCGATGTGGCTCGGCTGCGCGGAGGGACAGAACAGTGAGCGCCTAGTGGCCCCGGCCGACACCCACGCCTCCCCTCCCCCCACCACCAGGCCTCCATGCCCAGCCCGCGTCGCATCACGTCCTCTGCCCGCCCCTGCAATGCGGAGGCCGCCCGGGCCCACCCCGCAGAGGCGCGAACACGTCCGACCCGCGCCGGCCCCTGCCGCCTTCAGGCCGTCCCTAGCCTCCCGGGTTCCTCGCCGCCCGTCTTCACCTGGCGATGCAAAAGATGCGGCTGACTGTCGAACAGGAGGAGCAGAGAGCGAAGGGGGAGGCTGCGGGCTCAATTTATAGAAACCGGGGGCGCGGCGGCAGGCGGTGACTCGAACCCCGCCTCCCGCCGGGCTCAGCCAGTCCCAGCCCAAGGCCTTGAGGCCTGAGCTACGTGCGCCCGTAAAACCGCTAGTAGCCGGGCCCCACTTTCTCCCCGCTTTTTTTTTTTTTTTCCGCAGCCGCCTCGTTCAACTGGGCACGCACCGAGCGTGTGGGCCTCGACGGAGGGGGGAAGGGACTGAGATTGGCTCGATGGGAGGTGATCGGTGCTGGTTCCCAGGACTGGACTGTAGGCAGCAGGAGACTAGGGAGTCAATGACGGGGGCCCTTACACGCACGGAGGAAACAGGAGGACTTTGGGAGCGACTGAGATGGGGAATTGGAGCCGGAGCCAAGCACGGCTCGCGGCTGCACGCGGCCTGCCTCCTCCCCTTTCTTTCTTTCAAAGGCTGAGAGGTGGGAAAGTTGGGGAACTTCTCCTCGAGGCTCTGCGGTAGTGACACGGGACTGCTCAGGCAAAGGCCTAGAAGGGGCCCATGGGCCTCGGGCCGGGGCCCGTGGTCCCTTCCCAGCCCCCACTTCCCCCTCCCCATCTCCTGGCTCCTGGCCTCTCTGGGACCGAGGCCTAGGCTGGGCACTGGGCAGTGGGGGCCTGGAGAGGAAGGAGGCTCGGGAGGCGGCTTCAGGGGGAGGTTTCTTTTTTTTTTTTTTTTTTTTTTTTTTTTTGAGACGGAGTCTCGCTCTTTCACCCAGGCTGGAGTGCAGTGGCGCGATCTCGGCTCACTGCCGGCTCCGCCTCCTGGGGTTCACGCCATTCTCCTGCCTCAGCCTCCCTTGTAGCTGGGACTACAGGCGCCTGCCACCTCGCCCGGCTAATTTTTTGTATTTTTAGTAGAGACGGGGTTTCACCGTGTTAGCCAGGATGGTCTCGATCTCCTGACCTTGTGATCCGCCCACCTCGGCCTCCCAAAGTGCTGGGATTACAGGCGTGAGCCACCGCGCCCGGCCAGGGGGAGGTTTCTGCACGGAAGGTCACGATGTCCTGCAGCCCTGTAGCCTGGACCTGATAATTAGGGCAGACAATCCAGGCCCTGTGTGCACCAGCGGCTCTCTCCGGGCTGGGGCCCCAGGCGGAGGACAGGATGGCTGGTGGGGGCCCAGAGGCCTCCCACAAAGGCAATCCTGGAAACCTGTGGGCTGTGCTGCCTAGGGTGAGAGACAGTGTGCCTTTCATTCCATCCAGCCCGGGGCGAAGAGCGGGACGTGAGGGCGGAAGTCCCTCCCCGCCCTGGGACGTGCAGGCGAGCCCGGAGCCAGGGACTCCCCTTCACTGGCTGCGCCGGGGGATATTGAGGGCAGAGTGAGTAAAGAAGAGGGAAAAAGTGGGAAAAGAGGTCTTGGGCACACGGTGGGAACAGGCCCCCTGCCCCTTCCCACAGGGGATCCATTCTTCTGGTAGGAGGGCAGAGGGCCAGGTTTGTGTGGGATGGGAGGGTGCTGAACACTTGTAAGGAAGGGGGTGGGGTGGGGTGGCCTTGGCCCATCAGCAGGTGCATGGGAGGGGGATCCCGGGCCTCTTTGCTGGCCCAGCATAACCTGACACCAGCCCCCTGCCCTTCTAGCTAAAAGCCAGTTGCTAAGTTTAGCCTGCCTGGTGATAATCTTTGCTTAAAAGGCACCCCACAGGACTCCAGTCCCTGACCCTGCCTTTCTGGATTGCCTTTCCTCCTGGGACCCAGAGCCGGGCTGTGTCCTCCTCTGGCTGCCATTGGCATGGTTGGTGCGGGCTTTTCACAATGACCACCCAGAGCAGAGTAGCAAGAGCAAGGCAAGAGGGTCCCTAATGGTGGAAGGGGTGGGGTGGGGGAGTGGAGGAAGCCCCACCTCTGACTCAGCTACTCCTGCAACCAGGACCATTAACCCTTTCCCATCGAGAGCCTTAAGAGCACCTCCATGCTCCTGCACCACCCAAGCCTGATTCGGAGGCGCCGTCTTCCCCTCTGCCTCAGGCTTGTCATTTTTCATTACTGTCTTCTCCCCGCAAAGAGGGAGCTCAGTGCCCACGGAGCACTACTGACGTAGTGTGCTGTTGTCATGACAGCAGAGGCACCAGTGTGGTCACGACAGCCAGCTCACAGCCTCCGGTTCTAAGGTGACTCAGCAGAGAAGACTTGAGGAGCTGGAGAGGGGTGGGCAGGCTTCAGGGGGCAGCCCGCCTGCAGCATAGCCCACGCCCCCTGCAGACCTGGGAACAATGTGGAATGCTGGGAGACAGGTCTTGTCTCCTGCAGAGCTGGAGGGGGATCATGATCTGACCTTCCACGAGCCTGGGCCGGTCTGCTGCCAACCTTTGGAGATGGGATTAGGGAACACGAGTGGGGGTGGGGTGAGGCACATGGCAGAAAGCAACCCTTGGTCTAGAGCAGGTTTTCTCAACTGTGATACTATTGACATTTTGGGCTGTGTAATTCTTTGTTGAGGGGCTGTCTTGTGCACTCACTGTAGGATGTTTAGCAACATCCCTGGCCTCCCACTAATGCTGGTAGCATTCTTCCCCCACAGGCTATGACAACAAAAAAGGCCCCAGGTGTTGTCAAATGTCCTCTGGCAGGCAAAATTGCCCACGCTTCAGAAGCACTGATCTGGAGCCTAGGCACTGCATAATTCTCCCCAGAGAGGCTGTCTGGTCACTGTGCAGGGTCCAGAGGTTGAGAGGGGAAAGGTGGCAGTGACGGGCAGGAAGCTCATCTGCCATCCCAGGACAGGCCCTAGGACTCCGGGCTCACTCATCTCTCTCTGCACTGATAACCCTCTCTCTGCTGCATGAATCTGGGCTAATGTGAAAGATGAAACAAAGACAAGCTTAGGAAAAAATGTCTAAAAGTATAAAAACATTTATTCATTAGAAAACAAGGAGACTGGCAAACATATATTCCAAAGTTGAAGCAGCTCAATACAGTTCAGTTAGGCTAATTTAAGAGAAAGCCTTGCATTTTAAAGATCACGTATGCATTTTTTTGTTTAATTTGAGACGGAGTTTCGCTATTGTTGCCCAGGCTGGAGTGCAGTGGTGTGATCTTGGCTCACTGCAACCTCCGCCTCTGGGTTCAAGCGATTCTCCTGTCTCAGCCTCCTGAGTAGCTGGGATTACAGGCGCACGCCACTACACCCGGCTAATTTTTTATTTTTAGTAGAGATGGGGTTTCTCCATGTTGGTCAGGCTGGTCTCGAACTCCCAACCTCAGGTGATCCACCCGCCTTGGTATCACAAAGTGCTGGGATTACAGGCGTGAGCCACAGTGCCCGGCCGTTTTTTTTTTTTTTTTTTTAAAAAGGAGACAGACAAATATTTTACAAGGGAAACAGAATTCGAATTCCAGGTCACCCTACAAGACGCCCTGCACAGGGAGGGCAGGAGCAGACTTCCTAGGGTCTGTGCCTGCGAGCCGATGCCCTGAGAATGGGGGTTGTTTTCTTGGGTGTCTCCTCTTCTGTCATCTCTGCTGAAAGATCTATGCAAAGAATTAAAGGAGTAAGAAACAGCTGAGTCACAAAGATGGTGAAAAATAGGTATCAGAGAACAAGTGAGACAATCCCACACCACACTGCAGAAATAAAATCCAAGCTGTACAGGAAAGGCCCTTCTGGGGCAGCGGGGTAGAGCATCTACACTCAGGCCCCCACAGCACGTCCTGTGGAAACCAGCCCTCCGCACCCTAGCTGTGTGCCTTCCGGGCAGGGAACAGGCGGGAGCATCATACCGTCCTCACTGGACTCATCACTTGAGAAGACAACTTTGGGTTTCTTTTTGGAAGCTCGATGCTGGGTGTTTGGATGCCGACGGGTAGTACGGCGGGGCTCTGGTGTGACAAAGTCATTGTCTGAGGCTGTAGAAGCCAGAGGCTGGTGCCTAGAACCTAGAAAAGGCAAGAAAACGTGATTTAAAAAGAAGAAACAAATCACTGCAGGAGGGGAGGGCCCAGTCTGGTCTCGCCCGCACAGGCTGCCTTAGTACCAGTGGATGGTTTCTTGGCTGACGGCGCTCTCTGGCTACCTGCTTGGCCAATCTCAAGCTCCTCAATTCCATCCAAACCTCTGGTATGACAGGCCCGAAGCTTCTGCTCAAATTCGTCTATTATAGCCTGGAGGGAGAAAAGGAGATTCAGAGCAGGCCTGAAAACAGTTACTTCTCATTAAAAAGAAACAAGGCCATGGAAGACATGGAAGGCCTTAAACGCACATTACTAAGAAGCCAAGGTGAGAAGGCTCCATACTGGATCATTCCAATGATATACACTGCGGAAAAGGCAAAGTAATGGCAACAGTAAAAAGATCAGGGGTTGTGGGGAGAGAGGGATAAACAGGTGGAGTGCAGGGGATTTGTAGGGCAGTGAAACTCTTCTGTATGATATTGCAGTGGTGGGTACATGTCATTACGTGCAGTGAACTCCAAGGTAAAGCATGACTTTGGGAGATGATGTGTAAGTGTAGGTTCGGCTGTAACAAATGTGCCCCCTGCTGCAGGATGTTGAAGGTGGGGAAGGCTGGGATGCGTAGCAGCAAGGGCTAGAAGGGAACTCTCTGTACTTTCTGCTCAATTTTGCTTTGAACCTAAAACTGCTCCGAAAAATAAAGAAAAACTATTAAAAACAAACAAGAATTGAATGAGATGCTGCTTTGGTTGTTTCTGGAGTAATAAAAAAAGAATTGGAGACAGAAAGATCTGGTCTTGGGTCACTCTGGCAATTTGGTTGCAACCAAGCTGGGGATAAGTAGGATGGGAATGTGACTGCAAGAGCCGGGTGCTGCCCAGGGTTGGCAGATGTCTTAGCCAGCCCAGAACCCGACAGGCATTGAAGTGTCCCGTGCTGCTCACCTTGCCCTCAGGCTTGGCCCCACGTCGCAGCTTGCCCACAACTGACAAAAAAGCACTGAAGATGGACTCATCTGACAGTTTGTCTCCAAAACAGTCAAAATTGTCAAGCATCTTGCGGAGGCCTCGCTCTGTGAGGGGCAGCTGTGACACACAGTAGGCCAGGTCTCGCTGCTGCCGCTCAGTTCTGCAGACAGGAAGGGCTTTGTTGAGGAACCTGGAGATCCAGCTAGTAAAGGCTCAACCTTCCCCATCAGCCTCCCCAGTCCCAGGGATGCCACAGTGGGGGCAGGGAAGGGGTGAGGGATGGGCCTTTCTCCCCTGCAGGGCCCTGCTCAGCACAAAGAACCCTCAGGGAGGGCAGCATACCGGGCTGTGCGGAACCGCTGACACAGCTTTTCCACCAGGCTCTCTGTCTGCTTGTCCTTGGTGATGTAGGAGAGGAGCTGTCTGCAGGACAGGGAGATGAGGATGTGCGATGATGGCCCAGGGCCAGCTCTGCCATCCACTAAGACCAACCCTGGACCCTCCCCCAGCACCCGTCTTCTCTGATGTTCTCTGCCATGGCCCCTGTCTGCCTCACTACTCCCCTTGCCCTGTCCCATTCAGCAGAGAAGGAACCCCCACCTCAGGAATTTTCCCTGTGAATGGAAATTAACAGGAGCAGCTACTAGGGAGTGAGTGCTACTGTATGCCTGCCACCATGTTAGGAACTTTATCTTATTTAATATTTTCAAGAACTAAGGGTTAAGTATCATCAGCCTCAAAAGAAGAGGAAATAGGCACAAAGAGGCTAAGTTATTGCTGAAGGCTGTACAGCTGAAGAGTAGCCGAGGTGGAATTTAAATACAGGTGTGTCTCACTCCTAAGCCCCTGCTATGTGGAAAATGTGCCCCAGGGCCCGGGGAACAATACTTCATGATGGTGTGGAAAGGCTCTTCCTCCACGCCCAGCTCGGGGTCTGACAGGCGGCTGACTATATCTGGAAGGAGATTATAGATTGCGTTGCCCTGTAAGAGAGAGCCACGTTAAGGAGATGAGGTGACCTACATATCCCCTCTGCAGCGAGCCCTCAGTGCCTCTCTGCCTCTCACCTTGTGGGAGAGCTCGTTGAAGAAATTCTTGGCCAGGGCAGCAATCTGAGGCTCGGGGTCGATGAGCAGCACCGCCATCTCGCTGACCTGCCCCTTCACCTTCACCATGTCCTTGAGGATCAGGTGGGTCATCACCAGCCCCGCTGTTTTCCGCACTTGCTGAGCAGGGTCCCGGAGGCTAGGAATGGACTTGCGGGTCATGGGGACCGAGGCCTCCGGACTACACCCTAACACTGGTAGAAAAGGCCCTCGGCGGGAATCGATGACCCCATGCTCTGCCACTCCAGAAGCAGCGGGAAAGCTGTCTAGAGTTGAAAGCTGGAGTGGGGGAAAGAGGTGAAGCCTCTAACCAGAAGTGTCAGTCCCACTGGGGTGACTCTTAGCCAGGGGCCTGTACAGGTCAAGTATCAAGCAGATGTTCGCAGTGATGCCAAAGCCTAGGGGAAGAGCCCTGGTGATTCTCACACTGACTCTCAACAGACCCCGGAGCTCCTGGAACAGCCATCACGCTGTGAGGGGTCTCTTACCGAGCATACAGATGGGGAGTCCAGGGGTCCACCAGATTGGGAAAGCGGATGGCCAGATCCCCAGTGGCAACCATGAGGTTAGACCGGACAATGGGAAGTGGAGACTTTTCCAGCATGGTGAACAGAAGACGAAGCTGGGAGTCGCAGAAAGTGGCACTAGGAGCAAGAAGGGGATCATCAGGGAAGCCATTTCATCTCCATCTTCCTTGAGAAGGTGGTACCAACCCCATGGCCTACCTGATCATGCAGAACTTGCCAAGAGCAAGTGAAGCAGCTGCAGAGAGGTCTGGGTTGCTATAGAGGCCTGGGTTGTTACAGACTTTAAGCAAGAGTGGAACAAAGGCAGCCAGTGTCTGTTTGCCTGTTGGAAGAGTAACTGCAGGTTTGGGACAGGTTATCTCAATTGGGAAGAAACTGCTGAGTGCAGCAATTCTTCTTACCATCCAACAGTTCCATCTCGCAGATGCCACGGATTAGTTCTGCCTCTGTGTCATCTGCTGTTGCCCCAACCAGCCCCAGCTCCTCCTCCATGGTGGTCTCAGAGCTTGTATTCTAAAGGGAATGAAACCGGGGATCATGGATAAGCAGAGACAACATTTTTGATTCCAGCCCATACTTTGTTTTGCATGAACAAAGTAAGGAAGGGCAAATTCTACAAAACCATTTAGAGAATTGTCAAATGTGTCTGTAAAGAGAAAGGATTCCTGAATTAAGCAGAGAAACAACGAGGTCCCCATTTGTTTTAAGTTGCCAAAGCGTGTTTCTACACCTCTTCCTCATGGAAGGCGTCGTTTCCTGTATGTGGTAAACAGATGGATCATGCCAGACAGTGGTTCAAAGTCACAGAGGTCAGACTTCTCCAGCGCCACAAGGCTCTGTGTCTTATTTGTCTGCAAGACATCACTGCCTCTAGTGGAGAGAACACAAGGCCCCCACCCGGGCCAGGCCAGCAATGAAAGCTGACGGAAAAGTGGGCGGGTACGTGCGTGTTCTAACAAACCCCGCCTCAGACAAAACACCTCTAATTTTATGCTGAGGTCTCTAACTCCACACTCTGCATTTACCTAAATCTTTCCTTCCTGGGTGATCACTGACAGTTTCATCGATGTTCACATGAACCTGTCCTAGGGTAGTAGCCACAGAGAGGCAGAAATTCTTCGCTTCATGTAATAGCAGAGGAGCAGAGATTGCCAGAAGGGGATCAGCTCAGTTCTGAGCTGAGGTCTGAAATAAATCTGGGAAGTGCTAAGGACATTCACACACCTTCTCCTTGGGATCTTTGGTCTTGTGCTCCTGTTCTTCCTGGAGAACTCGGCGCCGACAGAGCTCTCCACTCACTGCCTGCTCCAAGTGGACCAGCTGCTGCAGAGCCACATCCCCAGCCAGGGAGAGCAGGTTCATCAACAGGAAAGTAGGGAGCATTGCGGGGGACTCCTCTGGAGGAGAGGGAGAGGGAAGGCGGGGCAGAGAGACATTTTTAAGTCCCATCAAACCTGAATCCGATTTTTACTGATCTTCCCCTTGCTCACGTGCTATTCAAACTAGTGAAGTAGTAAGAGTTGGGGGTGGGAACTGGCCCAACTTCAACTTGGACAAAAACGACACAGTGTACACTAAGGGTTGTTGCAGAAAGTGGTGGTGGCAGTGGCTCCCGGCCCTGCAGGGAAAACAGAAGCTGGCTGCCGCAGTGGGTCAACCCCTGCCCACTTACTTGGGTCCTCCTGACTGGTTCTCTTCTCTTCTAGCTTCTCCAGGGCCTGTTTTGCACAGCCCTGCAATATGTGGGCACAGATCACTTCGGGGCGCTCTGCCAGTTGGTAAATGAGGGTCACTGCCACCTCTTTGAATGGGATCCAGAGTGGGTCTGGGTGGACAAAGCCTGCGGAGGAGGAGGGAGAAGTTGTTCACTAAAACAAAGGACCCAAATCTGCCCAAGGCCTTTCCTGAGAGCTCACCTTTTGTGACCGTCTCCCGCAGCCGCTCAAACAACCTGTGTTCCTGAGGCAACCGGAAGGGGGGGTGACGTTTGCCCAGAGAAGGCTGTGGAGAACAAGACAACGCGGCTGTATGTACAGGGTGGACACGAGGATCTCCACTCTCCTTAGTTTGGAACCACCCCCACATACCTTTCTCCTGTCCGAGATGTTGGCAATGGCATGGCACACCTGCTGGGCCAGCCTGTAGTCCTGTGGAAACTTCTCATCCAGCCCTATGCTCACCAGTGTGTCTAAATTGCTTCCCACAATTTCTGGCTTTCCTCTAGGGGAAGGAAGCCACAGAGTTAAAGGAGGTCATGGATTGGACTCAACGGGGGAGAAAGGGCCAATAGGGGTAGGTCCCAGCACCTCATGTGGTGTCTGGAGCCTTGGAACACCATAGCGAGGCTCTGACACAGGGCCAGCCTCTTGGGTCCTGTTGCTTTACTGAATCCCACTACTACCAGGCAGGAGGGCTGGTACTCTCACTATTTTCTTTTCCATTTAGGTGGCGTTATAACTCACAGCGGAGCTCGGTTGGGCCTCACTGTGACAATGTCACTGAAGGAAAAGGAGCCTTCTCAGAACCTTCCTTTGCTCTCCCGCCCCATTGCCTGCTAGATTTGAGCCTCACCGTGCCATCATGCCAAGAAGCATGACAGAGGAACAGCGCTCCAGAGGACAGCAGGCGACCTTCTCGGTGGCCCGCTCCCACAGCAGCTGGGTCACTGCTGGTTTCAACTCATCCTTCTGCACAAACTCACAGAGCTAAGGAGAAAAGAAAAAGGGCTCAAGCCAAAAATGAACAGTTCCTTGATCTTTGATCTGCTTTTCTGAAGATGATATTGAGAACCTGAAGCAGACAAAAGTAATACTTAGGAATGGAAAAAGACAGAGGAGGCGCAAACGTAACGCAGGGGCTTGAGAGGCTTTCCAGCTCCACTTTTCTACTCTCATGCCTTCAAAACGATTTTATTCAAGTGACATATCGAAACTGACCTTCTGAGTTCCATGTGGGTCCATAGTTCTAAGTCTGGAGATTTCTAAGAGGTTTTCTTGCCGTTACCACAAACTCAGCATGTCTAACATAGAAGCCATCATCCTTCCTTGCCTTTTCATTTTGCCAGTGGTATCAACACTTCATCAGTTATATGTGCTTAAAATTTCAGTCACCTCATTTTTTTACAAATCAGTCACTATTTTTCCTTTAAAAATTTGTCTTCCATTAAGCCCATTCTGCAGTGATTTCTCCAATCCCCAAGTCCAGCCCCTCATTACTGCCCACTGCAGCAGCCTCCACTGGCCTTCCTTCCCATGGGTTGGTCTCCTCAGCCTCTGCTTCCCCAGGTCACTTCTGTTGCACCCCAGGTTGCAGCTGCTCTCCCCTGCCTCTTGTAGGGCTTTTGCCGGTAACTGGCCTATGACATTGTGGCCAATCACCACCACCAGGCTCTTTTCTTTTCCCTAGTGAGAAAAATGTGGCTGGCAGGAGTGCTCTTCCCAGCGCCACCTCCCCTCTCTGTGCCCACAATGCAAATGCTACAAAGCAGAATTGTCTCACTAAAATGCTGGGTGCCTGGCTAACACAGCTAAAGTCCTAGACTCCTGAAGTCATTCAGGGACTTCCACAGTTTAGTTCCAACCTACATTCACAACTTTATCTTTTCCAGATTTTTTTTTTTTTTTTTTTTTTTTTGAGACAGAGTCTCCCTCTGTCGCCCAGGCTAGAGTGCAGTGGCGTGATCTCGGCTCACTGCTACCTCCACCTCCTGGGTTCAAGCGACTGTTCTGCCTCAGCCTCCCGAGTAGCTGGGACTACAGGTGCCCACCGCCACACCTGGCTAATTTTTTTGTATTTTTAGTAGAGACGGGGTTTCGCCGTGTTGGCCAGGCTGGTCTCGAACTCCTGACCTCAGACCTCAGGTAATCTGCTGCCTTGGCCTCCCAAAGTGCTGGGATTACAGACGTGAGCCATCATGCCCGGTCTTTTCCAGATAATTTGAACCAGAACACAATCTTCTTTGCTCTACAATGTGAACTGTGCTGTTTCTTGGGTTCTGTTTGAAATGCCCTCCCTCCTTGCTCTGATTCTCTAAATCCTACTGATCTTTCGAGACCCAGCTTAAGTCCTGCCACCTTCAGGAAGCTTCCTTGACCATTCTACCCCAAACCGCTCTGTTTCCTACTCTGTACCCCTCAGTAGAACACAGAAGTTAGGAGTATGTTTTCTAGAGCTCTTATTACCCGAGTTTGAATCTCAAACTTTGCCACTAACTAGCTGTAACCAGCCAAGTTCAGTAACTTCTCTGTGCCTCAGATTTATCATTGTAAAATGCAGATAATGCTACCTCACAGGGCTGTCATGAGGATTAAACAAGTTACTGTGAGTAACGTGTGAGTGCCTGTCATATATTCAATACCGTATAAGTGATGTTATTATTGCTATGACAACCATCACCCATACAACTTATTCTGGCACTTTATTATCTACCTGCTGCATTGTTCTAAAAATGTTCTGTGGTTTTTGACTACCAGCTAGACTGTTGGTTCCTTTAAAGTTGGGAACATGAAAGCAAATAGTCTTATACTTCTTTCTGGAGCTAAGTAAATTGCTAAATACTTAGTAATAACTCAATAATACTTGTTGCCGGGTGCTTTGGCTCACACGTGTAATCCCAGCACTCTAGGAGGTTGAGGTGGGTGGATCACGAGGTCAAGTGTTCCAAACCAGCCCGGCCAACATGGTGAAACCTCGTCTCTACTAAAGATACAAAAAATTAGCCGGGCATGGTGGCACATGCCTGTAATCCCAGCTACTCGGGAGACTGAGGCAGGAGAATCGCTTGAACCTGGGAGGCGGAGGTTGCAGTGAGCCAAGATTGTGCCATGGCACTCCAGCCTGGGCAACGGGGCGAGACTCCGTCTCAAAACAACACCACCACCAACAACAACACCACCCAAAATACTTGTTGAATGAAGAAAGAAAGAGCAGGAAGCCTTACAATTTCCTCAAGACACTGAATGGTCCCAACCGAGGCATCCACTAGCAGCAGAGAGAGATTGTGAATCAAAGCCTGGGCCTTGGCTCTGTGGGAACAGCAGAGATCAGCGGTCACTATAAGATTAGGAAACTGAACTTGGCAAACAGTGATTAGGGCTATCCCACCACAGTGTTACAAAACTGCCCTCCCTGGAAACTGAGCCCCACCCTAAGCCCCATTATGACGGACTGCCTATGGATCTGGAACTCCTCTGGAGAAATGCACCTCTTCCTTTAGGAGACAAGGGAAGTCCTGTGAGAAGCTGACCTTGGAAAAGTCAGCAAAGGCAAAAGCACCCCATATACCTGGCAGAGTCCCCTTTGGGGTTGAGGTAGAGTTGGCGGTAGGCATTAAGCACAGCTTCTCGGACACCAGGCTCCTTAGACCAGATGAGAGGCAGCATACGGCGCACCCCAAACAGGGCCTGGGGTACCCCAAATTGGAAGACCATCACAAAGAATTCAATCACCTCCTGCACCACTGAGAGAACATGTGCAAATGTCACCTATCTACTTCGCAAAACTCCCCCAATACCTAACGACAGAACCTTTCTGAATGTAGCAAGATGCAAATGGAGGCCTTCCTCATTTTCCCTGACAATGTCGACTCCTCCTATAATGCCTTATCATGAAATACTATATGCATTAAAATGTATCAGCTGTATAAGTGGCTAGAGGAAGCAAACAGAAATAAAGAACCCCTGCCTTTTTTTTTTTCTTTTCTTAAGACACAGGTTCTTACTCTGTGGCTCCGGCTAGAGTGCAGTGGCATGACCACAGCTCACTGTAGCCTCAAACTCCCGGGCTCTAGCAATCCTCCTGCCCAGCCTTCCGAGTAGCTGGAACTACAGGTGTGTGCCATCACGCCCAGCTAATTTTTGTTTCTTTGTAGAGATAGGGTCTTGCTATGTTGCCCAGGCTGCTCTCGAACTCCTGGCCTCAACCTGTCCTCCCGCTTTGGCCTCCCAATGTGTTGGGATTACTGGCATGAGCCATCGCGCCCAGCCGAGAACCCCTGCCTTTTAAAGGAGCAGATAGATATATCAATAAAATATGGAAAAGAACTCCAAGATCCATGGCTGGGTGCAGTGGCTCACACCTGTAATACCAGCACTTTGGGAGGCTGATGCAGAAGAATTGCCTGAGCCCAGCAGTTGGAGACCAGCCTGAGCAACAAAGGAAGGCCCTATCTCTATTATTAATAAAAATTAAAAAAATTAAAAAGAACCCCAAGGCTGTCCTTACAGAAGGGGACTCTGGCATACCTGTAGTTGTGTTTTCGTACATCATCTTGCTGATGATGCCAATGGCCTCTGTAATCTTCCGGGAGAAGCTGTAGGCATCCTGCAGATACTGTACCAGCATCTCCTGCTTCACCAGTTCATCATTTCCCCTGGATTCCTCAGGCTCCGACATACTGGGTTTATTTTTACAGACAGTCTGTCCTGTGGCCATGTTTCCTGTAGACTCCCGGGGATTCTTTTCTTGTGTGGAAGCTGCTGGGCCTAAGGAGTTAGAGAAGTACAGGATGGTTTTGTTCAAGGGGATACAGGGGAATCCAACAGCTGTCAACATTCCTGGATATGTACTTATTTCTTTTCCTTCTTTTTTTCTTTTGAGATGGAGTCTCACTCTGTTGCCTAGGCTGTGCAGTGGCAATGATCACCGCTCCCTGCAGCCTCAACTTCCCTGGGCTCAGGTGAGTCTCTCACTTCAGCCTCCTGAGCAGTTGGGACGACAGGTGCGTGCCACCACACCTGGCTAATTTTTTTTTGGTATTCCTTGTAGAGATGGGGGTTTTGTCATGTTGCTCAGGCTGATTTTGAACTCCTGGGCTCAAGCAATCCTCCTGCCTTGGCTTCCCAAAGTGCTAGGATTACAGGCATAAGCCACTACATCTGGCCCTGGATATCTCTTTTCACAATGTGAAGATATGAAATTAGAGCTTACTCTAAAATATCTTAATTTCTCAGAAACCATACCTAAAGACCTCTATGGTCTGGACAGTCACCCTATGACTATCAATCTTAGGCCCGTGGGCTGCTTCCATTCCAGAGCAAAAGTAATGCCAATTCATCTCTGGGCTCTTCGGCACCAGGTTCTGTTAACCAGGCCAATGATGGCATAAAGTTAATGCTCAGTAAATACCAGTTGACATGTGTTGTTTATTGACTGAAGAAGGAAAATGATTACCTTTGAAGATAAGTCCTAAGATATTCAAGAGCCTGGTCTCCTCTGACTCCTCTGGGTCTATATGACTGAAGGGTTCGGATTCCTGGAAGTGTCCTGTGGCTTCTCGAGTGAGAATGATGGCCTGTCTGAAAAAACACCAGCCTGTCAGCACCCAGAAGAATGTCACTTCAGCCGTTTGTAAGGGAGCTTACCTCATGATTCTATCAAGTCCCTGGACCTACTGCCCAGAGAAAAGGAGCACTTAACATGCTTAAAAAGTTTTTACAGCACCTACTAAGGGGTAGGGCTCAAAACACTTTGCCTATTTTTTTTTCCCTGACTGCTCATCTGCAAACACTTTTCCTATTTCTGAAGCTACAAGGCATTACTACAGTCTTCAAAAAAACTCCAATAAGGCTTTTTAAAGTTTTAAAATCAAAATCATAAACCTACTCCATAAACCTGTTTAAAAACTTTCCTAAGTTTAGAAACAATAAACTTTCAATAATTAGTTAACTCAGGCACATCCAGACAATAAGATTCTATGTAGTCATAAAAAATAATGGGGACACGTGAGCCCAGGAATTCGAGATCAGTCTGGGCAACACAGGGAGATCCAACTATACAAAAAGTAAAAAAAGTTAGCCGGGTGTGATGGTGTGTGCCTGTGGGTGTGATGGTGTGTGCCTGTGGGTGTGATGGTGTGTGCCTGTGGGTGTGATGGTGTGTGCCTGTGGGTGTGATGGTGTGTGCCTGTGGTCTCAGCTACTTGAGGGAGCTGAAGTGGGAGGATCACTTGAGCCTGGGAGATCAAAGCTGCAGTGAGTTGTGATCATACCACTGTACTCCCGCATGGGCAACAGAGTGAGACACTCTCTCAAAAAAAGAGGAGAGTGGGAAACTATTTATGTATAAATATATATATATATTTTTTAGAGACAGAGTCTTGTTCTGTCACCCAGGCTGAAGTGTAGTGGCATGATCTTGGCTCACTATAACCTCTGCTTCCTAGGTTCGAGTGATTCTCATGCCTCAGCTCCCCAAATAGCTAGGATTACAGGTACGTGCCACCACACCTGGCCAATTTTTGTAATTTTAGCAGAGATGAGGTTTCGCCATGTTGGCCAGGCTGGCCTCAAACTCCTGGCCTCAAGAGATCCACCAGCCTTGGGCTCCCAAAGTGCTGGGATTACAGGTGTGAGCCACTGCACCTGGCCATCTATAAATTTTTTTTTTTTTGAGATGGTCTTCCTCTGTCACCCAGGGTAGAGTGTAGCGGAGCAATCTCAGCTCACTGCAACCTCTGCTTCCTGGGTTCAAGCAATTCTTCTGCCTCAGCCTCCCAAGTAGCTGGGATTACAGGCATGAGCCATTGCGCCCAGCCATAAATGTTTTTAAAAACCACTGAGACACATAGTTAAGTGAAAAAAACAAGATGGTAGATCCGTGGGCAGAGAATTCTATCAGTCATATAAAGAGGGAAAAAAGAATACATGTTTCACTGCTTGTCTGCATGTTATCTTCTTGCCACGTTGCCCAGGGTGGCAAAAGCCAGGCATGGTGGTGTGTACCTGTAATCCCAGCTACAAATTATAAATAAATTAACCAGGCTACTCAGGAGGCTAATGTGGGAGATCGCTTGAGCGATTACACTCAAGTTGAGGCTACAGTGAGAGGCTGCAGTGAGCTGTGACTGTGCTACTGCACTCCAGCCTGGGCAACAGTGAGATTCTGTCTCAAAAACAAACAAACAATCCTTTTCTAATTGACAGGAGAAAATACTAGAATGCTTGGTGGAACATGCACTTATAAAACTATAGTCTCTATTTTTGCTTTAGCAAAATAAAAAGAGAGACACTAAAGTAACATAAGGGAGTCATAGGGCAAACAAGCCACTCTCTAGCCTTTTAAAAACAGCCCAATTAGGTAAGAAGTAAATAAATAACAAATAACTTGTGGCTGAAGTTTAAGAATACTTGTTGGCAGCCGAGTGCGGTGGCTCACGCCTGTAATCACGGCACTTTGGGAGGCTGAGACGGGTGGATCACCTGAGGTCAGGAGTTCAAGACCAGCCTGGCAAACATGGTGAAACCCCGTCTCTACTAAAAATAAAAAAATTAGCCCGGTGTGGTGGCACGCACCTGTAGTCCCAGCTACTTGGGAGGCTGAGGCACAAGAATTGCTTGAACCTGGGAGGCAGAGGTTGCAGTGAGCCAAGATCGTGTCACTGTACTGCAGCCTGGGCAACAGAGTGAGTGAGACTCCATCTCAAAAAACAAAAACAAAAACAAAACAAAACAAAAAAACAAAAAAAAACTTGTTGACGGCTGTAAGGGCTTTTGTTGTTAAGTTCTAAAGTCACAAAAACACTAGAAGAAATCTTTTCTCTAAGATCAGGATTCATACTAGGTTTGAAGATTAAAGTAGTATTAAGCATGTTTGATATTATTAGCTCATGAAATTTAGGATTAGAAAGTCCTTAGAGATCATAAGATCTAATCAATTTCTTATTTTATAGATAATGAAACCAAGGCCCAGAAAGTTAAGCAACTTATTCAAGATCATACAACTAGAACTTATTTATAGGTGCTCTTCTTCAATTGAAGGAGGACTAATGTTTGATTATAATATTGTTAACATTTAATTGTTTCAGTAGTTTCTTTAAACATTTATAAAGTAGAAACACGTGCTTAATTGTGGACTAGGCCTACGGTCAGACCATTACTACATGAAAACATCTACCATCACCTGGTGGCAGCATATCTGAGTGCAGTTCATTTAAAAGACACATTATGTAAGTTTCTCAAAGGTTAACTCTAAACATAAACAGATCATGGAGAATATCCCATTCTTTTGCCTACTTGTAACTAGCTTTGGCAAGCAGTTGATAGATGCGTCCTTTCACATCTTCAGTCGTCTCTGTACTGGCAATTTGCTCAGGAATCTCCTCCTCTCCCTGGGGAAGCTGTAGAAGCTGCTGCAGGGTAGACTTCAACTCTGGCAGCATGGCTTCCCACTCCTCCTCTGGGTCCAGCACTGCAGCTAAATGAGAGTGTCACTTAGTCTCTTTCACTAGAGTTTCTGACTCCAAGGAGAAGCCTGTCTGGCGTTAGGACTCCAAGGCGGTAACTACTTACAAGCTGCTGCAGTTCGCCTCTGGGCCCTCATCTCTTGTAATTTCTGGGTCTCCTTCTGCAGTGGTCCAGCAAGGTCAGTATCACTAAGCTATCAGGTAAAATGAATAGCAGGGTCAGTAAATGACATAATTTCATCCCTGTTTCCATTTAATTCCCTCTCTTTTGGTGGACCAAGTCTACTTACCTTGCAGGAAAAAGGATTATTGGCTAGAAAACTGGCCAGCAGCTGGATGGCATTTTTACATACTAGCACTGACTTGTCTGCCAGACGTCCCACAGCTAAAGCCACCACTGCCTGGAAACGTGTCAGGGGGAGAGCCTGTGTAGGGTAGGAAGAGAAGAATCTGCTCAAGTCTCACATCATCCATTTTGTTCAAGATGATCTTTAAGTATACTCTAAACTGAGCTACCCACTCACTCTAAAAACCCTTTCTACAGAATATAGATTAGAAGTACTCCTTGTAGTGGTAAGACATATTAGAGCCCTTAAAGGGAGCCAGATATCCTTGTCCTTGGTAGAGGAAGACTTTTACTACTGATAATAAAAATGTGAATTCTAGACCTCTTTGGGGCAGATATTTATCTTCAACACTGGATTCCTCTTTACACTGGTATATGGAGAGGTACCATATGTCTTTGCCACACAGAAGTTGCTTACCTTCTGCTGGACAATTCGGGTGAAGAGCTGCAAAACACGGCTCCGCACAAAGGAGTTGACATCATGGCCATGGGCTTGTAAAGTATCCAAGAACTGGTCTCTGGTGTCTCGGGCTGCTGCATCCAGTTGATCGCCACTGAGAACCTGCAGCACCATCTCCGCCATGGCTGCTAGCACAGCATTACGCATCATGTAATTCTAAGAGAGAGAAGCATAGAGGGGTAAAACCTTTAGTCAAGGCGAAGCTTGCTTGTGCTTGGCCATAACTTTTTCCATTAACTGTCTAGGTATTCACTCCCAAGGTCACAGGAAAAAGCTGAATCCCAAAGAGGACTTGTTGCTCCGAGAATGCTAGAACAAGGGCCAAAACCAATTTTTCCTCATAGGGCTCACACAGGAAAGCATGGTAGTAGCTGAATAAAAAAATCACACCCACTCACCAACACACATTTGAAAAGCATTTATTAACTGCCCTTCAGCTGAGGTCTCAAAGCCTTTGTTATTGTGGTGGTTTGTTCGTTTGTTTGTTTTTGAGATGCAGTCTCGCTCTGTTGCCAGGCTGGAGAGCTGTGGCGCCATCTTGGCTCACTGCAACCTCTGACTCCCTGGTTCAAGTAATTCTCCTACCTCAGCCTCCCAAGTAGCTGGGATTACAGGCATGAGCCACCACACCCAGCTAATTTTTGTATTTTTAGTAGAGACGGAGTTTCACCAAGTTGGCCAGGATAGTCTCAATCTCCTGACCTCATGTTCCGCCTGCCTCAGCCTCCCAAAGTGCTGGGATTACATGTGTGAGCCACCGTGCCCGGCTTTTTTTTTTTTTTTTTTGGGACATTGTCTTGCTCTGTTGCCCAGGCTGGAGTGCAGTGGAGCAATCTCGGCTCACTGCAACCTCTGCCTCCCAGGTTCAAGTGATTCTCCTGCCTCAGCCTCCCAAGCAGCTGGGATTACAGGCATGAGCCACCACACCCAGCTAATTTTTGTATTTTTAGTAGAGATGGGGTTTCACCATATTGGCCAGGCTGGTCTCAAACTCCTGACCTCGTGATCCACCCTCCTCAGCCTCCCAAAGTGCTGAGATTACAGGTGTGAGCCACCGCGCCCATCTGTGTTTTTTTTTTTTTGTTTTTGAGACAGAGTCTTGTTCTGTCACCCAGGTTGGAGTGCAGTGGTGCAATCTTGGCTCACTGTAACCTCCATTTCCCAGGTTCAAGCAACCCTCCCACTTCAGCCTCCCAAGTAGCTAGGATTACAGGTGTCCGCCACCACACCCAGCTAATTTTTTTTGTATTTTTAGTAGAGATGGGATTTCACCCATGTTGGCAGGCTCGTCTTAAACTCCTGACCTCAAGTGATCCACCCACCTCAGCCTCCCAAAGTGCTGGGATTACAGGCATGAGCCACCACACCCGGCCTCAAAGTCTTTGATCCTTACTAATAAATATCCCCTCCTTTCCCTCCCACTCTCCTTCCCACGCTTTACTGACAGAAAATGAGACAGAAACATGGAAATCAGCCTTAGAGTGCCAGCAACTCCAATACATAATCTAGTGGAGAGCAGGGTTAAGGTTTTGCCAGGTCAAGAACCAGAGAATAGGGTCTTGCACAAAAAGTTAAAGTAAATTAGACGAACAAGTGGACTGTCTTTGTCCTTGACATTCACCTAGGAGTGCCTAACATCAGTATGGGAATCAGCCAGGTTAGCATTCAGGGATAAAAGAGAATTGAGAGAGATGACATGGGTTGATTTGAGAAAGTTCATTGTTTGATGAAGCAAGGCAAGCCAGTTGGTGGGAAGACGCTTTATCCTGAGGAATAGATGGGACTCAGAATCAAAGCTGAAGGCTAAGCATGGTAGCGCCTGTAATCCCAGCACTTTGGGAGGCTGAGGCAAGAGGGTTGCTTGAGACCAGGAGTTTGAGACTAGCCTGGGCAATATGGCAAGACCCCATCTCTACAAAAACTAAAAAAATTAGCCAGGCATGGTAGTATGTGCCTGAAGTCCCAGCTACTTGGGAGGCTGAGGTGGGAGGATTGCTGGAGCCCAGGAGATGGAGGCTGCAATGAGCTATGATCGTGCTCCAGCATGGGTGGCACAGCCAGATCCTGCCTCCAAGAAAAAAAAAAAATCAAAGCTGAGTTGCTGTTACTGCAGAAATGTCATCTCCCTTACCAGAACTGGATAAAAGCAATGTGAATTGAAAGATTAACAGGTTAATAAAGAGCTCCTTATTCAACAGACTTGACCTGCTTCTCTACAGAAAGGAAATGTCACAATGATAAATCTAGACAACTTGTCAAAGCTACTTTCTTGTTCTGTTAAGAAACAGCCTTTCAACACTGAACTTAAAATCCCCAGAAAAAGCTCAGCGACCCCTAGTGGACCACCTACCTCTCCATCCAGATGATCTAGCAAAATGCACATGCTGGACATCAGGATAGCTGGGACACGTTCTGCTAGTTCTGTCAGGAATGCTGCAAAGCCCTTTGTCCCTGAAGGGTCTCGACTCAGCTCTTGGGGACACTTTTGTCCAATCTCTCTACACAGGGAAGAAAACACAGCCACAGCAACATAGATCAATTATTCAGTTCCCAGTAAGGGAAGTTAAGACAGGTATCTAATATCTGAAGGAATCTACTGTTGCACAGATAATGTATTTCCAATCTTTCTTTATTCCCTCCCCAAGGAAAATAAGCATGAGAAATTTCGAGAAGGAAGAGTCACCTTACAATCTCTCCCACTATGCTCTTCATTCCATAGTCAGTTGCCCATAGACTCACGGCCGCAACCAGTACAGGTGCCAGGTGTTCAAAGTGCTGCAGCATCTGGATGATCTTCACTGTAGCACCTGTGGAAGCATTAAACATGAGAAATTATGGGCAATACAAAAAAGGGGGGGCAAAGCGACTGGTAACTTACTGAACATATGGTTATAACGGGTCAAGGCTACACCAAGCAGGTGTGTTATGGCTTCCCGAGTGGGGCGGTTCTTCTGGTGATTAATGGTGGGATTCTCCAGAAGGCGGTAGCAACAGCCAGTAACCAAACTGAGAAAGGAAGAGTTTGAGATGATGAAAGCAGCTGTCTGGATCCAATCGTATCAGAGCCTGCCTCATTCATTCTATCCCTACTGCTCCCAAAGTCAGGGTTTTCTTTATTCTAGCCATTACCTTCTATAACAAGTTGCTTTGCTTTGCTGACCCCAGTTAGGTACTCCTTCCTTCGAGATTACCAACTTTCAACCAGTTGTGATGCTGACAAAGAACCTGAATATATGATAAAAATATGACAGAGTTGGCCGGGCGTGGTGGCTCATGCCTGTAATCCCAGCACTCTGGGAGGCCGAGGCAGGTGCATCACGAGGTCAGGCGTTCAAGACCAGCTTGGCCAACATAGTGAAACCCTGTCTCTACTAAAAATACAAAAAATTAGCTGGGTGTGGTGGAGGCGCCTGTAATCCCAGTTATTTGGGAGGCTGAGGCAGGAGAATCACTTGAACCTGGGAGGCGGAGGTTGCAGTGAGCTGATATCATGCCACTGCTCTCCAGCCCAGGCGACACTGTGAGACTCCATCGCAAAAAAAAAAAAAAAAAGACAAAGTCACCAATGACTTCTCATTCCTAAATATAACGACTGATTCAATCTGCATCTCGGCTGGGCGCGGTGGCTCACGCTTGTAATCCCAGCACTTTGGGAGGCCGAGGTGGGCGGATCACGAGGTCAGGAGATCGAGACCACGGTGAAACCCCGTCTCTACTAAAAATACAAAAAATTAGCAGGGCGTGGTGGCGGGCGCCTGTAGTCCCAGCTACTCAGAGAGGCTGAGGCAGGAGAATGGTGTGAACCTGGGAGGCGGAGCTTGCAGTGAGCCGAGATCGCGCCACTGCACTCCAGCCTGGGTGACAGAGCGAGACTCTGTCTCAAAAAAAAAAAAAAAAAAAAAAAAAAAAATCTGCATCTCAAGTGATCTTTCACAGCTGCATGTGATACTGTTAATCACTCACTTTCTCCTTGAAATATATGCTTTATTTTGCTTCCAGGACACAAGAACAAGACTCTTTTCTCAGTTGCTTTGGCTAGTTCCTCCTCACACTCTTTTTTTTAAGACAGGGTCTGCCTCTGTTGCCCAGGCTGGAGTGCAGTGGTGCAATCATGGCTCACTGCATCCTTAACCTCCTCATAGCTCAGGTGATGCTCCCACCTCAGCCTCCATCATGCCCAGCTAATTTTTCTATTTTTTGTAGAGACACAGTTTCACTATGTTGCCCAGGCTGATCTCAAACTCCTGGGCTCAAGCGATCTTCCTGCCTCAGCCTCCCAAAGTGCTAGGATTACAGGCGTGAGCCATGCACCTGGCATCCTCACTCTTAATGCTGGAGTGCCCTAGGGTACCAGTCCTTGGATTCCTGATCTCTTTTAGCTACACTTACTGATTTGGTGATTTCATTCAGTCTCATGGCTCTGAATACTATTATATTCCCAAATGTGTTATCTCTAACCCAGACCTCTCTCCTGAACTCCAGATCTATATATTCAATGGCCGAATCTGACAACTTTACGTGGCTGTCTAATAAACACCTCAAACTTTGTATGTCCAAAACAGAACATCTGTTCTTCCTCCCAAAACACCTATTCACAGCCTTCTCCCTCTCTCAGTTACCATTAACTCCAGTCTTCCAAATGCTCAGACCAAAACCCGGGAGAGTCATCCTTGACTGAACTCTCCCTCACACCCAGTCTGTTGGCAAATCCTGTAAGCTCTACCTTAAGGAAAAAGCATAGAATCCAACTACTCCTCCCCATCTCCGCTGCCATGCCTTGGTCTAAGAGACCATCATCTCGTGCTTGAGTTATTGGAACAGCCTCTTAACTGGTCTCTTGCTTCCCCTTTGCCTTCATAGTCTATTTCAATACAACAGCTAGGATGGCCCTGTTGAAGTACAAGTCAGATCACCTCACCTCCCTGCCTGTGGCTTCCCAGTGGCTCCATTTCACTCTGACGAAATGCCAAAGTCACCATGATGGCCCACAAGAACCTGCGGTCTGGCTCCCCACTGCTCCCATGGCCTCACAGCCTAGCCCTCATACCTGCTCTCCGCTGTCAGCTCTCTGGCCTCCTTGCTATTGCTCGTACATGCTGGACACACTCCCTCCTCAAAGTCTTCGCATTTGCTATTCCTTTTCCTTGCCCTTGCTATTCCTCCACGTATTCTCATAGCTCTCAGTCACCTCCTCTGGGTCTTTGCTCAAATGTCACCATCTCAAAGAAGTCTTACTAGAGTAGCTTGTCTGTCTGTCTGTCTGTCTATCTATTTTTTTTTTTTTTTTTTTGAGACGGCGTCTTGCTCTGTTGCCCAGGCTGGAGTGCAGTGGCACGATCTCAGCTCACTGCAAGCTCCGCCTCCTGGGTTCACACCATTCTCCTGCCTCAGCCTCCTGAGTAGCTGGGACTACAGGTGCCCGCCACTGCGCCCGGCTAATTTTTTTTTGTATTTTATTTTGTATTTTTAGTAGGTTTCACCGTGGTCTCGATCTCCTGACCTCGTGATCCACCCACCTCGGCCTCCCAAAGTGCTGGGATTACAGGCGTGAGTCACCGCGCCCAGCCCTATCTGTTTTTTTGAGACAGGATTTTGCTCTTGTCGCCCAGGATGGAGTGCAATGGTGCGATCTTGGCTCATTGCAACCTCCCTCTCCCAGGTTCAAGTGATTCTCCTGCCTCAGCCTCCCAAGTAGCTGGGATTACAGGCACCCACCACCACGCACAGCTAATTTTCATATTTTTTTAGTAGAGACAAGGTTTCACCATGTTGGCCAGGCCGGTCTTGAACTCCTGACCTCAGGCAATCCACTCCTGAACTCAGGCGTGAACCATTGCACCTGGCCTAGAGTAGCTGATTTAAAATCACAACCTTCTTCCATCAAACTTACTTTACTTATTTTAAAAATAGACTTCTGGCTGGGCGTGGTGGCTCATGCCTGTAATCCCAGCACTTTGGGAGGCCAAGGCGGGGAGATCACCTGAGGTTAGGAGTTCAAGACCAGCCTGGCCAACATGGCAAAACCCCGTCTCTACTAAAAATACAAAAATCAGCTTGTGGTGGCGGGCACCTGTAATCCCAGCTACTCGGGAGGCTGAGGCAGGAAAATTGCTTGAACCCAGGAGGTGGAGGCTGCAGTGAGCTGAGATTGAACCACTGCACTCCAGCCTGGGCGACAAGAGTGAAGCTCTGTCCCCACAAAAAAAAAAAAAAAAAAAAAAAAAAGGCATATCAACAGAGCCTCACTCTCACAGCTTAGTATTATCTGTAGCCATCCTCCCTACCCACCTGACAAATTCTTCTTCAATTATTGAGTGGTTCCACAGGTGACGGATGTCCAATTGAAGTAGCTGTGTTAAAAGCTGAAGAATTGGTTGCCTTTCTTCTTCCCAGTCAAAGCCATGGGCTGCCTTGGTCCGAGCTTTCTTACCCTAAAAAGGATCATGTATACATTGAGGAAAAAATAAGGGAAAAAAGAGGGTCAAGATCTGTCAGTCTGAGTGCCCAAACAATCTAGTATCAAGACAAGATAGAAGGTAATATGGAAGAAATATTACAAGTTCCACAGCGCTACTGGTCCAGGAAGAAAACGTGTAACACTTTTGAGTTCTTTCTCCTAAACTCTCAATGAGGACAGAAAGGATTTGTGGATCATTGGATTCCCTTCTTTCCCACCTATTCCCCTATCTTCCCAGACCCCATATAACGTGAGCCCAAAACTCCAAATTACCTTCCCACCAAGGTCCAGGTCCACGAGGTTTGTCTGGCTGGGCATGGTCTCAAAGGATTCCAGGAGACGTATCAGAGCATAACAGTTCATTTTGAGGGCATTTAGATGGGCGTTTCTATCTGGTCCACTCAAAGTTGTATCATCCAGGATAGCTGGAAGCTCCTGGGAGTGGCGGGATACCACTGTGGGGTCAGAATCTTAGAGTCAGTTTCACTCACTTCTTTCATATACCCCAACTTCAAAACACCCAGCACTTGCAGCCATCAGATTACCAAAGATCTGTGTTTCATCTCTCAGTGGCCATAACACAAGCTAAGTCCTTTGGGACCCTTGGCCCTGATACCCTGCACATGCCCTGTTCCTACTCTCTCACTCCAGTTACCACAATTTCTCTCCAGCAACTGGAAGAATCACCCCTATTAAAAAGAGGTAGCTCAAAAGTAGGAAAAAGTTCTTGTTGGTCTGCCCTTACAGTGAACACACATAACTCTGTATCGCCCACCAAGATTACAGACCTTTAACAGGCCAAAGGTCCCTGGGCTTAGCCAAACCAACTGAATCACAACAGCCTTGATATCATCATGTGGCTGATAAAATGTAGGAAAAACAAACAAACAAACAAACGATAACAAACACCTTCCATCCCCTACCCCCTGACCCATAAACACCTTTTATCAGGAATTCCAGAGTATCTTCTTTGAGGCCAGGATCTATACTTCGAAAGTGACTATGAGGGAAAGAAAGTGTGGGGGTGAGATAGGAAGGAGCCTGCAGAGCCCTTTCTAACAGATCAGATCTAACCCGTGGAATCTAATGTTTAAAAATACATGTGAAATTGTTCAACTGAATAAATACGGTGGCAAGTTGGGTACATGCTCATCAGTAGAGACATCAATATCCACAGGCATTTATCAGTGAACCTATAACTTAGAATTTCAGGACTAACATGCACAGTTAGGACAAACAGTCACCAGTTCTTTTTAAAGTACCAGTTGGGTGTTTCACTTACTGCAAAATGCTGTAGATAGTATCAAAGTGCTCCAGCATAGCCAGGGGCCCCTGAGCTCGAAAGGCAGCCTGAAATGCTATGAAGATGGAAAAAACAAATCAATTTGGAGGGAAGAGAAACCTTTTTAGTAAATTCTATCCATGGCAGAAAACTAAGTTTATTGCTTTTATTGGTAGAATCACAAAGAAGAGACAAACAGTTCACTTCAATGTAACCTATAATGATGATGAGAGCCGGGCATGGTGGCTCACGCCTGTAATCCCAGCACTTTGGGAGGCCGAGGCGGGTGGATTACCTGCAGTCAGAAGTTGAGACCAGCCTGGCCAACATCGTGAGACCCCATCTCTACTAAAAATACAAAAAATTGGCTGGGCGTGGTAGCAGGTGCCTGTAATCCCAGCTACTAGGGAGGCTGAGGCAAGAGAATTGCTTGAACCCAGGAGGTGGAGGTTGCAGTGAGCCAAGATCGTACCATTGCACTCCAGCCTGGACAACAAGAGCAAAACTCCGTCTCATCTCAAAAAAAAAAAACAATAAATAAAATAATGATGATGATATCTTATATTTGTGTTACAATTAAAGCCTTGTTTGAGCTTCACCACACCTGAGCAAAAGCAGACAGTACCACGCCTACTTTACACCTTAGAGTAGTTATATGACTTGTCCAACTTACAGTAGTTAGGAGGGAACACACACTCAGGATCTTTAAAAAAAAAAAGTTTATCCTATTTGTGTCCTTTTTCTGTTTCAGGATCTTACAATGCACTTAGTTGTCAGGTCTACTTCCTCTCCTCCAGTCTTTATCTTTCATCATCTTGACACTTCTTTGAAGAATACTTGTCACTTATTTTGTGCAATGTCCCTCAATTTGGGTTGGCCTGTTTTCTCACGATTATATTGAGGTTATGCATTTTCGTAAGATTACAGCAGAAGGGAGGGTTGGTCCTCAGGCATCGTATCAAGAGGTGTGTGAAGTGAATGTCTTATTACTGCTGATGTTAACTTTGATCACTTTGTAGTGTCTGCCACATTTCTCCACTGTAACATTATTACTTTCCCCTTTGCAACCAGTATTTCTGTGGGAAGATACTTTCAGACTACGTAAATATCCTGTTTCACATCACATTTTTGCCCACTAATTTAAGCATCCATGAATGATTCTTGCCTGCCACAATTACTGCTGTGGTGTTTACTAAATGGTGATTTTCTATCTCTATTATTCCTTCTACATTTACTAATGGGAATGCTACTGTAACGATTAGCTGTCCCTTTCCCTTTATTTAGTTATTCACTTATTTACAGCAGAATGGACTTAGGGATATTTCTCTTATTCTGTGCTTTAATCCATTACTATTACTATTTATTTTCCTGCTCAAATTGTCCCATACTTGGTCTCTGTGATCTCCTTCAACTGGGCCTGTGTCCTTCAAACATGCCTCCATTTTTTTGTTTTCTTTCAAGACAGGGTCTTGCTTTGTTGCCCAGGCCAGAGTGCAGTGGTGCAAACATAGCTCACT
This sequence comes from Symphalangus syndactylus, assembly GCF_028878055.3. Classification (NCBI taxonomy): domain Eukaryota; kingdom Metazoa; phylum Chordata; class Mammalia; order Primates; family Hylobatidae; genus Symphalangus; species Symphalangus syndactylus. Next base: position 148,506,742 of record NC_072427.2, read on the forward strand.
GTAGCCTTTACCTCCTGGGCTCAGGCGATCCTACTGCCTATTCCCTACTGCCTCAGCCTCCCATGTAGCTGGGACTACAGGCGTGTGCCACCACGCCCGGCTGATTTTTTGTATTTTTAGTAGAGACGGGGTTGCACCATGTTAGCCAGGATGGTCTTAATCTCCTGACCTCATGATCCACCTGCCTTGGCCTCCCAAAGTTCTGGAATTACAGGTGTGAGCCACTGTGCCCGGCCCAGCTAATTTTTTGTTGTTGTTAATTTTTTGTAGTGACAGGGTCTCACTTTGGTGCCCAGGCTGGTCTCGAACTCCTTGGCTCAATCGATCTGCTGCCTCAGGCTCCTGTGGGATATGATGAGGTTTCTCTTCAAATAGCCTGATCAATCCTTTATTCTTTAATTCATAGTACTCCCCCACAACCTTTTTTCTCTTTTCTCTTTTTTTCCTTTCTGCCTTTGTTACATGCCTGGACACGCCACAGTACCAGGCTTATCAGTACCAGCTCACATTCCTTTCCTTATTTGGAAAGAAGACTAGCTTTCCTTTATTACTATTTCTTTATTTTCTTTATTACTATTTCTTACTATTACTTTCTTACTATTTCTTACTATTACTATTCCTTCCCTTATTTGGAAAGAAGACTAGCTCTCTAGCTCATTGCAGATACCCCTTCACCTTTTCCCCTCTCTCCCTTATGGGCCCACCTTATCTAAAGAAAGTTCAGATGTTTAGCCAATTGGGCTAACTGTGCAACCCGACCCTGGCCAATGGGAAAAGGGTACAGGGGCAGGACTTGCGTCAGGAATAAAGGCTCTCGTGCCCCTTTGTTCAGGTGTGCTTTCACGGCGACTGGCCAAGGAGAGGCACCCCTCTGCAGAGAAGTAAAATTGCTTTGCTAAGAATCCGTTGTTTGAATGTTCATTTTCCTTAGGATTTTGAGTGTTATTCCCAACACTCCCAAAGTACTCGGATTAAAGGGGTGGGCCACTGCACCCAGCCTCCCTTCACTTTTGTTCCCTGACTGTCTTGTATCATGAGATGGGCTGGGCTCATGCCTGTAATCCCAGCACTTTGGGAGGTGGAGGCAGTAGGATCGCTTGGGCCCAGGAGTTCAAGATCTGCCTGGGCAACATGGTGAGGCTCCATCTCAAAAATAAATAAATAAAATAAAAGATGTTCTGGGCTCATCTTGTATTTTCCCTGGCCCAGTCCTGTAATCAACCATTCTTGGTGGAATCCTGGCTATTATGGAATAACAGTATGTAGAAGCCAAACTCTAGGCACTACTTGCACTCATTTCTATTACAGTATTACTGCCTTTAGGCCCTCTCACTGGAGAAAAGTAGGGCACATATGTATGTCTACAATTAATCTTCGAACAACACAATTTGAATTATGTAGGTCCACTTATATGCTAATTTTTTTCAGTAAATATACTGGAATTTTTTCTTTCTTTCTTTTGAGACAAAGTCCCACTCTGTCTCCCAGGCTGCAGTACAGTCGCACGATCACAGCTTACTGCAGCCTCAAATTCCTGGGCTGAAGCAATCCGGCTGCCTCAGCCTCCTGAGTAGCTAGAACAGGTATGCTCTACCATATCTGGCTAATTTTTTTTTAAAGCTACGTATGTCATGAATGCATAAAATTTATGTAGATCCTAGTCTATTTTATCATTTACTACCATAAAATATATGTCTTTTTTTTTTTTTTTTTTTTGAGACAGAGTCTCTCTCTATTGCCCAGGATGGAGTGCAGTGGTGCGATCTCAGCTCACTGCAAGCTCTGCCTCCCGGGTTCACGCCATTCTCCTGCCTCAGCCTCCTGAGTAGCTGGGACTACAGGCACCCGCCACCATACCCAGCTAATTTTTTGTACTTTTTTAGTAGAGACGGGGTTTCACGGTGTTAGCCAGGATGGTCTCGATCTCCTGACCTTGTGATCTGCCCGCCTCGGCCTCCTAAGGTGCTAGGATTACAGGTGTTGAGCCACCGTACCCGGCCAAATATATATGTCTATTATAAAGTTAAAACTTATCGGCCGGGCGCGGTGGCTCACGCTTGTAATCCCAGCACTTTGGGAGGCCGAGGCGGGCGGATCACGAGGTCAGGAGATCGAGACCACGGTGAAACCCCGTCTCTACTAAAAAATACAAAAAATTAGCCGGGCGCGGTGGCGGGCGCCTGTAGTCCCAGCTACTCGGAGGCTGAGGCAGGAGAATGGCGTGAACCCGGGAGGCGGAGCTTGCAGTGAGCCAAGATTGCGCCACTGCACTCCAGCCCGGGCGACAGAGCGAGACTCTGTCTCAAAAAAAAAAAAAAAAAAAAAAAAAAACTTATCAAAACTTGATGCAGGTTGGATGTGATGGTTCACACTTGTAACCCCACCACTTTGAGAGGCTGAGGCAGGAGGATCACTTGAGGTCAGGAGCTCGAGACCAGCTTGGGCAACATGGCAAGACCGCATCTCCACAAAAAATAAAAAATTAGCTGAGCACTGTGGGGTGCACCTGTAGTCCTAGCTGTTCTGGAGGCTGAGGTGGGAGGATTGCTTGAGCCTAGGAAGCTGAGGCTGCAGTGAGCTGTGATCATATTACTGCACTCCAGGCTGGGTGACAGAGTGAGACCCTGTCTAAAAAAAAAACAAAAAACCTCACACACAAACACAGATGGTACATGGCATCATTCACAGCCCAAGAGAAACGGAAACAAATATAAAGATGCAATATTATTTGTTTTTGTTTTTTTGAGACAGTTTCTTGCTCTGTCACCCAGGCTAGAGTGTAGTGACACAATCTCAGCTCACTGCAACTTCTGCCTTCCAGGTTCCAGCAATCCTCCCACCTCAGTCGCCCTGGGAGCTCGGACTACAGACGCATGCCACCACACCCGGCTAATTTTTATATTTACCACACCTGGCTAATTTTTATATTTTTTAGTAGAGACGGGGTTTTACCATGTTGGCCAGGCTGATCTTGAACTCCTGATTTCAGGTGATCCACCTGCCTAGGCCTCCCAAAGTGCTAGAATTACAGGCGTGAGCCACCACACCTGGCCTAAAGATGCAGTATTAAATCATAACTGCATAAAATTCACTTCAGTACATACCGTACCACTGTAATAATTTCATAGCCACCTCTTGTCGATACTATGGTGAGCTCAAATGTTGCAAGTATCTGCTTAAACACTCTGTGATGTTAATCATCTTCCAGTGAGCAGTTCATCTCTCCAGTAAATTGCATATGGCAGACCGGGCGCGGTGGCTCACACCTGTAATCCCAGCGCTTTGTAGACCGAGGCGGGTGAATCACTTGAGGTCAGGAGCTTGAGATCAGCCTGACCAACATGGGGAAACCCCATCTCTACTAAAGATACAAAATTAGCCAGGCATGGTGGTGCATGCCTGCAATCCCAGCTACTTGGGAGGCTTAGGCAGGAGAATCGCTTGAACCGGGGGAGGCGGAGGTTCCAGTGAGTCGAGATCGCTCCACTGCACTCTAGCCTGGGCAACAAGAGTGAAACTCTGTCTCAAAAAAAAAAAAAAAAATTGCATATGGCATCAAGAAGTGATCTCTTGTGGTTCCTCAGGTATTTTTCATGTGTCTAAAGCAGTATCATAAACCTTACATAACACCATGGGACCCATAATGAAGTGCCACTAGTGATGCTGGAAGTGTTCCCAAGAAGCAGAAAAAAGTCATGACATTACAAGAAAAGTCAAATTGCTTCATATGCACCATGGACGGAGGTCTGCAGCTGTGGTTGCCTGCCATTTTACACGATTCATCATGTAAACTTATCGTATCAATAAATACAGCACAATACTGAACATGTATTTTCCTTATGATTTTCTTAATAACATTTCCTCTAGCTTGACTGCAAAAATACAGTAAATAATACACATAACATAAAAAATATATGTATTAAGGCTCGACGCGGTGGCTCACACCTGTAATCCCAGCACTTTGGGAGGCTGAGGTGGTCAGATCACTTGAGCTCAGGAGATTGAGACCAGCCTGGCCAACGTGGTGAAACTCCATCTCTACTAAAAATACAAAAATTAGCCAGGTGCAATATTGCGTGCCTGTAGTCTCAGCTACTTGGGAGGCTAAGGCCAGAAAATCACTTGAACCCAGCAGGTGGAGGTTGCAGTGAGCTGAGATCGTGCCACCACACTCCATTCTGTGCCACAGAGCAAGACTCTGTCAAAAACAAAACAAAACAAAACAAAACAAACTGTTATGTTACTTGTAAGGCTTCTGGTCAACAGTAGGCTATAACTTACATATGCAGATTTTTGACTGCACAGGGGTTGTCATCCCTAACCCCCACACTGTTCAAGGGTCAATGGTATATATATGTCAAAACTGAATGACAGAGTCCACACAAACCAGTCAGAACAACACTTAGCACGTTATATGGCTTGAACGTGCCCCTCGTAATTCATGTGTTGGAAATATAATCCCCAACATGACAGTGTTGGAAGGTGGCGTCTAACGGGAGGTGTTTAGGTTATGAGGGCTCCACCCTCACAGATATATATTTTTGAGATGGAGTCTCGCTCTGTCGCCCAGGCTGGAGTGCAGTGGCATGATGTTAGCTCACTGCAACCTCCGCCTCCTGGGTTCAAGCAATTCAGTGCCTCAGCCTCCCGAGTAGCTGAGATTACAGGTGCCTGCCACCACACCTGGCTAATTTTTCTATTTTTTAGTAGAGACGGGGTTTCACCATCTTTAAAAAATAAAAAAAAAAAAAAAAAATAGAGTCTTGCTCTGTCGCCCAGGCTGGAGTGCAGTGGCACGATCTCGGCTCACTGCAACCTCCAGTTCCCAGGTTCAAGTGATTCTCCCGCCTCAGCCTCCTGAGTAGCTGGGATTACAGGCACGCGTCACCACACTTGGCTAATTTTTTGTATTTTTAGTAGAGACGGGGTTTCACCATATTGGCCAGGCTGGTCTTGAACTCCTGACCTTGTGATCTGCCCACCTCGGCCTCCCAAAGTGCTGGGATTACAGATGTGAGCCACCGCGCCCGACCCCTCACGAATATATTCATACCATTATAAAAAGGGCTCTGGGGAGCAGGTTCACTTCTGCCCTTCTGCCTTCTGCCCTGTGACAATGCAGCAAGAAGACCCTTGCCAGTTACTGATGCGTTGATTTGGGACTTCCCAGTCTCCAGAAAAAAATGTGAGCCAATAAATTTCTATTCATTATAAATATCCAGTCTCAGGCATTCAGTTATAACAGCATAATTTTTTTCTCAGTCCATTTTCTATATATCGTATTTCCATTGTTGAGCTCATATCACATATTCACTTCTCCGTCCTGCTTTTTAAAATTTAGCATTACAGTAAGTGTATCAGAAACCTTTGTAGGCCAGACGTGGTGGCTCACGCCTGTAATCACAACACTTTGGAGGCCGAGGCAGGTGGATCATCAGGTCAGGAGTTCAAGATCAGCCTGACCAACATTGTGAAACCCCGTCTCTACTAAAAATACAAAAAAAAAAAAAAAAAAGCCAGGCGTGGTGGCATGCGCCTGTAATCCCAGTTACTCAGGAGGCTGAGGCAGGAGAATTACTTGAACCGAGGAGGCAGAGGTTGCAGTGAGCCAAGATAGTGCCACTGTATTCCAGCCTGGGTGACAGAGTGAGACTTCATCTCAAAAACAAAACAAAACAAAACAAAAAAAACCTTTGTAAACAATTTTTTTTGAGACAGAGTTTTCCTGTGTTGTGCAGGCTGAAGTGCAGTGGCAGGATCACAGCTTACTGCAGCCTCAAACTTCTGAGTTCAAGCGATCCTCCTGCTCCAGCCTTCTGAGTAGCTGGGACTACAGGCAGTGCCACCACACTCCGCCTTGTAGCTATCTTAATTTACTATTCCCCTATTGTTAGATATTGTGATACTTCTAACTTATTCCACTAATTAACAACAACAACAACAACACATACTCCCCTGGCAAATCTAGGTTACATCAACTTTCTGGTTACTCCATTCATGTAACCACACAAATAAAAATAGCCTGAGAAAAACACAGAAACATGCTGACTACTCTTATGTTAAATTCATGGCTACTAACCTGAAGTGGGCCTTCGTACTTCCAAGTCTATTCATTTTCTTCTAGGCAATTATTTCACACCTATCCTCTGCTCATAACACCATGACCTTCTTCCCAAACTCACTCTCAGTTAAAGGCTTTCCCTTTCTATTGAGGAAACAGAAGCAGACAGAAGAGAACTTTCAACTGCCCCAAGCTCTATATTTACCTGCACTAGTTACATCTATGCCCATACATACACTCTGCCTTTTTTGTTTGCTACTGTGGATAAACTGTCCACGTTCTGATAAAGCCATCTCCTCCCCGTGTACCAGATCACGTACTCTCTTACCTACTAAAGGCACTGCTCCAACAACTGTTCCCTCTTCCTTCTGCATCATCAGCTTTTCCCTCTGACTATTCTCACTCAACATAGACACATGTAATGCTGCCCATCTTAAAAGAAATACATTATGTAAATTCCTCTTCTCTAATCTCTGTCATTCCATTTTCTTAAAAACCTATTCCAAGCAGGCTTTTGCCCCCAACATCTTCTGAAACAGCTTTGTCAAGGTTACCAGTGACTATGACATCAATAAATCCAGTAGTTAATCTGCAGTTGAGCTCTCCTTTGTTTTTGAAACACTCTCTTTATTTAGCGTCCATTTAGCTCCTTCATTCACTTTCTGCCCCAATGACTGCTTCTTAATTTCTTCTACTGGTTCTTCTTCAATCTCCTAGCCTCTAAATGCTGGACTGTCTCAGGTCTTGGTCTTCAAACTGCTTCTCTTCTCCATCTACACTCACTCCAATCTCATGGCTTTAAGTGCTGTCTACACGCTGAGTATTAAATCCTAAATGTGTATCTTTAGCTGACAACCTCTCCCTTGAACTCCACACTCACATTACCAACAATCTAAACCTCTCTCTCCCATATACTGCCCCATCTCAGTAAATGGCAACTTCATTCTTCTAGTTGCTCAAGTCAAAAAGCCTTGTAAGGCCGGGCGTGGTGGCCCATGCCTGTAATCCCAGCATTTTGGGAGGCCGAGGCAGGCATATCACTTGAGGCCAGAAGTTCAAGACCAGCCTGGACAACATGGCAAAACTCCATCTCTACTAAAAATACAAAAATTAGCCAGGTGTCGCGGTGGCTCACGCTTGTAATCCCAGCACTTTGGGAGGCCGAGGCAGGCGGATCACGAGGTCAGGAAATCAAGACCACGGTGAAACCCCGTCTCTACTAAAAATACAAAAAAATTAGCCGGGCATGGTGGCGGGCGGCACCTGTAGTCCCAGCTACTCGGAGAGGCTGAGGCAGGAGAATGGCGTGAACCCGGGAGGCGGAGCTTGCAGTGAGCCAAGATTGCGCCACTGCACTCCAGCCTGGGCGACAGAGCGAGACTCCGTCTCAAAAAAAAAAAAAAAAAAAAATTAGCCAGGCATCATGAACCCAGGAGGCGGAGCTTGCAGTGAACCGAGATCGTGCCACTGCACTCCAGCCTGGGCGACAGAGCGAGACTCTGCCTCAAAAAAAAAAAAAAAGAAAAAAGTTGCCAGGCGTGGTTGTGCACACCTGTAATCCTAGACACTCAGGTGGCTGAGGCATGAGAATTGCTTGAACCTGGGAGGCAGAGGTTGCAGTGAGCCAAGATCACGCCACTGCACGCCAACCTGGGTGAGAGAGCCAACAGAGCAAGACTGTCAAAAAAAAAAAAAAAAAACAACAGCCTCGTAATCATTCTCATCTCAGATTCCTTTACTGACCCTATAATCCAATCCAATCCATCAGCATTCCTGTAAAAGCTCTACTTTGAAAATATATCCTGAACCACTTCCCCTGCTATCCCTCCAGTCCAATCTACTTGGTATTACTGTATTAGCCACTGAACTAGTATCCTTGCTTCTCTCTTTGCCTCTTATAGTCTCTGCTCAACACAGTAGCCAGCGAATCTTTTAAAATGTCAGACCATGTCACTCCCATGCTCAAAACCCAATGGCTTTCAAGTTCATTCACACTGAAGTTCAAGTTTTTGCCATGATCTACAAGGCTCTAGAGATCAGTGCTTCTCAAACTTATAATTGCATCCAAATTGCCTGGGGGAATCTTCTTAAAATACAGATTTCCTGATTCAGCAGCTTTGACATCCTGGGCGTTGACATCCTGCATTTCTAATAAGCTCCCAGATCATGAGATCATGATATTAACACTGCTGATCTGAGGACCACATTTTGAGGAGCAAGATTCTAGAATAATCTGTACCACTTCCTACCTAATCTCTTTTTCCTAGCTTACTGCACTCCAACTCTATTGGCATTTGCCCACCTCAAGGCCTTTGCATAGGCTTTTCTGTTTGCTTGGAATGCCCTTCCCTAACAATCTGCATAGTTTATTTCCTTACTTTCTTAAGGTCTCTGCTCAAATGTGACATTAACAGCAAGCCTTCTCTGATGAGCCAACATGAAATGGCAGGTCCTACTATCTTCTTCTTTATATTATTTATTTTTAAGCTTTGTATAATTAATTTTAGAGACTATGTTGCCCAGGCTGGTCTTGAACTCCTGGCCTTAACAATCCTCCTGCCTCTGCCTCCCAAGTGGTTGGGATTACAGGGACAAGCCACCATTCCCAGTACACTTCCTTTTTTTTTTTTTTTGAAACAGGGTCTAGCTCTGTGGCCCAGGCTGCAGTGCAGTGGCATGATCATGGCTCACTGCAGCCTCTGCCTCCTGGGCTCAAGCAATTCTCCTACCCCAGCCTCCCAAGTAGCTGGAACTAGCGGTGTGCACCACCATGCCTGGCTAACTTTTTTGTAATTTTGGTAGAGATGGGGTTTCACCATGTTGGCCAGGCTGGTCTCAAATCCCTGAGCTTGAGCAATCCAACCGCCTCAGCTTCCCAAAGTGCTAGGATTACAGGTGTGAGCCACTGTGCCTGGCCACACTGTCTTCTTTATTTTTCTCTTTGGCTCTTACAACCATCTGACATATGGTGGTCCTCACCAATCTGTGTTCTCACTTTCTGGGGTTTCAGTTACCCGTGGTCAATCTCAAGTCTGAAAATATTAAATGAAATATTCCAGAAATAGGCTGGGCACAGTAGCTCATGCCTGTAATCCCAGAACTTTGGGAGGCCGAGGCGGGCAGATCATCTGAGGTCAGAAGTTTGAGACCAGCCTGGCCAACATGGTGAAACCCCGGCTCTACTAAAAAATACAAAAAAAAATTAGCTGGACGTGGTGGTGGGCACCTGTAATTCCAGCCACTTGGGAGGCTGAAGCAGGAGAATTGCTTGAACCCAGGAGGTGGAGGTTGCAGTGAGTCGGTATCTTGCCACTGCACTCCAACCTGGGCGACAGAGCAAAACTCCGTCTCCAGAACAACAACAAAAAAAAACCCAAAAAATTAGCCAGGCGTGGTGGTAGTTACCTTTAGTCCCAGCTACTTGGGAAGCTGAGGCAGAGAACCGTTTGAGCCCAGGAGATGGAGGTTGCAGTGGGCTGAGATTGAGCCACTGCACTCCAGCCTGGGCAACAAAGCAAGACTCTTATCTTAAAAAAATAAAAAGAAAGAAAGAAAGAAACATTCCAGAGATAAACAATTCATAAATTGTAGGTTGTGTGCCATTCTGAGTATCATAAAATCTGGTGCTGCCCTGCCGCCTCCTGCCTGGGATGTGAATCATCCCTTTGTCCAACATATCCACACTGTATATGCAACCCTACTCACCCATTAGTAGCCACCTCGGTTATCAGATCAACTGTTACAGGGCTTCTGTTCAAGGAACCTTTATTTTACTTAATAATGGCCCCAAAGCACAAGGGTAGTGAGATGCTGGCATAGTTACAATTGCTCTATTTTATTAATATTATTGTTAAACAGGCCAGGCACAGTGGCTTACGCCTGTAATCCCAGCACTCTAGGAGGCCGAGGTGGGCAGATCACAAGGTCAGGAGACCGAGACTATCCTGGCCAACATGGTGAAACCCGTCTCTACTAAAATACAAAAAATTAGCTGGGGGTGGTGGCATACGCCTGTAGTTCCAGCTACTCGGGAGGCTGAGGCAGGGAAATCTCTTGAACCTGGGAGGCTGAGGTTTCAGTGAGCTGAGATCACACCACTGCACTCCAGCCTGGTGACCAAGCAAGACTCTGTCTCAAAAAAAAAAAAAAAAAATTGTTGTTAATCTCTTATTGTATCTAATTTGTAAATTAAACATTACCATAGGTACGCAGGTAGAGGGAAAAAACCATAGTATATATAGGGTTTGGTACTATTCCAGTTTCAGGCATCTAATAAGGGTCTTGGAATATACCTTCTGGGATAAGGGGTCCTACTGTACTACATATTTATTTGTTTATTACTTGTTGAGAGCCTTGAAAGGAAGAACTGTCATTTTGTCTGTTTTGTTTACTATTGTATTACCAATGCTTAGAACAATGCCTGGCACATAGCATATGATCAGTACATACTTGTTAAATGAATTAAATGATTTGATCTTATTTATAGGAGAAGTTGTATTCAGGGTTCTAAACACCAAAATCATCAAAGCAATGCAATTGTTTTAAAAAGGACTCTTGGCTGGGGGCAGTGGCTCACGCCTGCAATCTCAGCACTTTGGGAGGCTGAGGTGGGCAGATCGCTTGAGCTCAGGAGTTTGAGACCAGCCTGGGCAACATGGCAAAACCTCGTTGCTACAAATAACACAAAATTAGCAGTGCATGGTGGCACATGCCTGTAGTGCCAGCTACTTGGGAGGCTGAGCCTGAGAGGTTGCAGTGAGCCAGGACGGAGCCACTGCACTCCAGCCTGGGCAACAAAATGAGACCCTGTCTCCAAAAAATAAAAGACTCTTTAAAAAAAAAAAAAAAAAAGTGGCCGGGCGCAGTGGCTCACGCCTGTAATCTCAGCACTTTGGGAGGTCGAGGCGGGTGGTTCATGAGGTCAGGAGTTCGAGACCAGCCTGACCAACATGGTGAAACCCTGTCTCAGCTAAAAATACAAAAATTAGCCGGGCGTGGTGGCATGTGCCTGTAATCCCAGCTACTCAGGAGGCTGAGGTAGGAGAATCACTTAAACCCAGGAGGCGGAGGCTGCAGTGAGCTGAGATTGCGCCACTGCACTCCAGCCTGGGTGACAGAAGGAGACTCAGTCTCAAAAAAAAAAAAAAAAAAAGTGACAGGAACAAGATCATGTCCTTTGCAGGGACATGGATGGAGCTGGTACTCCATCCATTATCCTCAGCAAACTAACGCAAGAACAGAAAACCAAACACTGCATGTTCTTACTTATAAGTGGGAGCTGAACAATGAGATCACATGGACACAGGAGAGGAACAACACAATGGAGCCTGTTAGGGGGTGGAATGGGGGGAGTGGGAGCATTAAGAAAAAATAGCTACTACATGCTGGGCTTGATACCCAGGTGATGCGTTGATAGGTGCAGCAAACCACAACAGCACGTTTACCTATGTAACAGACTTGCACATCCTGTACATGTACTCTGGAACTTAAAAAAAAAAAAGGTGACCATTTAAAAAAATGATGCATCATTATAATAACTGAAGAGTAATTTGTCATAGTATGCAGCATGTTCAATTGGTGACACATATATCCACATGATATGGACAGAAGTATACCTGTGGACACTGTTGGTTTGCCATCCACTAGCCAACCTCCACACTCTGCCTTCTTCCTTGCTTACCAAATGGTTGATATGCTCAAGTTTAGGGAGGCTCCTAGGTAATAATCTTGATCAGTTTAACCAGTCTGGGTAATTCTATTTCTCTTACCTGTACAGTCCTATGCCCTGTAACGTTTTGGTAAACAATAGACCACATATACGACAGTGGTGTCACAAAAATATAATACAGCTGAAAAATTCCCATCGTCTAGTGACTTCTTGGTGACCTTGACCCTGTGTAGGCCTAGGCTAATGTGTGTGTGTGTTTTAGTTTTTAACAAAAAAGTCTGGCCGGGCATGGTGGCTCATGCCTACAATCCCAGCACTTTGGCACATGTCTGTGGTCCCGGCTACTTGGGAGGCTGAGGTGGGAGGACTGCTTGAGCCTGGGAGGTTGAGGCTGCAGTGAGCTATGATCAGGCCACTGCACTCCAGCCTGCAATCCCAGCACTTTGGGAGGCTGAGGCGGGAAGACTACTTGAGCCCAGAAGTTCGAGACCAGCCTGGGCAACATAGGGAGACACCGTTTCTACAAAAAATTAAAAAATTAGCCAGGTATGGTGGTGTATGTCTGTAATCCTAGCTGCTTGAGAGGCTGAGGTGGGAGGATTGCTTGAGTCTGGGAAGTTGAGGCTGCAGTGAGCTGTGATCATGCCACTGGACTCCAGCCTGGGCAAGAGAGTCTTTACCTTGTCTTTCAAAGTAAAATAAAGAATAAAAAGTATAAGATAGAAAATTCCTTTTTCCACTTCTGGACATTAGAGCAAGAAGCTGCCATCTAGCCTGGTGCGGTGGCTCACGCCTATAATCCCAACACTGTGGGAGGCCGAGGTGGGTGGATCATGTGAGGTCAGGAGTTCAAGACCAGCCTGGCCAACATGGTGAAATCCCATCTCTACTAAAAATACAAAAATTAGCCGGGCGGTAGTGGCATGAGCCTGTAATCCTAGCTACTTGGGAGGCTGAAGCAGGAGAATCGCTTGAGCCTGGGGAGGCGGAGGTTGTGGTGAGCCAGTATTGCACCACTGCACTCCAGTCTGGGCAACAGAGTGAGACCCTATCTCAAAAAAAAAAAAAAAGAAAAGAAAAAGAAAAAGAAGTTGCCATCTAGCAACCATGAAAGAAAGGCCAAGAGGAGACAAGCTGGGACCATATTGTCGAGCTGCTGCACTAACCAACCCTTCTTCTTGTAGGTGATAACAAATGAATTGGTTATAATCTCTATATTTACAGATGAGGAAACCAAGGCACCGAGAGAATTAAGTAACTTGTCCAACGTCAGAGTGGTAGAACCAGGATTCAAATCCAGGAAGCCTGGATCCAGTCTTTAATCTCTGTACCTCTCCAAAGCAACCTAACTGCTACAAGACTGCTTCCAACAAGTACAAGGACATTATAAAGTCTTTCTGGTAATGCAAAAGGTGCTTTTGATCATTTACAGGTTTCAGTAGGTGACTGCACTGTACATATATTGCTCAGTGTTGCAGTGGTACAGATATATTATGGGATTTTTCCCTATGATTGCACATCTTGGAAGGAAGACACCTAGACTCTAGAAAGGTATTACCAAAAACAGGTCGGGTTAAGTCCCAGATATTCTGAAAAAGCGATCCCCTCCTGTAACTCTTGAATCCACCAGGACTTAATTTTGACACACGGTAAGGGGTAAAGATGGAAAATAACTTTTCCCCAAAGAGTAATCATTTTGACACACGGTAAGGGGTAAAGATGGAAAATAACTTTTCCCCAAAGAGTAATCACATACGCCAAGACTGTTTTTGACTAATCCAGAAAAGGAAGTTAATGAATGTACTCTTTGTGTCATGCATCCCATGCAATTTTAGGATAAAACAGCAAAATAGGAAAAACATGTTTCCTGCTCTTATGATGCTTCCTGGTGTAGTGGAATAGAAATGACAATGTAGCAATTCCATGTGAGATGGTCCTTTGAAAGAGCTAGGTACAGTGACAACTATGGAGTCTTACCTCTAAGCTGTGGTGGAAGATGTTTGATGGACAGTACCTCTTGCACAACATACTGATTCACCCCTCCACTTTTCAACAACTCCTCTGGGGATAATGGCAGATGGAACTCATACATTTGGGGAGCCATTCTACTCCTACAGGCTCACAGGGCTAAAAAGCAAACAGTGAAAAGGTCAAGGTCTATATTCAAGACCTGTCTTCGTATCTGGTTCTATTACTTTCCCATCCCCAACATATATAATGCCTTTTAGTTTTATAGCAAGCTAGTAACATTATCTGGTTCTGTTACTTCCCCACCCCCAACATATATAATGGCTTTTAGTTTTGTAGCAAGCTAGTAACATTATCTGGTTCTGTTACTTCCCCACCCCCAACATATATAATGGCTTTTAGTTTTATAGCAAGCTAGTAACATTATCTTACGGGATCTGAGATTGACCCTGGACTAGAAACTAATTCTAGTAGTGACTTTCGCACTTGGTCTTGTCACTTAAACCCCTGGGCTTTATCTGTAAAAACAGGGTTACTAAACTCAGATTAACTTCGCAAAGTTGCTCTGATGATCAAACAAATCAAGCAGTACGAAGGTGTTTAAAGAACTATAAAGTGGCATATTAATGTGCAAAGTATTGTTATTTCCATTTTTATGTGCAAAGCTCCTTAAGAATAGAGAGAATGGTCTGATCTCATCTGAGGCCAGAACAGTGCCCCAGCATGGGCTAGTGGGCTTCCTGCACCAGAATGGTAAGAGCATTAACAATGATTTATTTATCCTGTGCCAGGTCTGTTAGGCTCTTTGCAATGTGTCATATCTGATCTAAGTCTCCTAACCTCAACCCCATGAGGTGCATAATAATACAAATGAGTTTACAGAGCGGAATTTGAAGTAAGAAAGTTAAGCGATTTGCTTAACATCTTCCGTTGCGGATCTGTTAAGCGATTTGCTTAACATCTTCCGTTGCGGATCCGTTAAGCGATTTGCTTAACATCTTCCGTTGCGAATCTGTCAGACTTACGGTTTCTCCCACATCGCGCCCCAAGGATATAGCTACTAGGCCTATTGTATTTTGCCCAATACTGGGTCACACTGCCATGTACTCGACTTTCCTACTCTTTTACGACCTGCAACACCACATCTTACCTGGGGATCTCACCCGCGGCTCTGACTCCGGCAGTCAGGCTGAAATGAAAAGGAAAAAACACGCGTGCACAACACGCACCAATTAGCAAGGCAGTTTTCAAGTTGGCGGAGAATCCGGCCAATCCCCGGCAGGCAGAGGCAAAGGGCCGCCTCTGAGTCTGGCAACGCGCGGGCAAAGCCACAAATACCGAGTTCAAATCTCAACGGCTGCAGGGGGGCCAATCGCGACGCTCGCCGGAGCGGCCGGCCAATCACAGCGCCGCCCGGGGGCGGGCCAAGGTTCCGGCTCCGGCCCCCGCTCCCACCCACGGCCCGCCTGCGAATCCCTCCTTGGCCGCAAGGTCACCCTTTGCCCCGTCGGCGGGGAGGAGGCCGTATTTCTGCCGGCCAGAGATGTCGCGTCCCTGGCTGGGCATTCAGTCACCCCCAGGAAAGGAGGCAAGTCCACGCTGGGAGTTAGAAGGCATCGCCTCTAATCCAGGTTTCGCCATCTTCTCCGCTAAGTAACGTCCAGCAAGTCACTTCACTTTCAGGGCCTCAAATCTCCTTCCCAGTAGTAAAATAGGGGTAATAAAAACAGCTACAGCGCAAGACTGTTGGGAGGCACAGAGAAAGGGCTTGGTCTTTGGAAGCGGGTTCCAGGTTCTCAACCTTCATTTCCTTCACAGTTGAAGGACGCCAAAGAAAGCGGAAAGGGTGAATTTTCTTGAAATCTCAGTTTTGGGGAATCTTAGCGACGAGTCGCGGACCTCAGCTCGTCCAGCGCTCTAAAACTTCCGGCAGGCGGACCGGAAGCACTGAGGCGGGAAGGGTGGTAGAGCCCCCTCCGGCCGGAACCCGGGGGGCGGGGCTTGTGGCTGTTGTGGATGGGGCGTAGGTGGGCGGTGCGCCTACAGCTTCCTGGGTAAGGTCCAAGATGGCTGCCTTCGCCTTAGTACTCGTGTGAAGTTGGCGGGGACGGTTCCTGTCGTCATCTTCTTGAGGGCCACTTCTGGCCCTCACTCTTGGGCTTATTTGGTGTGCTGTTGAAGGGGGGAGACTAGAGAAATGGCAGGGAACCTCTTATCCGGGGCAGGTAGGCGCCTGTGGGACTGGGTGCCTCTGGCGTGCAGAAGCTTCTCTCTTGGTAAGTGGCTGATGTAGACACCCTGATAACTGCTTCGTAGTATAATAGGTGGCTCAGATTAATTCCCTCCCTTCCCCATCCCTAGGTGTGCCTAGATTGATCGGTATAAGGCTCACTCCCCCGCCCCCCAAAGTGGTTGATCGTTGGAACGAGAAAAGGGCCATGTTCGGAGTGTATGACAACATCGGGATCCTGGGTGAGACTTGACCTTCGACGTGGTACACAATTTCAGAATGGCAATTACGCTGTAACGACTATCTTTTCCTCCTGTGTAGAGAGTGGTACTGTGCTCAGTAGTAAGAGCGAACACTTATGTAGCTGTTTACATTGTGTTTGGCACTGTTCTGAGTGCCCTCATATAATTTTTACTTAATAAGTAAAAATAAACAATTTTTCCAAAGTTAATAAATGGCAGTATCAGAATTTTAACCCCAAGCAGTCTGGCTCCAGAGTCTGTGCTATTGTTCTGTACTGTGATGTGTCTTGTCTATAGGTGCTGCTCAGCAAAATGCAACCGTGGATCGAAAGCTTAGCTGGTGTAGGATGGGTTCTCTTGTCTTGAATCTAATGTATTCTCTCACATTACACAGGAAACTTTGAAAAGCACCCCAAAGAACTGATCAGGGGGCCCATATGGCTTCGAGGTTGGAAAGGGAATGAATTGCAACGTTGTATCCGAAAGAAGAAAATGGTTGGAAGTAGAATGTTCGCTGATGACCTGCACAACCTTAATAAACGCATCCGCTATCTCTACAAACACTTTAACCGACGTGGGAAGTTTCGATAGAAGAGAAAGCTGAGAACTTCGGAAAAGGCTCATCTGTCACCCTGGAGAAGGGAAACTGTACTTTTCCCTGTGAAGAAACGGCTTTCTATTTTCTCGGTAATAAAATGGGGCTTCTTTGGAATTTGATAGCCACATACTTTTGTTTTCCTCTAGATGCTGCCTCTACTCACTCATGTAGACTATGAAGTCTTGACTCATCCTGGATCTTAGGATCTTAGGTTTGGGCTTCACACCACTTGCCTTTTACAGTCTAGCTGTACCTAATGCCTTTAAAAAGAAAAGTTGATGAGAATGTTATTGGCACTTCTTGACATAATGCTGTTATGTTAATAGTGTTTCTAAAGAGCCTTCCACACTGAAATGAAATAGAGAAAAATGGAGTCATACTTCTGTATTACTCATAAAATATTTATTAGGCATATTCTCTGAGTAGGAACTATAGGAAAAACAAAGTGTGAGGTGTCCTTTCCATTTAAATATGAAACATTAAGTACCATATGAGTGGTAGAGATGGGGAATACTAAGCCTGACTGGTCATCAGTTTTCTGGGTGTTTTAACATTTCAAAAGCCTAGTCCTAACCCCTAAAGATTGATCAGTAGAGCTGAGTTGAGTCTAGGGAATCTATGTGTTTTGTTCTTTTTTAATAATAATTTTTAAAAATTACAGCTGGGCAGAATGGTGCCCACGTGTAATCCCAGCATTTTGGGAGGCTGAGGTGGGAGGATTGCTTGGAGCCAGGAATTTGAGACTGGTCTGGGCAGCATGGTGAAACCCCGTCTCTACTAAAAATAAAAAAAAGTGGCCGGGTGCGGTGGCTCTTGCCTGTAATCCCAGCACTTTGGAAGGCGGAGCGGGGCGGACCATGAGCTCAGGAGATCGAGACTATCCTGGCTAACACAGCCCTGTCTCTACTGAAAATACAAAAACAAACAAACAAAAAAATTAGCCAGGAGTGGTGGCGGGCGCCTATAGTCCCAGCTACTCAGGTGTCTGAGGCAGGAGAATCGCTTGAACCTGGGAGGCGGAGCATCGCTTGAACCTGGGAGGCGGAGCTTGCAGTGAGCCGAGATCCTGCCACTGCACTCCAGCCTGAACAACAGAGCAAGACTGTCTCAAAAACAGAAAAAAAAGTTAGCTGGGCATGGTTCTGCGTGCCTGTAGTCCCAGCTACACAAGATGCTGAGGTGGGAGGATCACCTGAGCCCAGGAGTTTGAGGCTGCAGTGAGCTGAGATCGTGCCACTGCATTCCAGCCTGAGCAACTGGGGTGAGACTGTCTCAAAAAAAAAAAAAAAAAAAAAAAAGTGAAGTTAGGGCTGGGTGCAGTGGCTCACACCTGTAATCCCAACACTTTGGGAGGCCAAGGCATGAGGATTGCTTGAAGCCAGGAGTTCAAGACCAGCCTGGGCAACGTAGCAAGACCCCCATCTCTATATTTTAAAAAACAAAAACTCTATAAAGTGAAGTTAGATTAATAAATACTTGTGGGGCATGGTGGTTGGAGCACACTTAAAATCCCAGCTACTCTGCAGGCTGAGGTGGGAGGATCCCTTGAAACCAGGAGTTGGAGGCCAGCCTTGGGAACATAGCAAGACCCCATCTTTAATAAAAATAAAAAGCACTTGTTAAATTACAAGTGGGTTTTGGATAAACGGATTGATGGGTATATATGAAAACATGATCCTGGGTCTTAACGGAAATATTTAGGAGAGTCAGTTTTCAGAGGGGTGGCTGGAAGGAGCTATGCATGAGAATGGAGAGGTTGATGTGAAATGTGAGTGGCTGTATACTTTACATGATTTGGTGGTACTAGAGTGGAGAAAATAAAATATTTGGGACTCTGCTAAGTGCAAGGTGCCCTGAAGAAGATATCTACATATCCTGGTAGAGTATATGATTGTTAGGGAAGAGGAAATTAATAGGTCAATAGGCATTTATAGAATATTTCCTGGTTCAAAGATACAAAAGGTCTTGTTTTCAAGGACAGAACAATCTTGTTTGTGGTATGAAACAGTATATAATGTTTTCTTTCAATAAATATTGAATTATTATGTGCAAAGATATTTGGAGGAACAAAAATCACCAAGGTAGGGTTGGTTCCTACCTCTAAGTAGTCTTCATTCTACTTAAAAGATGTCCAGTGGCTCACACCTGTAATCTCAGCACTTTGGAAGGCCTAGGTTGGGCAGATCACGAGGTCAGGAGATCGAGACCATCCTGGCCAACATGGTGAAACCCCGTCTGTACTAAAAATACAAAAAAATCAGCCAGGTATGGTGGTGTGTGCCCGTAATCCCAGCTGCTTGGGAGGCTGAGGCAGGAGAATCGCTTGAATCCGGGAGACAGAGAGCTTGCAGTGAGCTGAGATTGCGCTATGCACTTCAGCCTGGGCGACAGAGGGAGACTCTGTCTTTAAAAAAAGAAAAAGGAGGCTGGGCGCGGTGGCTCAAGCCTGTAATCCCAGCACTTTGGGAGGCCGAGGTGCGCGGATCACGAGGTCTGGAGATCGAGACCATCCTGGCTAACACGGTGAAACCCCGTCTCTACTAAAAATACAAAAAAATTAGCCGGGCGTGTTGGCAGGCGCCTGTAGTCCCAGCTACTCGGGAGGCTGAGGCAGGAGAATGGCGTGAACCCGGGAGGCAGAGCTTGCAGTGAGCTGAGATCGCGCCGCTGCACTCCAGCCTGGGGGACAGAGAAAGACTCCGTCTCAAAAAAAATAAATAAATAAATAAAAAGAAAAAAAAAGGATGTCTGAAGGATGTAAAGTTACAAGATGGTGGACCAATGTGATACTCTGCAGAATGTGCAAATGGTCCACATTTTTTAGATTACATCATGACAGAGAACAGAATTAACATAGCCCTGATGAAAGACCATGACTGTATACTGTTGTTCATCCCCTCTGTGGTGGACTGCTTCTGACCAACATGCTTTAGGAAAGAACATTGGTTGGGCACGCTGGCTCAGGCCTGTAATCCCAGCACTTTGGGAGGCCAAGGTGGGCGGATCACCTGAGGTCAGCAGTTTGAGACCAGCCTGACCAACATGGAGAAACCCTGACTACTAAAAATACAAAATTAGCCAGGCATGGTGGCGCAGGCCTGTAATCCCAGCTACTCAGGAGGCTGAGGCAGGAGAATCGCTTGAATCCAGGAGGCGGAGGTTGCAGTGAGCCAAGATCGTGCCATTGTACTCCAGCCTGGGCAACAAGAGCGAAACTCTGTCTCAAAGGAAAAAAACAAAAAAGAAAAGAATATTCGCCAGGTGCAGTGGCTCACGCCTGTAATCCCAACGCTTTGGGAGGTTGAAGCGAGAGGATCAGTTGAGCCTAGGAATTCGAGATCAGCCTGGGCAACATGGTGAAATGCTGTCTCCACAAAAAAAAAAAAAAAAAAAAAATTGGCCAGGCGTTGGTGGCATGTGCCTGTAGTCCCAGCTACTGTGGAGGCTGGGCAGAAGGATTGCTTGAGCCTTGGGGGTCGAGGCTGCAGTGAGCTGAGCTTGCGACACTGCACTTCAGCCTAGGCAACAAAGCGAGACCCTGTCTCAAAAGAAAAAGAAAAAAAGAAAAGAGAAAAACAATTTATTTGCTAAATCAGTGGTCACAAACCACAAATATGAGGCTATGTTAATCTGCTCCAATAAAGATATCCCATCCAGCAGACAATTAGCACTGGAATTCCCACTTGGTTAAATTGGCAGCAGCTTCATCCAGTTTATTCAGGGGCAAGACTGGAAAAAAGAAAAAAAAGAGATGTGTATGTAAACAAAACGTAAATTTAAATATGATAATGAAGCGAGTCCCATGGGAGTTTTTTTTTTTTTTTTTTTTTTTTGCTGAGGGGGATGGTCAGAGAAGGTATTTGTTGAAAAGATGGCATTAGAATGAGGTCTTGAGGCCAGGAGCAGTGGCTCATGCTTGTAATCCCAGCACTTTGGGAGGCCGAGGTGAGCAGATCACTTGAGGTCAGGAGTTCAAGACCAGCCTGGCCAACATGGTGAAACCCCGTCTCTACTAAAAAAATACAAAAAACAAATTAGCTGGGCATGATGGCACATGCCTGTAATTCCAGCTACTCAGGAGGCTGAGGTGGGAGGATGGCTTCAGCCCAGCAGGTGGAGGTGGCAGTGAGCTGAGATCAGGCCACTACATTCTAGCCTGGGCAACATAGCGAGATCCTGCCTTAAAAAAAAAAAAAGGAAAAAAGAATTCCACCCAGTGCAAGAGGCAGATGAAGCATAGTTACGAAATCCAGTATGTCATGACATTTAAAGTTTGTTAATAGCTATGTGTATAGGTGTGAAGAGGAAGAGACACCTATCTTTTCCTGAGGAAGCAGGAATGGGGACAAGAAGGGCTTTAGAGAAGAGGTGACCACTGAGTTGTCTTAAGGGAGTGGAGGCTAGCAGGCTTTCCAGGCAGTTGAAGCAGAAATAAAGGCCCAGAGTCAAGAAACAGCATAGTGTACATGAGAAAGCTATGAGTGGTATTTACTGGTGGAGCTACTGCTTGTGGTAAAAGACAGGGAAAGAGATGGGAAGCAAGAGTCAGATCCTGAAGATTGTAATGAATATTAAAATTTAGCCTTCAGGGGGCTGGGCGCGGTGGCTCAAGCCTGTAATCCCAGCACTTTGGGAGGCTGAGACGGGCGGATCACGAGGTCAGGAGATCGGGACCATCCTGGCTAACACGGTGAAACCCCGTCTCTACTAAAAATACAAAAAAAAACAAAAAAAAAAATTAGCCGGGCGTGGTGGCTGGTGCTTGTAGTCCCAACTACTCAGGAGGCTGAGGCAGGAGAATGGCCTGAACCCGGGAGGCGGAGCTTGCAGTGAGCCGAGATCGGGCCACCGCACTCCAGCCTGGGAGACAGAGCAAGACTCCATCTCAAAACGAAAACAAAAAACAAAACAAAACAAACAAACAAACAAAAAGACAAAGGCGCAAAAGCAATGCAATGGAGGAAGAATTGGTTTCTCAAGGAATGGTCCTGGAGCAGTTGGATATCCATAGGCAAAAAAAAAAAAAAAAAAAAAGAACGTCGACCTAAATAAACATAAGACCTTATTAAATTGGACCTTACCAAAGTTAAAAACTTTTGCTCTATAAAAGACTTTTTTAAAATTATTACTATTATTATTTTTTGAGATGGAGTTTCACTCTTGTTTCCCAGGCTGAAATGCAATGGCACAATCTCAGCTCACTGCAACCTCTGCCTCCCCAGTTCAAGCAATTCTCCTGCCTCAGCCTCCCGAGTGGCTGGGATTACAGGCACCCACCACCACGCCCGGCTAATTTTTTGTATTTTTAGTAGAGACCAGGTTTCACCATATTGGTCAGACTGGTCTCGAACTCCTGACCTCAGGTGATCCACCCAGCTTGGCCCCCCAAAGTGCTGGGAGCCACCGCGTGAGCCACTGCACCCAGCCTGTTTTTTTTTTTTTTTTTTTTTTTTTTTTTTGAGACAGAGTCTCTCTCTGTCACCCAGGCTGGAGTGCAGTGGTACAATCTCAGCTCAATGCAACCTCCGCCTCCTGGGATCAAGTGATTCTCCTGGCTCAGTCTCCTGAGTAGCTGGGATTACAGGCATCCACTACCACACTCGGCTAATTTTTGTATTTTTAGTAGAGACAGGGTTTCGCCATGTTGGCCAGGCTGGTCTTGAATTCCTTACCTCAGGTGATCCACATGCCTCAGCCTCCTAAAGTGCTGGGATTACAGGCGTGAGCCACTGTGCCCAGCCAAGACTATGTGAGAGGATTAAGAAACAAATGACAGACTTGGAGAAACCACGAATTGGACAAAGTACTTTTATCTAGAATATGTAAGAATTCTCAAAACTCGATAGTAAAATATCCAAGCAATGAAGTTAGAAAATGGCCAAAAGACATGAACCGACATTTCATCAAATAGGATAATACATAGAAGGCAAACACTTTAAAAGATATTTGATATCATTAGCCATCAGTGAAATAAGATTTAAAACCACAATGATATAGCACTGAACACATATTAGAATGGTTAAAATAAGAAAAATACAGCTGGGCATGATGCCTGTAGCCCTAGCTACTTGGGAAGCTGAAGTGGGAGGATTGCTTGAGCTCAGGAGTTTAAGACCAGCCTAGGCAACACAGGCAAAGGCAGTTTCTTATAAAACTAGAGGTACAATTACCTTACTGCCCAAGCATTGCACTCAGGCATTTATCCCAGAGAAATGAGAATTTATGTTCACATAAAACCTGTATGAAAGTTCACAGCAGCTTTATTTGTAATAGCCCAGTGCTGAAATCACTCCAAATGTCCTTCAGCAGGTAAATGGTTAAATGTACCATGGACTATTAATCAGTGGTGAAAACTAATGATACACACAATAACTTGGATGGTTGAAAAAGTAATGATACACACAATAACTTGGATGAATGAAAAAAGCCAATCTTGAAAGGTTACGTGCTGTATGATTAGATTTACATAAGGCTCTTGAAACAAAGTTACAGAGATGGAGAACAAATTAGCGTTGCTCAGGTTTAGGGATGGCGGTGGGTTGGAATATAAAGGGGTAGCACATGGGAGCCTTGCAGTAATGTAAAAATTCTGTATCCTAACTGTTGTTGTGGTTACACAAATCTACACGATACAATTGCATAAAACCACTCAAACACACACCACACACGAACAAAAAAGAAGCGTTTGGAAAACTGGTGAAATTTGAATAAACTCTGGATTTTGCTAATGTTAATTTCCTGGTTTTAATATTTTAATAATTTTAAACTGTAGTTATACAAGATGTTACTGTTGGGGGAACTGGGTAAAGGGGTTTAGGGGAACCTCCCTGTATTGTATTATTTTTTGCCACCTTATATGAATCTATAATTACTTTAAAATAAAAAGTTTAAAAAATGCCACCCCCCCACCCCGTTTTTTTGAGACAGGGTCTCACTCTGTTGCCCAGGTTGGAGTGTAATGGTGTGATCATGGCTCACTGCTTTCTTGACCTCCTCAGGCTCAGGTAATCCTCCCACCTCAGCCTCCCAAGTAGTTGGAACTACAGGTGTGTGCCACAATACCCAGCTATATTTTTTTGTATCTATTTCTTGTAGAGACAGGATTTTACCATGTTGTCCAGGCTGGTCTTGAACTCCTGGGCTGAAGTGATCCTCCTGCTTTGACCTCCCAAAATGCTGGGATTATAGGTGTGAGTCACCATGCCCGGCTAAACAAATGCCTTAATTTAAAAAAATTCAATGATTTTAAGTTTTTTTTCAGGGGAGAGTTGGTGGGGATACATAGGCATTCATGCTGCGAGAAATATTTCCTCCCATTCTTTTTTTTCTTTTTCTTTCTTCCTTTTTCTTTTTCTTTCTTTTTTTTTTTTGAGACAGTCTCATTCTGTTGCCCAGGTTGGAGTGCAGTGGCAAGATCTCGGCTTATTGCAGCCTCCGCCTCCTGGGTTCAAGTGATCCTCCTGCCTCAGTCTCCCAAGTAGCTGGGACTACAGGTGCCCATGCCCAGCTAATTTTTGTATTTTTAGTAGAGACGGGATTTTGCTGTGTTAGCCAGGTTGGTCTCCAACTCCTGGCTTCAAGTGATCCGCCCTCCTTGGCCTCCCACATTGCTGGGATTATAGGTGTGAGTTACCGCGCCTGGAGCTTTTTCTTTTCTTTTCTTTTGGAGATAGGGTCTCATTTTGTCACCCAGGTGGGAGTGCAGTGGCATGATCTCGGCTTATTGCAACCAGAACATCTGGGCTCAAGCTATCCTTCCGCCTCAGCCCCCCAAGTAGCTGGGACTACGGGAGTGAGCCACCACGCCTGGCCCCATTCTTTTTGTCTTTGGGGGCTTATAATTTTTTGCGAATTTTTCCAAGTTGTCATTTTTTCCCCCTAACTTGCCATTTTGATGTGATTTCAGGAGGAGAATGGGATAAACACATATGATGAATGCATTATGTTTCCAAGTGCAATTGTTTAAGGCTTTTAAGAAGACCTGTGACATTTGGATAGATAACTTCGGTGGACTTTTTAGAGAATGGAGGTAAAGGATGGCAAGACTGGAAGCAGAATGATATATCATTGATCTTAGGAGGCACTTGGTTTTTTTTTTTGTTTGCTTGTTTGTTTTTTTGCATTTCAATATCTTCTAATTGGGATGTTTCACTTTAGCTATTAGTCAGACAGCAGTCGAACTATATTCGTCATACCTGCTCATGAGCGTCAAAGCTTGCCAAATGGGTGTCTGAGGCGTGGAAGAAAACTCTAGAGCCTGGAGAGGAACACTCTTAGGAAACGCTGCATCACCAAAGCCCTTATGACATGCACAGAAGACTACATTGCGTGGAAATTCGTGGACACCCAAGACTGAGTCAAAAAAATGAATCATTAACAATCAGCCTCTGTGAAGTTTTAGGGATAGTTACCATGTTATTGTTTTCTATTTCCCTTTTTATGCATATGCACGAGTGAAATATGATAGAAATTGGTATGTATATAAACCTATATTTTCGGCCGGGCGCGGTGGCTCACGCTTGTAATCCCAGCACTTTGGGAGGCTGAGGCGGGCGGATCACAAGGTCAGGAGATCGAGACCACGGTGAAACCCCATCTCTACTAAAAATACAAAAAAATTAGCCGGGCGTGGTGGTGGGCGCCTGTAGTCCCAGCTACTCGGAGAGGCTGAGGCAGGAGAATGGCGTGAACCCAGGAGGCGGAGCTTGCAGTGAGCCGAGATTGCGCCACTGCACTCCAGCCTGGGCGACAGAGCGAGCCTCCGTCTCAAAAAAAAAAAAAATAAACCTATATTTTCAATACATGTAAAACAAAAATGCCAAGTGGTAAGGAAAGCATTTGTCACAGATAATTTGCAAACTTTTTTCTTTTTTTTTTGAAACAGGGTCTTGCTCTGTTGCCCAGGCTGGAGTGCAGTGGCGTGATCTCGGCTCACTGCAACTGCCGGCTCCCGGGTTTAATCGATTCTCTTGTCTCAGCCTCCGGAGTAGCTGGGATTACTGGCGCCCGCCACCAAGCCTGGCTAAGTTTTGTATTTTTAGTAGAGACAGAGGGTTCGCCATGTTGGCCAGGCTGGTCTCAAACTCCTGATCTCAGGTAATCTGCCTGACTCGGCCTCCCAAAGTGCTGGGATTACAGGTGTGAGCCACTGTGCCCGGCCTTATAACCTTTTTTCTTAGCGGGACATAAAATAATGGTGAATTTTCCAACCGATGGAGTCCGGGAAAGGGATAATAGTGAGCAGAGGGAGATAATTACTGGAATACCAAGAAGGAAAAATCAACTCGACTTGGCAGATAACTGGGGGAGAGGTAAAGGTGAAGGGAGGAAATCTAGGATGGTTTCCACGTTTCTAGTCTGGGTAACCTCGACTGGAGCAGGTTTGGGAGGGAGTTCAATTTAGGAAGGCTATGTTGAAAGAAACGGATAAACGAAAGCTTCGTGCTTGCTTTGGTGGGACAGAACCCCGCATCCGGTGTCTGGCACCGGGAGCTTGTGGCTGTATCTCGAGTCTCCTGCACCCTCAGAGCGTTAGTCAGAGGCGGGGCGGTGGGGCGGAGCGAGGGCCAGGGCGGGGCAACAGGGCTGGGCGCGCACCAGGGAGCCACCGCCTCCAGCGGAATGCGCGAGTCCCGGCGCGGGGTGGGGCAGGGGCGGGCACGGTCTTCAGTAACTGCCCAGCAATTGGTTGGGAGGCACCACAAATACCTAACAAACTGCTGAAGCGCCCTCCGAAGGGACAGGCCTCATCTCCACCCCGCCCCGTCCCTCCGCCAGACTGGAGCGCAAACTACGGTTGCATTGATCACTGAAGGATGCTCACAGCAACCGCTCCTTTCCGGAGTCGGATGAGAGGAGAGTTGTGATTGGCAATTGGCAGGGGCGGGGCGGGCTAGGCCTGTAGCGCTGGGCGACCGTCCTGGGCATGGATTGGGCCGCGTGGTTGTCACCGTTATCCGGGAGGCGTGGTCAGCACTAATAAAGGCGGGGGCCGGCGCGGCAGCTGCAGCAAGTTCCACCGCAGCTAGACCTTGGGGTGGTTAACGCGAGGCGGAGCTCGGCAGTTCCGTCCACTTCAGCCGCAGCGTCCCTCGCCGGGTGTCTCGCCGCAGCCTGCGGAGAGGAACAGACCCTCTCTCTGTCAGAAAAATGTGAGTTGACTCTGGTGTGGGGGGCTCGGCACCTTCTTGACAACTCTCACCCCAAGCTCCCGACTCTGCGGGACGGAAAATGGCGCATTGCAGCAGCTGCAGCAACGCGGGGAGCTACCACCGCGCGCCGCCTCCGGACCGGGCCACCCCCAGGGAAGGGGGGCCAGCACCCCATTCTCGCACCAGCCACAGCTAGCACCCCACGGGCGGGGCAGGGGCGCAGGGGTCCCACAATCATTGCACCCTCTCCTCTCGTCTGAGTGGCGCCTCATTCTGGTTTTGGTATAGTGGAGACTCGGAGAGGGCGGGGGCTGGGGTGGTGGATGGAGACAACTGGGCATTTCTGTCATCTGACTAAATCACTACTTGGCGCCTCAGGAAAGACAGTCATGGGTGCAACTGCCAGTTGGTAACTTGGGTTGCCCTACAATCTCTGGATTTGTTTACCCCTCACCCAAAGTGTGATGTCTAGCCCCCCTCATGGCAGTGAGCAAAGCTCCAGAAACTTATCTGCCAGTTCTCTGGCACCAGGTGAGCCGCTCAGAAAGACTCAAGGGGTAGTGGGATAGTGGCCTGTCATCCCAAGCGGCTGTTCATACCAAGGCCACTCGTATAGGAGATGTTTTTCTATCACTGAGTCTTATCAAATAGTTGGAGGAGAAATAGGGAGAGCTGAGCTTTCCCCCTTTGCTCCAACACACACAGTTTCGTCTCCAGCAATCTTCAACATCACCCCCTTCACAAGATCCTGAGGGAAAACTACGGCTAAACAAATGAAGTACTTCTCTGTCAAGACCTCAATATGTCTAATACAGATTTTTCTTTCTGATTACTACCCTGGCCTGGTCCTAGATGTATTTATGTTGCTTCTCTAAGTGACAAAAAAGGGAAAGATTTACTTGTGTTACATAAGGGTTGTAATTATCCGTAGATATTTTACTGCTGAGTGTTTCCAACTCCCAACAAGTAGTAAGTGAAATTGGCCTTGCAAATACTTCATAGCCATTTCACTTTTTCTTTTTGATTTCTATGGTTTTAACCAGATATGAGTGTTCTATGCATTTTGGGCAAGCCGTAGAATTCTAGTTGTTTTCATTTTGGGGAGGGGGCTTCCAGATAGTATCTACGTGGGATGAATAGAAGGCAACAGAGAAATCGTGGTGGCTAGTGGGGCATCACGAGGTCTCTGACCTTAATCTTGTCATTGGTGCCACCATCCTGGACTGCTTCCAACACTGGCTGCTACCTACTCATTGAATTTTCTGCCTTAAGTCAAGAGCTAGATTGCTTAGCTAGCTCAGTGGCAGGACAAGAGTCTTACGGCTCCCATGACTATGTATCTATCTTTGCTTTACCTCCTTTGCACCTTAGAGGGAAATGGAAAAGTGATTCTTTAAATGGGGAATGAGTCAGGTATAATCTGCTACCATAGCCTCTCTGAGGAGTTATTCTCTATCTTTTTAGACTAAAAGAAATTCACTTAATCAAGGAGAAGGAGCTTCTGGATATTAGTTCTATTGTAATTAGTCAAATAATTTCCTTTTTGGTGGCTTTGTGGTTTCATTTTTGTTGCATTTACTCTTGGACTGCTCCTGTGAAGTATGTTTGGTGAGATTCTGCTTCTGTTTGAGGAGTTCTTTGTGTAATTTCTATCCTCCATCAAATTTGAGAGATCTCCCCCCTGCCTGTGGGTGCTTCCTTGGCCGAGAAGATCTCATGACTTAGGTTATACTTCTGGGAATTCTTTAGGAGGTGAGTTTAGCTTCCGTGTTCTGGGACATGGAGAGGAGTTTCTCTTGAAGACCACACACTAGCTTTGAGTGGTACAGAATGAGAGAACATTCTCTGTGTGTATAGTACAGTAAACCAAGATCTTTCTTTGGAATGTAAGTAACCAAGGGAGTCATCTGAGACTCTGTCAAATCCAGAAAAGGAAGGGACAGAATGTCTATAATGCATGCACATTGAGGACAATTTCTAGCATTTTTGCTTCCTGTCTATGCTCTTGGAACAGTTTCCATAACTAATGTAATTGCTTTGGGCCCCAGATTCTATCTAAGTGAAACCCCCATTTTCTCTGCCAAAAACAAAGCAAACAGTCCTGACTCACTCCACCTACATAGACTTTGCCTTTGGTGATTTTCCAAGCTGCCCTTTTGGCAGCCCTGATTTTCTCATCTTGTGTGAAACATAACCAATAACTGGGCATATAAACCAATAACCATAACCAATAACTTGAATATAAAAAGGGGTGAGCTGACAGATATTACAGTGTACAGCCTCCCTCCTGGCTGCTTTGCAGGGTACAGCCTCCCTCCTGGCTCCCTTCACGGACTGGCGTTGAGTGTCTGTGGCTTTTCCAGGCGCACGGTGCAAGCTGCCAGTGGATCTACCATTCTGGGGTCTGGAGGATGGTGACCTTCTTCTCATACCTCCGCTAGGCAGTGTTCCAGTGGGGACTCTGTGTGGGGGCTCCAACCCCACATTTCCCTTATGTACTGCCCTAGCAGAGGTTCTCCATGAGGGCCCCACCCTTGCAGCAGACTTTTGTTTGGACATCCAGGCGTTTCCATACATCTTCTGAAGTCTAGGCGGAGGTTCCCAAACCTCAATTCTTGCCTTCTGTGCATCTGCAGGCTCAACACCATGTGGAAGCTGCCAAGGCTTGGGGCTTCTACCCTCTGAAGCCACGGCCCGAGCCCTGCATTGGCCCCTCTCAGCCACAGCGGGAGCGGCTGGGACACAGGGCACTAAGTCCCTAGGTTACACACAGCATGGGGACCCTGGGCCTGGCCCACAAAATAACTTTTTCCTCCTGGGCCTCCAGGCCTGTGATGGGAGGGCCTGCTGTGAAGGCCTGGAGACATTTTCCCCATGGTCTTGGGGGCTAACATTAGGTTCCTTGCTACTTATGCAAATTTCTGCAGCTGCCTTGAATTTCTCCTCAAAAAAATGTTTTTTTTTCTTTAGTACTGCATCTTTTCTTCTGCCAGGTACCCTAAATTATCTCTCTCAAGTTCAAAGTTCCACAGATTTCTAGGGCAGGGGCAAAATGCTGCCAGTCTTTTTTCTAAAACATAAAAAGAGTCACCTTTGCTTCAGTTCCCAACAAGTTCCTCATCTCCATCTGAGACCACCTCAGCCTGGACCTTATTGTTCATAACACTAACAGCATTTTTGTCAAAGCCATTCAACAAGTCTCTAGGAGGTTCCAAACTTTCCCACATTTTCCTGTCTTCTTCTGAGCCCTCCAAACTGTTCCATCCTCTTCCTGTTAACCCAGCTCCAAAGTCGCTTCCACATTTTTGGGTATCTTTTCAGCAACACCCCACTCTACTGGTACCAATTTACTGTGTTAGTCTGTTTTCATGCTGCTGATAAAGACATACCCAAGACTGGGAAGAAAAAGAGGTTTAATTGGACTTACAGTTCCGCATGGCTGGGAAGGCCTCAGAATCATGGCGGCAGGTGAAAGGCACTTCTTACATGGCAGCAGCAAGAGAAAATGTGGAAGAAGCAAAAGCAGAAACCACTGATAAACCCGTCAGATCTCATGAGACTTCTTCACTATCACGAGAATAGCACCGGAAAGATGGGCCCCATGATTCAGTTACCTCCCCTGAGTCCCTCCCACAACATGTGGGAATTCTGGGTGATATAATTTGAGATTTGGGTGGGGACACAGCCAAACCATATCAGCGGGGAAATGCCATTTAGGACAAGGCTAGGCCATATGTCCCTGTAGCTATAATGGCAGAGGACTTGTTTGAGTTGGGTCAAAGGATAGCCCCAGACAAGATGTCTTGATACCATCCTGGATGTCCCTGAACCCCATCCAAATGTTGTTGCAGAGTCTTTCATCTTTTACTTCTCGCCTCTATGCTGCGTCTCCCTACTTCAGATTGCCAAGGAGCAAGAATCCATTCTAGTTTTGTATAGCCTAATCATAATTGTTTAAGTGGTTTGGGGTGAGGATGCATGTGAGTTCTTTCTTTTTGTCTGTTTTTGGGGTGAGGATGCATGTGAGTTCTTTCTTTTTGTCTGTTTTTTTAGAGATGGGGGTCTTGCTATGATGCCCAGGCCGGCCTCGAACTCCTGGGCTCAAGGGCTTTTCCCACTTCAGCCTCTTGAGTAGCTGGGACTACAGGTGTGTGCTACCACGCCCAGCTCCTTTCTTGTCTTGGTCACTTTGTGTACTCTGCACATGTCTTTCCACAGGTCTGCTCCAGCTCAGCCATCTGCTGAAGGGACAGAAGGGACTGCCCCAGGTGGGGGTCCCCCTGGCCCTCCTCCTAACATGACCAGTAACAGACGACTACAGCAAACCCAGGCACAAGTGGAGGAGGTAGGTAGATAGCTGTTTCTCTGTAAGTTTCCAAATCTAGGAGTTTGAAAACAAAAGGGAACTTCTTATCTTTTCTCCTTTTTTCATAGGAGAATAGTCAAAGGCCCTGAGAGGCAAAGCACCCTTTAGAGTTGCATGGGGCCAGACTTCTGATTCTCTGGTTGTTGTCCTTTCCTCTGTCTCTGGCAGCAAGCTTAGCAGCTTTGTTTCTGTGCCCTCCTCAGGTAGTGGACATCATGCGTGTGAACGTGGACAAGGTCCTGGAGAGGGACCAGAAGCTGTCAGAGCTGGATGACCGAGCTGATGCCTTGCAGGCAGGAGCATCACAATTTGAGAGCAGTGCTGCAAAGCTAAAGAGGAAGTATTGGTGGAAAAACTGCAAGGTGAATTTTCTTGTCCCCTCCTCCATCTTTTCCTGGGCTTCCACTGGTAGAAGGCAAGAAAACCCTCAGCTTCTACATTTCTTCCCTCTAATGGTACAGGATCTCTTTGACCAGCATAACGCTTGGGAGGAAATCTGGAAAGCCTGCTCTTGAGATTGTATTACCCAAAATTGGCCACCAGGGTAGGCTAGAGTATTCAGAACCGCTGTCAGGGAAAAAGTGATACCCTGAGGAGTTTGGAATAGTTAGTTAAGGAGCTTTTCCCTAAAGGAGTTGCCTGCAAAAATTTTCACCTGTCTCATCCTCAGACACACCCAACATCAGCACAGTGGCTCAGGCATATATATA
Organism: Symphalangus syndactylus; assembly: GCF_028878055.3. Taxonomy (NCBI): domain Eukaryota; kingdom Metazoa; phylum Chordata; class Mammalia; order Primates; family Hylobatidae; genus Symphalangus; species Symphalangus syndactylus. The sequence goes on from NC_072427.2 coordinate 148,538,736, forward strand.
TATATATATATACATACATATACACACATATTATATATACACATATATATACATATATATACATTTTTATATATATATACACTTTTTTCTTTTTCTTTTAAATCAGCTTTCTCAGACTGAAATATATATTTTTAAATAACTGCAACTTTTGAGAATGAGCTGAACACTTCACAATGAAAACTGAACTAATTGGTTAAATATCCAGAGTCTGTCTCTCTATTGGAATGCCTTCTAAAGCTCCAAGACACCAGGAACTAAGCAAAAAGGAGCTCAATGCAGGTCCTGTGATGAATCTGAAAAGCTACAGACACACTGTGGTTATGATCCCCCGGGAAGCAGAAGGGTAGGGCCTCTCTAAGAGGCCTGCAGGTCTCCTGGGTGATGGATGGTTTTTTCCACTGTCCCAAGGATGGAGGGAATTCTGTTTCCCACTAGAGATGTGGCTCTTTTCCTCATTCCCGAAATCCAAGGGCTCATTTTTTGTCCATGTTTCCTCAGATGATGATCATGCTGGGAGCCATCTGTGCCATCATCGTGGTAGTTATTGTAAGTAAGTATCGCTGAAGTTGCTGGTGGGGTGAAGAGGTGGGAAGGTCCTGGAGTCTTCTCCCTGCCTGCCTGCCTGCCTGGGGAATGGGGCTGCTCTGACTGAGGTATGGAGACCGCTGCTATGGGATCGTCACCTGGTTCGGGAGGGGGGAAGGGCAGAGACAAGGGATTTGTTTGATGGACAAGCCTTCCCCCTGCAAGGCATTGCAGGGAGATGGCGCCTCCTGTTCTGAGGAAGTAGGGCTATGCTGTGTGTCACTGGCTTGGGTTGGAGGGAGACCATGGGGATGGGGCACTTAACAATGGAAAGACCTGAATGTCTGGTAACTTGGTGTAATTTGCCCTCTTGTTTTCTCCTGTCTTTTTCTCTTTTCCGTCTGGGACTTCCTGATTCCTGTGTCCAGTCTACTTTTTTACTTGAGAATGTACCACCCCTTCCCTGTTCTCCATTGCCATCCACATTCATGTCCTCTTCCCTGTTTGATCTCTCAACACACTTCCCCACCCACCGTCCTGCATTCCAGCCCAGGCTTCTCCATCACCCATTCCTCCTTTTTCGTTGCGTTCATTTGCACTCTGTCCCTCAACACTAGAAATGCTGCTCGTGGCACAATCTAAGTCACTACCTGAAGAGCAACAGCTGGTGCCTCCTCTCCGTCTGCTTCTTCTGTACTCTCAAGTTCCCCTAAAGCCCCAAAGAGTTGGAGGCCAAGGGAAGGGGCAGGGAGGGGAGTGGCTGAGGGGAAGTACCCATGAAGCTGCCCAGACTTGGGAGGAGAAGAGTATCGGTGCCCATGGTGTCTCCTAGAAAACCTGGCCACTGGCAGGAGCTAGGGAGGCGCTGGGAAGATGGCAGCTCACTCAGTGCTGCCTGGTCACGCAGAGCTTTCCCTCCTGGGCCAGGCCTGGAGAGGGTCCTGGGGGTGGACCAAAGTCCAACTTGGTTTCAGTGTGGCACCCTTTTTGAAAGTAAAACTTGTTTTTTGTAGTTATTTCTAATCTGCTCATCCAGGATTTTCTGTCTTTGGGGATCTCACAACTTTACTTTGTTCTCTAGAGGCCTGGAGAACACTTATGGATTGTGAAAATAGCAGGACTTGTTTCCATCCTAGAAGCAGTCCCATGCGCTTCTAACTGGAAGGAGCTTTCTCTTCTTTACGTTTTCTACAGCATTCTGTATGAGGGCAGCAAATAAATTCATCTAGCCGGTAGTTTTATCTAGCCAAATAATTTCACCTAGCTCCCAGTTAATTGTTGGCATAAAGAGAGAGATTGCCTGTTATAGAGAAATAGTGAGTCAAGTGCCTAATTTGAAAGTAGCAAGCTCAGAGGAAGCCACTCCTTGCCCTCGTTAAAGAGGGTCCTGTTCCTCTCTTCCTGTTGATGAAGGAGCGTGAGGGTGTTAGCAGTGTGAGATCTTTGGACCCGTGGAATCCTTTCCTCCACACCACCCGTGCACTTGCCAAAGACAGGGATGAGGCAAGAGGTCCTTCCTGAGGCCCGGCCGATCCTCAGGATGCAGAGAAGTCATGTAGACCCACCAGCCCCACCTTGGGGGAAGGCGTGCCAGCCTGTGACAGGTGTGCTTGTGTATTGCTGTGCTGTCATGGGGCCTTCTCCTTGAGAGCCACCTCTCTGTTCTTCCTGTAGTATATTCCCCTTCGAACCACCCTTACCTGTCTGAATTCTATGTGGCCTCCTTTCTCTTCCTCCTCTTTGCATGGTTTGTGTGTATAGACAGTGGAACCTGAGGATGGGATCTGCTCAGCCTATCTTTGGGGCAATTGCTGAGCTTCAGGATGGGCTATTAATGTGGGATAAGCCCAGGTGCAAGGGGAGGAGGGCAGTCTGGGAACAGAGCAGGGAATGCCCATGGCCCTTTATTCCTTCTTCCCTCGGTCCACGAACAGGAAGAGGCTGAGGCCATGCTGGGCAGGGTCTGGATGCCAACTTTCCATGCAGCAGCATTTCATTGCGCAAAACCATCCTTCCTTTCCCTTCGCCCTTGTTTCCTACATTCCCTTCGTCCTGCCCAAGGGCGGGACTGAAGAGCTGGAAGAAAGCAGTCAGTACCCTCCCAACGGCCCCCCTCGAAGGTCTCCACTCTCCTCTGGGCTCCTCCTTGCCTAATGCAGGGGGTCACCGCTGGAGAAGAACCACCACTGTCCTCGATGTGTCCCGAGCCTGGAGCAAATCCGTCCTCTTGGCTCTCCCAGCCCTATCACAGGAATCATTCCTGGGTTTCTGTCCCTCTGAGGCTCACCAGGTGTAGTTGGCTTTGTTCTTTGGGGGTATTAGCCCTTCTACTTTCTTTCTCACCCACCCTCTACCCTCTTCTGTGTGTCTTTGCTATCCCCCTTCCCTCCCACCACCCATGTGCATGAGCAAATGTGCAACTAAACCGCGGGACTTTGCAGTCAAATGAAGCTGAGCTTCCCACATCCCCTTCTTCGGTTTGCCATGAGATGATGTGGGGTTTCCACTGTGTGTCTGTCATCACCTCTTTGTCTTTTTTTCCTAACCCTGATCTCATACTTGTATAGAGTAATAAGAACAGTTGTACTTCCACCAAAGGCATGTGGCATATTTACCAATTTCATGTATTCTGAACAAAGGCAAAAAATACAAATTCCTACCACTAAACTGGCTTGGTTGTTGTTTGGGTTGGAGTAGCTGGGGGGCTTGGGGGGAAGGGTGTCATTTCTTTCTAGTAGTCTCCTGTTGCTTTAGGTCAGCTGGGCTGGCTTACACGTGCTGTGTGGTCTTCATGGAGATGGGAGTTCTGTGTGTCAGCACAGGAAGTGGTCTCCCAGCGTTCAGCCTGAAAGCAGCCCAACTCTTGTAGGTGCTAGTGAGAGGAAGTGAAGACAGGAAGTTGCGTGGGCATCTCACACGGGCAAACAAGCACAGGTTCCCTCAGGCCTCTTCTATCTGCCTCCTGTGCTCCTTCCTAGGTCCTTGGCCTGCTTGTCCTGTCCCAGGGAATGTGCCCAGATAAGGCTGTCAGTGAACACCCCCTTACCCCCTTTTCCCCATCATCCTCACGTACAGTTTTGGTATGCTGAGTTCCACCGTATTGAGCAGGCACATTTTAGAAATGAATAAAAGGAGAAGTCTCTCCCTTGCAGCTGAGGGAGTGAGGCATTTGCAGGTATCCTGAAACTCCCAGCAGTTATCTGAGGGAGCAGAACCCTAATCGCAGCTGAGATGCAACTGAGATGGAGCCCCGGGGGTGCCTCTGAGGGCCTTTGTTTCATACCTTAAACACTTTGCAAGTTGTAGCCGCTAGGCTTGGGGACAGGGCTCATTTGGGACCAGTGTGGAGAAAGACAGGAAAGTGGAAAAACTTGATCACAGCAGACACAAGAGGCTTTTATTTTGACAGAGCTGAGTTTGGGAGGGGTAGCCCAGCCCCAACCCGTGCCTCATTGTCCGTCACTTGTTCCTTCTCCATTTCTTCCAGCTTTATTTTCCTACCACCGCACCACCAACCTGGCTCTTTGGTCTTAACCTCCATCTGGACATTCTGCCTTCTTGTTGTCCCCTCACTTCTTCCTGTTCTCTGCCTTGGTGCATGAGCCCAGGATGCACAGTGAAGGAAGGCAGAGGCCTCTGCAGAGCCAGGCCCAGTGCCCCGTGAGCTGGTGCCACCTTCATGCATTTTTAGCTCTGCGACTTGACTTACAGTCCTCCTGGGAGCACGTGACTACTCTTTCTTTCTACTCTGAGGCAGGAGAGTGACAGACCTTAGTGAGGTAGCTAGGAGAAAACGAGGGAACACGACTGGTGTCATTTTCATTTAGGGCAAACTCGAAAGCAGGAGGCTGTGATGGGTGGGTGGCTGGAGCTTGGGGCATGTGGGCTTCCACCCTGGTCTGGGTGGGGACGTGGTTAGAGTGGGTGAGGTGGGCCAGGGCCACAGCCAAGGGCACTCTGGTTAGAGTGGGTGAGGTGGGCCAGGGCCACAGCCAAGGGCACTCTGGCTCTTACCTTGCCGTTTCTGAAGCCTCAGGAACAATAGTGCAAGAAGGAAGAGGCTGCTGGCAAAGATGACTCCCAAGGCTGTTCTCCGCTCTGTAGGTGAGAGCAACACGAGCGGGGATCATCGTGCGTAGGAATCATAAGCTGAGCCCTCACCCGCAGTGTCCATCCCAGGGAGGAGGAGCTAAGGAGTGTGTGTGTGAGTCCCTGATTGAGGAGCCTGGAACAAGGCATCCAGCAGCATTTGTACTTATTTAAGGTTGCTGGATACTTGTGGGTTACTCCACACAGAATTCTCTACCTCTTTCCACCTAAGGACAAGGTTTTAAAAATTGCTTTGCAAGTGAGATTTAGGTTGGTTTATTTGTTAACACTTAACTTGCCTGGACAGAGTGGCTCATGCCTGTAATCCCAGAACTTTGGGAGGCTGAGGTGGGTGGATGGCTTGAGCTCAGGAGTTCAAGACCAGCCTGGGCAACATGGTGAAACCCTCTGTGTACCAAAAATACAAAAAATTAGCTGGGTATGTTGGTGTACGCCTGTGGTCCCACCTACTTGGGAGGCTGAGGTGGGAGGATCACTTGAGCCTGGGAGGCAGAGGTTGCAGTGAGCTGAGATCGTGCTACTGCACTCCAGCCTGGGTGACAGAGTGAGACCCTATCTCAAAACAAAACAAAACAAAATAAAACAAAGCAAAACAAAAAACCACCAGTTAACTGGGATTTTGTAAATAGTTGGGGAATGATGTGAACTGAGGTGAAACTTCAGTTTTGGGGAAGTTCACAGTCTAATGAGCGAGCAAATAATGCCCAGTGCTCCTGGATGTTTCGATTTCGAGTTGCGGGTTCTTTCCTGTCCCTTTCCTGTTCAGAACCTTTCAACAGGCAGGGTGTGGTGGCTTATGTCTGTAATCCCAGCACTTTGGGAAGCCAAGGCGGACAGATCACCTGAGGTCAGGAGTTCGAGACCAGCCTGGCCATCATGGCGAAACCCCATCCCTACTAAAAGCACAAAATTAGCCAGGTGTGGTGGTGTGTGCCTGTAATCCCAGCTACTCGGGAGGCCGAGGCAGGAGGATGGCTTGAACCCAGGTTGTGGAGGTTGCAGTGAGCTGAGATCGTACCACTGCACTCCAGCCTGGGGAACAGAGCAAGATTCTGTATCAAAAAAATAAGTAAAATAAAATAAATAAATAAATAAAACCTTTCAACAGCATGCTGTGGCTCTCAGGAAGTTCCCTCTTGAAGGCCCAGTGAGATCTACAACATTTAATTAAGCCCGTAAGGGGAATCCGGTTGCCTGTTTTTCACATTCTCTCTTTACCATTGATTGATAGGTGACTTTGGGCAAATTCATTGACATCTGCAAGTGCCAGTTTACTCACCTGTAAAATGGGAGTCATGATCCATGAAATCACACATTTAAGTGCTTTCTACAGTGCTTGATTCATGTAAATGCTCAATAAATAGAATTACCTCCGAAGCTTCAGAGCCACTTTCCCTTTTTCCCATATACCCTAGGCTCTAGCTGTGCTGAATTAATTGCAATTCTCCAAATTCTCTTTAGGCTGTTTTATGATTTGGCTTTCATATATGCTATTGTTTCTATCTTGAGTGTTCCCTTCCCTCTAAGCTAGTTAACTTGGCTCAAATGCCATCTTCTCTGTCTACTTAGTCTTGTCTCTATTACTGGACTAAGCTCCTGGAGGGCGTGATCAGGAATTATTCATCTGTGATCTCCAGCCTTAAGCACATTGCCTGGCACCCTGGAGGCTGGAGTATAATGAAGTCTCGGAGGATGTGTGGTAGAAGCTGTGGAAGCTGCCGCCTTGGGAAAGATAGCCAGGAGCAGAGGCAGGAGCACGAAGCCAGGGCTATGAACAAAGTGGATGGGCAGCAGAACAAGGCCATAGATGAGCTGGGGCAGGAGAGCCATGAGCCCTAGTGTGGAGGTGGGGAAAAGGAGGACACTCCCAGTACCTGGTGGGACAACCTGGGTGCTGGCCCTAAGGGGCTCCTCCAGAGAGATGTGCATGACCTGGCAGGTGTAAGTGGCACCTGCAGAGCCAGGTTCTGCGGTGAGAGAGGAGGAGATGCTGTAGGTGCCTGCCACGCTTTGCCTGAGGCTGGAGAAGGAGGCACCAGAGACTTGGGCTGGGGATCCACTCAGCTCCTCTCGGGTCCACGTCACCACCACATCCAGAGGATAATAGCCAACAATGTCGCAGATGAGGGTGGGCAGCAGAGCTTCGTTTGCCAAGTTCAGTCGTACTTTAGGGGAAGCTGGAGAAAGAATGAAGAATAAAGTTACACATGGATCTAACTGGGGACAGCGGAGGGGCCTGAAGGCTTTTCTTCCTGCCAAGATCAGAGTAGATTGTGGAGGCTAAAGTGTCCCTTGGCAGTGTACCAAGGCCGGGGTGTGTGAGGGGCCCACTTGGATGCAGGCTGTGAGGGGGTGGGGGTTACATTTTCCAGAAAAGTGATAGTAAAGCCAACTAAAGATTGGCTGGCTTCTTACTGTCATTCTAAGCCAGTTTTTTTTTTTTTTTTTTTTTTTTTTTTTTTAAGATGGTGTCTTGCTCTGTTGCCCAGGCTGGAGTGCAGTGGCATGATCTTGGCTCACCGCAACCTCCACCTCCTGGGTTCAAGCGACTCTTCTGCCTCAGCCTCCTGAGTAGCTGGGACTACAGGCATGCACCACCACGCCTAGCTATTTTTTGTATTTTTAGTAGAGATGGAGTTTCACTGTATTGGCCAGGAGGGTCTTGAACTCCTGACCTTGTGATCCACCTGCCTCAGCCTCCCAAAGTGCTGGGATTATAGGCGTGAGCCACCGCGCCCAGCCTCTAAGCCAGAGATTTTAAAGGATAGCAATGATAATGGTCAGAACCGCTTCCACTGCTCTGCCTTGGTTTGCTGCTGCTGCTCCTCAGGATGTGGTTCAAAAGGACTGGGGTGATGGAGACAGCCAGCCACAGCAGGGCAGCAGGATCCTGGGCTGGAAATCTCTTGGTGGAATTATCCTGGAATCCAACGGGACTTCTTATCTGATGCCATCTGTGCTTCCATGATGAAGATGGCATTTAAGTTGTGGGATTGAAGCCTGCTTCTCAGGAAACCATTCTTGCGTTTGGGTCCCAATCTGGAAACGCTCCCAGTAGACATGTTATATCCCCTTCCCTGGGATAACCATGTCCTGGACTCACCTTGGATGTTGAGCTGGATGATCTGCTGAGCTCGGTACAGAGAGGTGGTGATCTGGCAAATGTAGGTCCCCTCGTCCTGTATAGTGAGGCTGGGCAGGGTGAGGGAGGCATCCCTGGCCATGCCCAGCTGCTCAGGCTCCAGGGTAGCGCCCTTCCGCACAGCTTGCCCCTGCCCTGCGGTCCAGCTGTACACCAGCTGACCCCTGCCCTTGTGCTGCAGTCGCCACTCCACACTGATGAGGTCCAAGCCCGGTGCCATGGAGAAGCCACAGTCCAAGGAGGCTGAGGACCCCAGCAGGAAGCTCAGGGATTGGGTCTGTGTCATCACCTGGAACTCCACTGTGAAGAGGAAAAGAGGGGTGATTTGTGGGCTACTTCCTCCTTGAGGTCACCTGATCTCCAAGCTGTGGGCATACACCTGCCTCTTCTTCCTTGCCTGACAGGCCGGTTGAGCTTATTTTCTGTCACATGGAACCACAAAGAAATGGGGCTCTGGAAAGGCAGCATGGTACACATGATGGCCATCACCATTTTGGGATCACTTATCCTAGGATAATTTAGTGAAAGCTATGGATCTCCTAGCAGGAAAAATACACATGCAAAACTAAGAGTTACCATCACTCTTCAGGTAAGAACTACTAGAGTAGCAGAAAAAGCTCTGAAACCCTGGTTGTTCCACTTACTCTGTGACCTTTGACAAGTCACTTGGTGTTACCAAGCTCACCTGCTTAAACAAGGATGCTGTGAAGACTAGAAACAAGAGTTTAAAAAGTACATGGTGGCTGGGTGCGTTGGCTCATGCCTGTAATCCCAGCACTTTGGGAGGCCGAGGTGGGTGGATCACCTGAGGTCAGGAGTTCGAGACCAGCCTGGCCAACATGGTAAAACCCTGTCTCTACTAAAAATAACAAAAATTAGCTGGGCATGGTGGCAGGTGCCTGTAATTCCAGCTACTCGGGAGGCTGAGACAGGAGAATTGCTTGAATCCAGGAGGTGGAGGTTGCAGTGAACCAAGATCGTACCATTGCACTCCAGCCTGGGCGACAAGAGTGAAACTCCATCTCAAAAAAAATGTAAAAAACAAAACAAAAAAGCACATGGTATTGGGAAGCCCAGGCGAGTGGATCACCTGAGGTTGGGAGTTCGAGACCAACCTGACGAACATGGAGAAACCCCGTCTCTACTAAAAATACAAAAATTAACTGGGCGTGGTGGCGCATGCGTGTAATCCCAGCTACTTGGGAGGCTCAGGCGGAGAATCACTTGAACCCAGGAGGCGGAGGTTGTCGTGAGCCAAGATCGAGCCATTGCACTCCAGCCTGGGCAATAACAGCGAAATTCCATAAAAAAAAAAAAAGAAAAAGCATGTGGTAGTAGTATCTGTGCCAAACATGTTTAACCTAAATCCAGTCATGAGGAAATGAGGAAAATGGTCAGACAAATCTAAATGGTGGGTTACTCTACAAAATCACTAGCCTGGACCCTTCAAACATGTCAATTCTGGCCGGGCGCGGTGGCTCACGCTTGTAATCCCAGCACTTTGGGAGGCCGAGGCGGGCGGATCACAAGGTCAGGAGATCGAGACCACGGTGAAACCCCGTCTCTACTAAAAATACAAAAAATTAGCCGGGCGTGGTGGCGGGCGCCTGTAGTCCCAGCTACTCGGAGAGGCTGAGGCAGGAGAATGGCGTGAACCCGGGAGGCGGAGCTTGCAGTGAGCCGAGATTGCGCCACTGCACTCCAGCCTGGGCGACAGAGCGAGACTCCATCTCAAAAAAAAAAAAAAAAAAAAGTCAATTCTATGAAAGATGTTCTAGATTAAAACAAGGAACAGCACAACTAAATGCACTGCATGATTCTTGTTTGAATTGTGTACTTAGAAAAAGAAAGCAGTAAAAAAAAATATTGGGACAAGTGGAGAAATTTGAATTTGGAGACATTTAATTAATTATTTTTTAAAGAGAAGGGTCTTAGGCTGGGCACGGTGGCTCACCACCGTGAATGTAAATCCCCAGGTGGTGGCCTGTAATCCCAACACTTTGGGAGGCCGAGATGGGTGGATCACCTGAGGTCAGGAGTTCAAGACCAGCCTGGCCAATATAGTGAAACCCCATCTCTACTAAAAATACAAAAATTAGCCGGTGTGGTGGTGGGCGTCTATAATCCCAGCTACTTGGGAGACTGAGGCACAAGAATCACTTGAACCCGGAGGCAGAGGTTGCAGTGAGCCAAGATCGTGCCACTGCACTCCAGCCTGGGAAACAGAATGAGACTCTGTTAAAAAAAAAAAAAAAAAAAAAAAGAGACAGGGTCTCGCTGTATTGCCTAGACAGGAGTCAAACTCCTGGGCTCAAGCAATCCTCCTGCCTCAGCCTCCTGAGTAGCTGGACTACAGGTGTGCACCACCATGCCCTGGACTTTATAGTTGAGACTATTACCGTATCAATTAAAAAATATCTACAAGTATGAAGATCCATGGCATACTAGGCAGTGGTGTAGGGAGATAGGGACAGTCTGCCCTAGCAGGGAGGAGTATTTTATCACTGATAATATTCAGAATTGCCAATGTTGGGAGGTGGTGAGACTATAAAGCCATCTGACTTTTAGCTGATTTTATTATTGTTCTGAAATATTTTACAGTCTGCACTCCCTTACTGCCTGCACCATGGGTAGACTACTCCCCCACTTTGGTTTGTTTCTGACATGATGGTTTTGTAACTATGAAGGATTACGTCCTTGTCCTTCACTGTAAACTAATACACGCTATGGATGGGAGCGTTTGGGGTTCAAGTGTTATCTTCTGCAACTTACTCTCAGTTCAGAGGAAAATACACACATAAACATATACACACCCAGGGAGTCAGGGGGAGAGAGAATGTGGCAAATTGGTAACAATTGGTGGATCTAGGTGTAGGGTACATAGGTGTTCATTATATTATTATTTCACCTTTTTTTGTAGGTTTGGAATAAAAAGAGAGAAATACCTATGCATGCCGGGACTATGGTAGACACTGGACAGACATGAGGACCTTTTTTTTCTAATGTGTCAGGATAGATTTAGGTTGGACCACAGAGAGGTTAGAGTGTTCTGGGGTTTTCCAAGGATAGGACGGTTGCCCCCTAATTTTCTCTGGAATTGGCTGTCTCTTCTTGGAGACTCAAAGAAGCGGGGCACAGAGTATTGGATTAATGGGCTCTGGGGAACCCTGTCATCATGTTCTCAGTTTCTTGTGCCCTCGAGGATGTGCTGAGCTGGAGAGGGCAAGTACTGGGTTTACCAATAAGACAATGAACAAACGATGCATCCCTGAGCTTTACCCCTGAAGCACCACACCAGTCTAGCCTTTCACTGGGAGAAAACCGGGTTTTGGCTCAGTAAGACTACAGTGGACAGCACCCATGAACAGAATAGCACCATGTGTCTTATTTCCTCACGGCAGCCCAGTGAGATGAGAACGATCTCCATTTTGGAAATAACACAGGTTGTCTGTGTGCTTGGACCTTCAGGTAGGGGCCGCGAAGCATTCTCTTGTGGACTCAGGGTTTTGTTGTTGTTGTTGTTGTTGTTGTTTTTGAGATGGAGTCTCACTCAGCTGCCCAGGCTGGAGTGCAGTGGCACAATCTCGGCTCACTGCAACCACCGTCTCTCAGGTTCAAGCGATTCTCCCGTCTCAGTCTCCTGAGTAGCTGGGATTACAGGCATCTGCCATCATGCCTGGCTAATTTTTGTATTTTAGTAGAGAGGGGGTTTCACCATGTTGGCCAGGATCACCTCAGGTGATCCACCTGCCTTGGCCTCCCAAAGTGCTAGGATTACAGGCATGGGCCTCCGCACCTGGCCTGACTCAGGGGTTTTTAGGAAGAAAGGACCAAGGCCTAGGGGTGCCCTGAGGTGACCAGTGTGGATGGAGGTGGATTTGTTCCCTTCCTTCTTCTGTCCCTCATATCTTACCACTTTAGAAAAGCAAAACTTTCTGTGACTTGCTTTTCTTTTCTTTTCTTTTTTTTTTTTGAGATGGAGTTTCGCTCTTGTTGCCCAGGCTGAAGTGCCATGGTGCGATCTCGGCTCACCGCAACCTCTGCCTTCCGGATTCAAGCGATTCTCCTGCCTCAGCCTCCCTCGTAGCTGGGATTACAGGCGCCCGCCACCATGCCTGGCCAATTTTGGTATTAGTAGAGACGGGGTTTCACCATGTTGGCCAGGCTGGTCTTGATCTCCTGACCTCAGGTGATCCACCGGCACTGGTATCCCAAAATTCTGGGATCACAGGCGTGAGCCACCATGCCTGGCCTTGCTTTTCATTTTCTTACCTGCAGTTCGCACAGTCCCCTGGGGGCTCAGGGGCAAGTTCAGCATCGGGTGCCAGAGAGCCTCATTCTTGGCGTCCCTGGGAGTCTTCATCACCATGGAGATGCTAGGTCCCCCTCCAGAGACCTGCACGTTGGCCATGAACCAAGCTGCTGTCTCAACAGTGGTCTCTCTCATCTGGAGAAGGTAGTGGGAGATCTCACAGGTCACCTCCTTCCCACTGCAGTCAGCATGGAGCAAGGCCTCGGCCTGGGGAATCTGGACCAGGTCCACTGGGGAGAAGCAGGGCACACACGGAGGGCAAATTAGCGTGAGAACACCAGGGCCAACGGGAGGCAGTATGTGTGGCTGTAATCAGGACCCAGGCTGTCCTGGTGGAGGGAGCCCGGGAGGACCAAGGACACAGGTGGAAGGCTTTTACCTGAGGCCTCGAAGATAATAGGTGGGTCATCCTGGGCCAGCGTGCCCCCTTGGAAATCGGTGAAGTCCTCCAGGGAGCCATCGTCCAGCACTGGCACCTGCTTCAGCACGAGGGAGGCCCTTGCCCTGTCCTCACTGCTGGCGAGAGCTCCATGGTGCCCACCGTCCTTTGCCAGGAAGCAGTCTAGGACCACGTCCACTGCCCGCCACTGCCTCTCTGCTGGGTGGGGCTCTGCAGACAAAGGCTGGGGTGAGCACCCCCTTCCCCAGAAAGCTACTCCACACTTGCTTCCTGCCCCCACCCTCAAACTGTGGAGTCATCAAAGGGTAAAAGTTGCCATCCAAGATCCTAGCTGTTTCTGTGTCCCTCTATTCTCCCGTCATCCCCCAAACCAGCTTTCTGGAGAGCACCTGCTAGTCCAGGCAAATACTTCTCGGCGAGAGTGAAAGTCCTGGATTTGCCTTGCTCAGAGGAATTTATACTTGTATTTCCAACTGTTGAATGAAAGACTATCTTTTCAGTCAAAGGAATTCTCAGAAAACAAGCAACTGCCACCGCAGAGAGAGGAGACTGGACGGTTGCTGTTGCTGGGGCACTGACAGCCTGCACTGCTTTCTCCCATTTCGGGTAGCCTTCCCCTCCCCCGCCTTCAAGGTCGCCTTCCAAGTGATTTCCTCGCCTGGGGAGTCCTTTCCTCTTCTGAAGTGTCAGCTCCCAGGCCTGTGCCCTCTCTGTAGGACAGTGGCTCCTGACCATAGCCACAGAGGCAGCCCCTCTTTAGCATTTTCCCTGTGGAGTTCCCACCCTCGCTCCACACACACTATTGGTTCCTTCCTTTGCCAGCCGCTGAGCCTTACCCCTGTTGGGCTTAAAAGGTGATTGGGTCATCCCCGGCCCCTTTGCTCTTCTGGAATCTTGGGGAGGGTGGCACCCTGGGGCTTCAGTAGCTCCTCTCCCAGCCAGCTCTCCCCAACTCCCAGACTCACTGGTTTCTGCTGCTCCAGATAGAGCCAGGCAGAGCAGCAGGCACCAGCCCTCCTGTGTGCCCATTGGAGGCTGCTCTCGAGTCCCCTCCTTGCCCACCGCCCTTCTCCACAGTCCTACGCTGCTTGCGAGGCCCGGCGGGAGAAGGGGGGTCTCCAAGCACACCTGGCCAGCCCGCGGCCTTTGGGTTCTTCTCTGTTCCCTCTGCTGCCGACTTTTCTTTCACTTTCACTTAGAGCAAGATGGCAGCCGGGTCTCTGTGTGAAGCTATCTGCAGCAGCTGCCAGAGCCCTGCTTGCTGTTTCCTTTCTCACCACCCGCCTCACCCGGAAATCCCCAGGTGATTTCAAGATCTGACTTCTGCACCCTTTTGCTCCCCACCTGTCCCAGAAAAGTGGAGATATAACTGGGAAAAGGGGATCTGAAGTCAGACACAGGATCCACAGTAGCCTGGGGACCTTTCTCACCCCCGCCCTTGAGCAGGCCCCAACATAACCGGCTGAGAAACCTCCTCTGCCAGATCCTGAGCTGAGCCAGGAGGCTGCCAGGAACCTGGATTTTGGGACTGGAATTTCAGAGAGGAAGCTGGAGAGCTGCAGGGTGGTCATCTGTCACTTTATTTTGCCGGTCTTGTAGCATGTCGGTCTTTCGCTGCGGGAAGTGTGTTTTACAACCAGAGCCCCCGCCCTCCTGCAGCGCAGGCGCAGCTGGCTGGGCTCCTGCTTCCCACTCTCCACCTCATCCGTATTTGTTCTCGTCCCTGCCAGTCTTGAAAAGACACTCTGTCACGTGTACACAGGAAAGGGCCCTGACAAGAGGATGGGACTGCAGTTGTGGCTGCCAGGTCTCACTCTCCCTTGGATGGTCGGCGGGGTGGGGTGGAGGCCAGGGATGTAGTGCAGCTCCCTCAGGTGCTGGTTCAGGGGGAGAAGGCAGGCTCCGGTTTTCGGTAATCCTCCTGGATGGGGATGGTGCTGCCCTCCTCCTCCCTGGGGCAGCTGTAACGACAAGGCTCTGCAGGCTCCACGGGACTTTCTCCTTTGTCTGCAGAAGGAGATCCGATGAGTCTTGGCCAGCAGTGGGGGCAGGGGGAGACGGGAGAAGGAGATGGGCAGAGGCAGGTGTGCTTGGGGGAGGGGTGTCAGGAGCACGCCAGCTAAGGGGAGAGAAGGGGTAGGACCAAGGCTGGTGAAGTGGAGCTGGTGGGTTTCAGTGAGATTCCAGGCGTGGGCAGTGGGGTTGAGCCAGTGGGGTGTGGTGCAAGGGCAGGACCGGAGACCTGTATTCTGTCTCTTACTTGATCTATATTTCCTTTGTTGACGGAGGAACAGGGCTCCGGCCAGGGTGAAAACAAGGAACATTCCGGAGAAGATCACAAGGATGCGAATAAAATCTGAGCTGCACAGGGATCTTTGGGCTGTGATAGGAGGGGACACACAGCGGTTAGGGGAGGGTCTAGTCCTTGGCTCCCTCAGCCCAGCCCTCCTGTCACCTTGCCTCTCCCTTTTCCCCCACCTTCTTCTATCCCACCTGCCACCGTTGGCCAACTCCTCTCCTAAATGGTGGGCTCTGCTTTTTCCCCTCCTCTTATCCCTACTCCTAGGAGCTTTCTGTCTGGCTTCCCTCTTGGCCCCTCCTGTATGCTTTCTCTCTAGCGGTGGGGATTAAGGAGAAAACTCACGTGGCCAGTGGGTAGAGAGAGTCCGGGCAGGCGGCTGCCTGAAGTCAGCCAGAGTCTGCATGTGCCCAGCTGTCCTGGCCTCCAGCATCTCTGGAAAAGCAGAGACAGAATGAGTAGCAGCAGGGAACCCCATAGGGCACATGTGAAAGCCTGAGAGGCGCTGGATGGGATGGGAAGGCAGAAACAGGCTGACCTTATCTAGGGGTAGGAGTGGGGAGTGCTGGCTGGGGTATCACCCCTACCCCACGTGATGGCACAGAGAGTTGCCTGGAACTTACCACTGACATAAGGTAAGTGGGTGGGCTGAGGGTGTGGGCTCAGGGCCTGAGACGGCTGAGTGGTCAGCGAAGGGTTTGGGAGAGGATCGCACTCGGTGCACTCCTTGTCCCTGCACTGCCAGCCATTGCGACAGGCACACTCAGCATTGGCAGTGATGGTGCAGTTGCGAACGAGAAGACCTGGGGGAAGAGAGGACCAGGGAGCATAGGACGCTCAGACCTGTGGAGACCTTCAAGGTCCACTTGCTTCATCCCCCAATCCCCATCCCAGGCCCGCCTCTAGGGACATGCTTCCCTTTCCATTCCCACCCCTGCAAAGGCCTGCCCTTTGCTCACGGTCCCCCAATGCCTTTGCCATTATTATTGTTATTAAAGAAGAAAGTTGGACCTTTCAGAAGAAAGATTCACGGATTCAGACATAGAAACCATGAAAAGTAGAAAGAGCTTATATAACTTTCTCTTGTATTCCCTGATACTTTTTAAATTTTTTATTTATTTTTTTGAGATGGAGTCTCGCTCTTGTTGCCGAGGCTGGAGTGCAATGGCGTGACCTTGGCTCATTGCAACCTCTGCCTCCCGGGTTCAAGCGATTCTCCTGCCTCAGCCTCCCAAGTAGCTGGGGATTACAGGTGCCCGTCACCACACCCGGCTAATTTTTTGTATTTTTAGTAGCAACGGGGTTTCACCGTATTGGCCAGGCTGGTATTAAACTCCTGACATCAGGTAATGCACCAGCCTCAGCCTCCCAAAGTGTTGGGATTGCGGGCGTGAGTCACTGTGCTAGGCCCCAATACTTTAATAACTTTTAATTAAAGTATAATATACGTACAGAGAGGCACGCGTGAGTGTAAAGCTTAAGAATTTGTACAAATTTGGCTCACAGGCGTAACCAGCACCAGATCAATAAATAGAAAATAGCCGGGTGAGGCAGGGAATTGCTTGAACCCGGGAGGTGGAAGTTGCAGTGAGCCAAGATCAACACCAGTGCACTCTAGCCTGGGCAACAGAGTGAAACTCCGTCTCAAAAAAAAAAAAAAAAGAAAGAAAGAAAATAGCCAGGTGCGGTGGCTTATGCCTGTAATCCCAGTACTTTGGGAGGTTGAGGTGGGTGGATTGCTTGAGCTCAGGAGTTTGAGACCAGCCTGGCCAACATGGTGAAACCCCATCTCTACAAAAAAAAGTACAAAAATTAGCTGGGCGTGGTGGTGCACATCTGTAGGCCCAGCTACTGGGGAGGCTGAGGTGGGAGGATCGCTTGAGCCCAGGAGGCAGAGGTTACAGTGAGCTGAGATCATGATACTGCGCTCCAGCCTGGGTGACAGAGTCAGATCCTGTCTCAAACACCACCAAAAAAAAACAAAACAGTATATTAGGGATTCCCAGGGGCTGGGGCTGGGGCTGGGGGTAGTTGAGGGAAGAAATGGGGAGTCATTGCTAAGGGGTACAGGTTTCTTTGGGGTGACGAAAATGTTATAGAATTAGATAGTTTGATGGCTGCACAACCTGTGAATACACTAAAATAAATAAATAAATAAACACATAGTTACTTGATTACAATTACTTAGCTTTTTTTTTTTTTTTTTTGACGAAGTCTTGCTTTGTCGCCCAGGCTGGAGTGCAGTGGCACGATCTCGGCTCACTGCAACCTTCGCCTCCTGAGTTCAAGTGATTCTCCTGCCTCAGCCTCCCTAGTAGCTGGGATTATAGGTGTGTGCCACCACGCCTGGCTAATTTTTTGTATTTTTAGTAGAGATGGGGTTTCACTGTGTTAGCCAGGATGGTCTCAATCTCCTGACCTCATGATCCGCCGCCCACCTTGGCCTCCCAAAGTGCTGGGATTATAGGCGTGAGAATTTGCCTTTAAAATACACATTTTGCTCAAGTGTAGGGGTCCAATGCTGGGTGGCTGTATGTTAATTATCCTGGGGGTGGGGGTGGTAGGGCACTAGCTGGGCTGGGCTGGGCTCGCTGGTGACTGGTTTGAGAGGAGGGTGATTCAGACGAAGGCAGTGGCACCCAGATGTGGGACAGGCTGCAAGGAAGCCTGGTGGGCCTTAGGGCAGATGCTTGTGGGGACCCAGGGAGTCCTAGGTGCCCTGACAGGTGGAAGAGGGGTGCAGAAAGGGAGGATGTCAAAGGGAGAATGTCAAAGGTCATAGCCAAACCTAACAATTTTCTTCTACTTAGACCTTTTGTCAGGACAAGGAGAGGGACAAATTCCTTCTTGGCATTCTTATGGCCCTGTGACCTGCTAATGAATGCTGACTCTGAGTTGCTACTAGAATTTGGTTTCCTTGTGCCTTCCCAGGAATTGTGAGCCATGTTGGATAAGGACGTGCAAGGGAAGAATGAGGAAGCCTGGGGCAGTGCAGGAGGGGAGAGCACTGGTGGTAGGGAGGAGTGATGACAAGGGTCTCTGCTAAAAGGGAAATGGAGGGGTTAAAGAAGCAGCTGGGGACGATTAAAAACAATGAGGTGTTCTCACTCATAGGTGGGAATTGAACAATGGGAACACTTGGACACAGGAAGGGGAACATCACACACTGGGGTTGGGGGAGGGGGAGGGATAGCATTAGGAGATATACCTAATGTAAATGATGAGTTAATGGGTGCAGCACACCAACATGGCGCATGTATACATATGTAACAAACCTGCACGTTGTGCACATGTACCCTACAACTTAAAGTATAAATAAAACAAACAAACAAAAAAACAATGAGGTGCTATTGTTTCAGTGCTGAGTATCAGGAGACCTGGGAGTTCTATTTACCAGGTATAACCTGGGCTCAAAATTCCAGGCTGACTTCAGGCATGTCCTCATCTCACAGATGCCAGCACTAAGGCCCAGAGAGGGCCAAGCTCATTCAGCCCGCCCATCTTCTCACCCCTGGCCACAACTCCTGGGGGTCCTTCTGCAGCCAGGTGCTGCTGCAGTACTTTGGGATCTATTGGCTGAGCTCCCAGAGAAGGGTCATGGATTGGGCTAGTTTGGAACAAGTGAAGGGACTGAAGATGGGCTCAGTAGGGGGCGAAGACCTTTGGGAAGGGTCTGCAGAGTGAGTAGGGGGGTTTTGACTAGGAAAAATTCCAACCCTGCAGGGGCTGCTGCCAAGAGAAAAGCATCTATTACAGTTACATTTTTAAGTTAAGTAGCCTGAGGAATATTTCTTGTGTATTAAAGATGTTCCTCTTTGGTTGATTTGCAATGGAAAAGCTTTTGTTTTCTTTTTTCTTTTTTTCTTTTTTTTTTTGAAAACAGGGTCTCACTCTGCTCACTCTGTCTCCCAAGCTGGAGTGCAGTGGTACAGTCACGGCTCACTGCAGCCTCCACTTCCTGGGCTCAAGTGATCTTCTCACTTCAGCCTTCTGAGTAGCTGGGACTACAGATTCGCGCCACCACGCCTGGCTAACTTTTTGTATTTTTAGTAGAGACAGGGTTTTGCCATGTTGCCCAGGCTGTTCTTGAACTCCTGGGCTCAAGGGATCCGCCTGCCTTGGCCTCCTAAAGTGCTGGGATTACAAGTGTGAGCCACTGCACCGGCTTTTTGTGTGTGTGTGTGTGACAAAGGGTTTTGCTCTGTTACCCAGGCTGGAGTGCAGTGGTGTGAGCAGCCTGGACCTCCTGGGCTCAAGTGATCTTCCCACCTCAGCCTCCCAAGTAGCTGGGACTACAGGTGCACTACCATGACCAGCCAATTTTTTTTTTTTTTTTTTTTTTGAGACGGAGTCTTGCTCTTTCGCCCAGGCTGGAGTGCAGTGGCGCAATCTCGGCTCACTGCAAGCTCCGCGTCCCGGGTTCACGCCATTCTCCTGCCTCAGCCTCTCCGAGTAGCTGGGACTACAGGCGCCCGCCACCACGCCCGGCTAATTTTTTGTATTTTTTAGTAGAGACGGGGTTTCACCGTGGTCTCGATCTCCTGACCTTGTGATCCGCCCGCCTCGGCCTCCCAAAGTGCTGGGATTACAAGCGTGAGCCACCGCGCCCGGCCGGACCAGCCAATTTTTTTAGAGGCAAGGTCTCACTATGTTGCCCAGCTGGTCTTGAACTCCTGGGCTCAAGTCTCTACAAAATATACAAATACCCTTCTGCCTTGGCCTCCCAAGTGCTGGGATTATAGGCATGAACCACCACATCCGGTCTTGGTTTTTGTTCTTGTTTTTATGGGACCAGGCACTGTAGCTCACACCTGTAATCCTGGCACTTTCAGAGGCTGAGACAAGAAGATTGCTTGAGCCCAGGAGTTCAAGGCTGTGGGGAGCTAGGATTGCACCACTGCACTCCAGCCTGGGTGACAGAGCTAGACCTTGTCTCTAAACTAAACTAAACAAAACCCAATACCAAGAGACCCAGTGACACCAAACACGTTTTGCAAGTAGGCAGTTTAATAGTTACAGATACCTAGTTCTAAAAAGTGTCTTGCTAGAGAACATTTGTTCAAAGGGGCCACTTTAAAGCCTGCTATTCTAGTGTATACTGGCCGTAGTTTCTGAAATTGTAGCGAAGATGGAGAAAGAACAATAGCATTCAGAAGCACAACTGCAGATATTATACTTCTTAGTTTAAAAAAAAACTTTTTTTTTGGAACTATAAAAACACAGGCTACATACATACTCATTTTCTCAAATTGGCTTTTGTGCAGAAAAAGGTTGTTACCTATTGGGTTGTTTTGTTATTTCCTTAGAAAGATGTATTCCAAATTCCCAATGGCCAACTTACACATATGCACTCTGGGAACACAGTCAGTTTATTGGTTGGGGGTTGCTTGCCCGAAATCTGGGGTCATAGAGCCACTTCTCTCATTTTGTTGTCTTGATCCTATCCATAGACCCATTCTCACCAATCCCTCAAATTCTATTTATTCCTTTCCCTGGAATACTAGATGTCTGCCCACGTTAATGCATGCCCCACCTAGGGTGCCCCATTTCCCAGCATTGGCTCCGCTTGCTGTGAGCCTTGAAGAAGGCTAAAGCTTTGACCCCCTCATCCTCCTTGCACCCCCAAACCCATCACCAGCCTTGCTCCCCCAAATGCTTGTCCAGTGTCCCCACCTACACACCCTTGCCCACCTCACCAGAGTTGCAGTGCCGACAGCTCTCACAGTGGGGCCGGCTGTGGTGGTCGGGAGAGAAGGAGACCCCCGGTATGCAAGGCTCACACTGGGCAGCCTTTCTGTGCTGGTCACAGTCCTTCACGAGGAATGTTCCTGGGAGGAGAGGGTAAGGGATCAAGGCCTGAGAAGGGCTGGTTGTCTGCGCTCTTCAAGGTGGTGCCTCCCCACAGCTGCAGGATTTCCCTCCTTGCTTGAGCTCAGTCTCACCCTGCGCCTATTTACTGTATTAACCCCAGTCCTCTCTCTTTGGCCACTCACCTGGCCCTTGCCAAGGCCCCCTCTTACCTGGCTCACACATCTGGCAGCACAGCTTTCCCTGAGCCCAGTAGTGCCTCTCTGGGCAGCTCTTGGGGGCTGGAGTAGCTGAGAGCCCCACCAGGGTCCCCAGAACCCACAGCCACCAGGGATGTGGCCGTGCCATGGTCCCTGCCCAGGGAGCTCCTTTCTGTGCCCAGTTGCTGACACTGGCCTCTGGAGTTAGCACCTCCAAGCTGGGCGCTGCTGTCTCTTCTTTGCACCCCCTGGGCAGTGGCTGCTTCAGGTGGCAAGCCAACCTTTGAAGGCAGAAACTCTATTGTGGCTGTTTTTTTTTTTTTTTTTTTCTCTCATAGCAGCAACCTCCACCCCCTTCCCCTTCCGTGTGCTGGGGAGAGTATTAAAGAACAAACCCTGTCAGACCTGCTGCTCTTCAAGCATGCCTCCTCCAACATGTGAGCCTTCCTTAGTTTCTGCCTCTCCTGCTCATGAAGCATGTAGCCCACTGACTCCTGCTTCTTTGACAAAAAGGTGATGGACACACAGTCGCTCACCCCTCCTATTCATGCACTTGTGCACACAGGTGCCCATGTTACCCCCCACCCCCCACTCCCCGTCCACAGTTTACAAATGAATTCGCATGTCTCCCGTCTCCCATACCTGCATCCCTCCTTTCACAGACAACAATTGAAAGGATGAAGGAGAACCAGAATTGAGTACAGGTCCACAAGCTCTTATCTGAAACTTTGGGGGTCAGATAAGTTGTGGAATTCAGAATTTTTCAGGTTTATACAGAAACTAGCACCACAAAACACCCTTGGGGATTTGGGGTAGCCGCATAATCAAATGCAACATTTCTGCAGCAAAACTATTGAATATTTACACCAACTGGGAGGAAGCTTAAATAGCCTTGTCTCAATTGAGGTCTGGTTTGATGGCCAAATAAGTTTGCTACAGAATGCTCAGAATTGCAAGCAAGGGGCGTAGAGCTGCCTGTCTTCTGTCACACTCTGACAGATCACCTATGCTCTCCTTTAATCCTCATGTCAGTCTCTGATGTGGGTGCCACCAACTGCCCACATGGCCTTCCCTCTCAGACCCTTGCTCACCCCTCACCTTTGTGCCATCTTTATCCTCCCCTTCCCCACTCTGGCTGTGTCAGTCACTGGTGTCCTGGATCACCTGGAGCATCTTCTCTCCCAGGCTTGGGCACTTGGGATTAAAGGTAGCTTCCTGTAGGGGTCATCTCTTTTTTATTTTCCCAGTTCTCCCAGCAAGACTAATTTCGGGATATTGGAAACAGCTAGACTTTTCCCTCTTTGAGTCATGGGGACACACACGGGTCAACAGTCTCCTCCACTCTTTCCTCAGCAACTGATATGTGGAGTGGCTTATTTCCCCAGGAAGTTTTTAATTCAGGGGCTTTGCCGTTGTTTCCACACTGTTCATAAATGTCACACTGCTGTGGTCACACTTGTCAGATCTGTTCTCTGTCTCACTCTGTAGTTTCCTTTCTCTTCATTTTCTCCATTCTCTTGTCTTTTCCCAGCCCCCTCTGCAGCTCTTCATGGGGGTCCACTCAAGTCGGAAGCCACATCTGGGTGTGATTCAGAGAGCTGTTTATGCAAAACCACCCTTTTCACCATCAGGCAGGGCACCTGAATTCCCACCGCAGAGAGTGCTGTGGCCCTGACGACTTTTCTGTCACCAGCCATTTCCAGGTTGTGAATGTCTTCACTGCAGGCATGGGGCAGTGGGGTGGCTAGCTGACAGCAGGCCCTGGGAGGATGGACGAGACCCTCAGAAGAATGATGACCTGGGGACCTTTAGGAAGAAACTTGTCGAACAGGGACTTGGAGTTCGCTGAGCCTAGCAACCTTGAACCAACTGGGAACTGCTCACTAGCCTAAGGCCGCTGTCCTCTGGGCCAAAGCCCGTCTCCTCTCTTCTACATATCACTTCTCCAGGGGGTCAGAGCAGGAGCAGGGTCTGCCTGGCTTTCCTGGAGGGCCTCGGCCAAGAGGAGGAAAGCCAGGTTTCTGGACCTTTTTCTTTCCTAGGCAAATAGAATGAGCTCATCTCTAGCACTCTTTGCATCCGCTTCTGGTGAGCCTTCCCCATCCTAGGCTGGCTCCCTGGACGGGACCTTCCTTTTTTTTTTTCCTCTCTCTTCATCTCGCTCTGTCACCCAGGCTGGAGTGCAATGATGCAATCTCAGCTCACTGCAACCTCCGTCTCCCAGGCTCAAGCAATTCTCATGCCTCAGCCTCCCGAGTAACTGGGATGACAGGTGCATGCCTCCACGCTCAGCTAATTTTTGTATTTTTAGTAGAGATGGGGTTTTGCCATGTTGGTCAGGCTGGCCTCAAGTTGATCCGCCCACCTCGGCTGGGATTACAGGGGAGAGGCACTGTGCCCAGCTTATTTTTTGTACTTGTAGTAGAGATGGGGTTTTGTCATGTTGGCCAGGCTGGACTGGAACACCTAGCCTCAGGTGATCTGCCTGCCTCGGCCTCCCAAAGTGCTGGGATTACAGGCATGAGCCACCGCGCCTGGCCGGGCCCTTCCTTTTGTCTACAGGCCCTGGGATGCAGCCCGCTGACATCTTCCTTGAAATCTCACACAACCACTTTCTCTTTTGGGGTCAGCCTCTCCCCCATGCCTGAATGGGGCATAAAAGTATATGGTATTTTCTCAACAGCTCCCTGCGTTTCTTTCCTTTCCAGAAACAGGCCCACAGCAGTCCTTCTTGAGAACTCTGAGGACTCTCATGACTTTGTTTGTTTTTTTTTTTTTGTTTTGAGACAGGGTCTCCCACTGTTGCCCAGGCTGGAGTGCAGTGGCATGATCTCAGCTCACTGCAACTTTGCCTCCCAGGTTCAAGTGATTCTTATACATCAGCTTCCCAAGTAGCTGGGATTACAGGCACCGGCCACCATACCCAGCTAATTTTTTGTATTTTTAGTAGAGACGGGGTTTCACTATGTTGGCCAGGCTGGTCTCAAACTCCTGGCCTCAAGTGATCCACCCTCCTTGGCCTCCCAAAGTGCTGGGATTACAGGCGTGGCTACCGCGCCCGGCCTCTTTGTTTGTTTGTTTGAGACAGGGTCTCTCGCTGCTGTTGCCTAGGTTGGAGTGCAGTGGCAACACAGTTCAAAGCAGCCTCAATCTCCTGGGCTCAAGCAATGCTCTTGCCTCAGGCTCTCAAGTAGCTGAGACAACACCTGGCTAATTTTTTTTATTTGTTATTTTTTTGTAGAGACAAAATCTTGCTATGTTGCCCAGGCTGGTCTTAAATTCCTGGGCTCAAGCAATCCTCCCACCTTTGCCTCCCGAAGTGCTGGGATTACATGGCATGAGCCTGGTCACATTTTCTTTTTTGGTACTTGTCACGCTTGTGATTTTATGTGATCTGTGATTTAGAGGATTTATTTTGGTCTGAGGTAAAGCTAATTTCTGAAATCAGATATTATGTAAATTGATAGGTGTAAGGTTTGAGTGCTGACTACTGAGGTTTTCTGACTCTCAGTCTATGTAGCCAGGGAAGGACGAGACCTATAAAAGGAATTTCTCAGATACCAGGCAAGGGGAGAAACAGTGAGGGAAAGATGTCGCTACGAAGGGACCTGGAACTGAAAGGTGGTTTCGGGGCCCAAACCCACTGAGACAGGAGGATCCTGGGATAGGTGGAGAGAGCTTGACTTTCACAACCAGACAGATTGGTGGTCCAAATGCCTCTCTGCTGGCTACTACCTGCAACACGCCCAGAATGTCCCACAACCTCTCGAATGAGTCCTCATCTGCTTGAGGATAGTGTGATGCACTTTGCAACATGTTGGGACAATTAAGGGTAACAATATGAATGAAATGTCTGGCCTTGTCTTGTTTGGGTACTCAATAAATATTCATTCCTCCTCTCTCTTCCTCGGTATTTGAGGTTGCAAGTCCCAAGAAATGGGGTTGAGGAAACAGCTAGTTAACCTGGGAACTAAACCAAAGGAGTGTGAAAGAGACAGAACGACTCACTAAATTGAGCAAGCTGTGCATAGGCGATATGTCTGCTCTGTATGTATTATTCATACGCAGTTCTTCATCACGCAGAATCATGATTTCACAGGGCGACAGGGGACGTTTCCTCTCACAGTAGGCTCCTGGGCCCCTGGCATTTTTTTTCTTTCTTTTTTTGAGATGGAGTCTCACTCCAGGCTGGAATGCAGTGGCAAGATCTTGGCTCACTGCAACCTCCACCTCCCAAGTTCAAGCAATTCTCCTGTCTCAGCCTCCCAAGTAGCTGGGATCACAGGCATGCGCTACCACGCCTGGCTAATTTTTGTATTCTTAGTAGAGACGGGGTTTCGCCATGTTGGCCAGGCTGGTCTCGAACCCCTGACCTTAGGTGATCCACCTGTCTTGGCCTCCCAAAGTGCTAGGATTACAAGCGTGAGCCACTGTGCCCAACTGCCCCTGGCATTTTCTACTCGCTTTTTTTTTTTTTTTTGAAACAGGGTCTTGCTCTGTCACCCAGGCTGGAGTGCAGTGGCACCATCTTGGCTCACTGTAGCCTCGACCTTCTGAACTCAAGCAATCCTCCTGCTTCAGCCCCCCAAAATATCTGTGACTATAGGCATGCGCCACCAAGCCCAGCTAATTAATTAATTTATTTTTTTTTTGAGATAGACTTTCGCTCTTGCTGCCTAGGCTGGAGTGCAATGGCGCGATCTCTGCTCACTGCAGCCTCTGCCTCCTGGGTTCAAGCGATTCTCCCGCCTTAGCCTCCAGAGTAGCTGGGATTACAGGCGTGCGCCACCACGCCCGGCTAATTTTGTATTTTTAGTAGAGACGGGGTTTCTCCATGTTGGTCAGGCTGGTCTCAAACTCCCGATGTCAGGTGATCTGCCAGCCTTGGCCTCCCAAAGTGCTGGGATTACAGGTATGAGCCACCGTGCCCGGCAAGGCCAGCTAATTTTTGTATTTTTTGTAGAGATGGAGTTTCACCATGTTCCCCAGGCTGGTCTCGAACTCTTGAGCTCAAGTGATCTGCCCACGTTTGCCTCCCAAACCTGGGATTACAGGTGTGAGCAACCGTGCTAGGCCATTCTTGCTCTTCTGAGTGACTTCCCTTGCCCACCAGATGAGATAAATGGCTCATGAAGCCAGTCTGGTGATCTTCCCTGTGGGGGGGAGGGAGGCATGCCCCACTTTCCCCAGCTGTTTCTGAGCCTCATGACTGTGAGCCCTGAGAGGGACCTAAGACCTCTGTTTCCCCTGCTAGTCTGGTGCGGTGTCTGAGCCTGAGCTCTTAGGGCAGCTTGCTTCCTAGGGCTGTGCTGGAGCCTGCTAGTACTGCCTAGCCAAAGCCCGATCCTTACATTTTCAGGAATTTTGTGAGGTTACTCATTGGTAGCTTGAAATTGGCCAGTTGGCCATATTAGGAATACTTACAACCACATACATCAGCAAATGCCATAGATTAAGGGCTTCCCACCCTGAGAGCTGGCTGTTAACATTTACCACCGCACCACCACTACTGACTTACTGGGGTGAGGCCCAGTCATTACTTTTAGTCATTGTTTGGGTCTTGGAGAGACAGAGTTCATTCCTATCTGGGCTCCTGTCCCCTCCTCCTGGCTTCTAGGTAGAAGGTCCTATGGGCCTATAGGGAGCCCCCATCTTACTGCTCCAGCCAGCTTAGGATTTCAAGCCAGCAGGGCTGGAAAATGATTCCGACCTTCGGCTTTACCCTCTCACTCTACAGCTATCAGAACCATGGGCTGCAGAGGCGAAATGACTTTCCCTGTGTGGCAGAGCTGGGAGAGAACCCAGGTCTCCTGAACCCCAGTCTACTGCTGACGAGGCCCTTACAGAGTGGACACCTCAAAGGTGCTCATTTCCTGTGCTGATCTGTGTCCTCACAGTACCTTCCATGCTCAGCCTGCAGGCATGGCTCAGCCGCCCTTCCTGCCCATCTTCTTCTGGTCTCATAGACCGTTCCCTGCCCTTTCACTCTGTGAGCCCATCCCAACTTCTTTCTCTTCTTTTTTAAAATTGAAATTTAATTATAAAAGCAATATTCATATCACCTCCATATAAAAAATTAAACCAGTAAATCCATCATTTTCATCAGTAGGTAAATGCACTAAGAGTGCTTGTACCTGTGCCCCAGGAGACATATGCAAAAAGGTTCAAGCACAACTGTTTGTAATTCCAAAAGAAAAAGCAAGCAAGCTGGTGTGGTGTCTCACACCTGTAATCCCAGCACTTTGAGAGGTGGAAGCGGGCAGATGGCTTGAGCCCAGGAGTTTGAGACCAGCTTGGGCAACATGGCAAAACCCCGTCTCTACTAAAAATACAAAAATTAGCTGGGTGTGGTGGCACATGCCTGTAGTCCCAGCTACTCTGGAGGCTGAGGCATAAGAATAGCTTGAACCTGAGAGGTGGAGGTTGCAGTGAGCCGAGATCGCACCACTGCAAAAGAAAGGAAGAAAAGGAAGGAAGGAAGGAAAAAAGAAAAAAAGAGAAAGAAGGAAAGAAAGAAAAAAAAGAAAGAAAGAAAAGAAAGGAGGAAAAGAAGGGAGGGAAGGAGGGAGGAAGGGAGGGAAGGAGGGAGGAAGGAAGGAAGGAAGGAAGGAAGGAAGGAAGGAGAGAACAGTAGTTGAATAATAAATTGTTGTATATTCACCCAATAGAATACTTTAGAGGAATGAATATGAACCACCTGCATATAGCCATGTAGATTAATTTGCATGAGTCTCAAAAATATAATATTGTACATCGTGAATGTACTTAATGCCCCCTGAATTGTACATTTAAAAATAGTTTAAATGGTAAATTTTATGTATATTTTACCACAATATAAAAAATAGGAAAAGCATGTTAAGTGATACTGCACAAACACACAGAAGCAAGGCATAGAAAAGTACATATGATTCCATATATAAAGTTCAAAAACAGGCAAAATGAAACTGTTTGCTGTTCAGGGTGCACACAGATGGTAGAACTAGAAAGGAAAGTGAGGAAGTGATAGACACAAGCCAGAGCTGCTTCCCCTGGTGAGGAGGGAAGGTGTGATCAGGGTGCTTCGAAGGTTCTGCTAATCTTCTGATCTTAATGTGG
The DNA here is from genome assembly GCF_028878055.3 of Symphalangus syndactylus. Classification (NCBI taxonomy): domain Eukaryota; kingdom Metazoa; phylum Chordata; class Mammalia; order Primates; family Hylobatidae; genus Symphalangus; species Symphalangus syndactylus. The sequence continues at coordinate 148,566,627 of NC_072427.2, forward strand.
GTTTTCAATGTGTTATTTTTATGTACTATTTTACATATCTTAGTTCACAATAAAAAGTACAAATTATATTTTAAAAATTGGAGGTGAAAATGAAAAAAATGGAAAATTATAGATAAGACTCAGGTTCCCTTTGATCAATCTCCTCCCCCAATCCCTGGTCCTCTACCTACCTCCTTAGTGTAGGCACTGTTTTCAGATTATTGAGTATTCTTCCAGAACTTTCCTAGACAAAAAAATTTTTTTTTTTTTTGAGACAGAGTCTCGCTCTGTCACCCAGGCTGGAGTGCAGTGGCGCAATCTCGGCTCACTGCAAGCTCCACCTCCCGGGTTCACGCCATTCTCCTGAGTAGCTGGGACTACAGGCGCCCGCCACCACGCCCGGCTAATTTTTTTTGTATTTTTAGTAGAGACGGGGTTTCACCGTGGTCTCGATCTCCTGACCTCGTGATCTGCCCGCCTTGGCCTCCCAAAGTGCTGGGATTACAAGCGTGAGCCACTGCGCCCGGCCTGACAAAAAAGTTATGTGTGTTGTTGTGGGTGTTTTTTGGTTTTTGTTTTTGTTTTTGTTTTTTGACAGTCTCCCTCTGTTGCCAAGGCTGGAGTGCAGTGGCACATTCTCAGCTCACTGCAGTCTCCACCTCCTGGGTTCAAGTGATTCTCCTGCCTCAGCCATCCAAGCAGCTGGGACCACAGGTGTGCACACCCAGCTAATTTTTGTATTTTTAATAGAGATGGGGTTTCACCATGTTGGCCAGGCTGGTCTTGAACTCCTGACCTCAATTGATCCAACAGTCTCAGCCTCCCACAGTGTTGGGATTACAGGCATGAGCCACCGTGCTAGGCATATGTGTATGTTTTTAGCAGTTTCTTTCCTTCTTATTTTTTGAGGTGGAGTCTCGCTCTTGTTGTCCAGGCTGGAGTGCAATGGCATGATCTCGGCTCACTGCAACCTCCACCTCCTGGGTTCAAGCAATTCTCCTGTCTCAGCCTCCCGAGTAGCTGGGATTATAGGCGCCCCCCTCCACATCTGGCTAATTTTTGTATTTTAGTAGACATAGGGTTTCACCATGTTGGTCAGGCTGGTCTTGAACTCCTGACCTCAGGTGATCTGCCCATCTCAGCCTCCTAAAGTGCTGGGATTATAGGCGTGAGCCACTATGCCTGGCCTGTTTGTTTTTTGTTTTTGTTTTTGTTTTGAGACAGAGTCTCGCTCTGTCACCAGGTTGGAGTGCAATAGCATGATCTTGCCTCACCGCAACCTCCGCCTCCCAGGTTCAAGTGATTCTCCTGCATCAACCTCCCGAGTAGCTGGAATTACAGGTGCATGCCACCATGCCCAGCTAATTTTTGTATTTTTGGTAGAGATGGGATTTTGCCACATTGGCCAGGATGGTCTCGATCTCCTGACCTCGTGATCCACCTGCCTCGGCCTCCCAAAGTGCTGGGATTATAGGTGTGAGCCACTGCGCCCAGCCAGCCTGTTTTAAAAAATTATTTTATTTTCTACTTAAAATGTTATTAAGCAATAATCAAATATTTCTCACTCTGATTTCTTGGCCCCACTCCTCCTGAGGATTCTCTGCTTGAATTTTTCAGAGCAAGGACGACCCTTGTCTTAAGAGAGGTAGGAGAGTGCCTCACGGACAGCATCTGGTTGTTCCTTCTCCCTGGCAAGGGGCTGCCTCTGTTTTTCATACCTGAGATGACTGACAGCAGTAACATCTGACTTTGTCTTTTCCTTTCTTATTTGCGGCATCGCGGGCTACCTATATTTGCTAAAGGAAATCTTACACAAAGCTGTGATAATTCTAGCACAGAGCAAGAAATAGAGCCTGAGGAACAAACCATCCATTTTCTCTCCACTCGGTAAAAAATTATCTCTGGGAAATGAAATAGCCCAAGTCTGGCAGTTCCATGTTCTTCTTCTTCTTTTTGTGTTTTAGAGACAGGCTTGCTTTCTCACCCAGGCTGGAGTGCAGTGGCACAATCATGGCTAACTGTAGCCTCGAATTTCTGGGCTCAAGAGATCCTCCCACCTCAGCCTCCAGAGTATCTAGGACTAGAGGTGCACACTACCACGCCTGACTAATTTTTAATTTTATGTAGAGACTGGGTCTCTTTATGTTTCTCAGGCTGGTCTCAAATTCCTGGCCTCAAGAAATCCTTCCACCCCAGCCTTAAAGTGCTGAGATTACAGGCATGAACCACTGCCCCTGGTCCATGTTCTTCTTACATTGCTTTTTTAAAGTACTTCTTTTTGCAGCTAGAGAAAGGCTTGTTAACTGGTCTCATGACTCAGCCTGCCAGGCACAATTCTCCATTGGCCCCAGCACAGTTGTATTTTTGTGTTTGTTTTGTTCTTTCCATAAATGATATACAGTATGTATCCTATGATTTGCTTTTCGTGCTTTTAATCCAGTTATATGTCTTGGAGATCGTTTCATTTTATACTTCTAGAACTACTCGTTTTGTTAAATAGAGAATGGATGTGCAGAGGCTTTTTAGCCATTCTCCTGGTTCCTGAATACTTATGTTGTTCCCAGCAACGCACTATCGTAAGTGGTGTTGCATAAACATCTCATACTTCGCTGTGCATGTGGGAGTGTCTCTCTAGAATAAGTGCAGGGCATTGGGATTGCTGAGTCATAGGGTGTGCACACTTTTCACTTTAATAGATGCTGGCGAGTTGCCCTCCAGAGTGGCCCTACCAATTCACACTCCCACCAGCAGTGGAATGAGAGCACATATTTCCTGACATCCTGCCAGCCTTTCATATTAGCAAACTGTTTTTGAGCATCTTACTGGAGGAAAGTGCTGTCTCATTGTTTCAGTGTGCACTCTTCCCATTCCCAGGGAGGCTGAGCATCTTTCCATGATCACGCCGTTTGTGTTTCCTCTTTTGTGACCAAGGTCTTTTTACCCTTATGTCACCACCAGTGTTCTGAAGTCCATCCTTGGCTCTTCCGCACAGCAATCTTGTCCTCCAGACCCAACCTGCATTGCCTCTGCCAATCACGGGGATGCCAAACATGGTATACGCTTGCCATCTGCCCTGGGGGCTGAGAAAAGCCTCATGGTGACAGGGGAGATCTCTGCTGTGCCTCCCTTACTAATGTCAGGGGACTTCAGACCTCCACAGAGGGTGTGTCCTTTACCTTACTTGTCACATGTCAGCTGGGACTTGCGTGACCCCTAGACTCCTTCTGCTTCAGCATTTGATGACCCCCCAAACTGCACTGACCTCCAGCCCAAACTGAAGGGATCCCTGGTGCCTGTTGACTTTTACTGAGATGAAATGAATCATTTTAATAATTTAAAAATGTACAATTCAGTGGCTAGACTTTTACTGCGATAAAATGAATCATTTTAATCATTTAGAAATGTGCAATTCAGTGCTTTTACTATATTCGCAAAGATGTGCAAATATCACAGATACATTTCTATTTTTGAAGAAGTTATAACTACCCTAGTTGGTGTGAAGTGCTATCTTATTGTGGTTTTGATTTGTATTTCACTAAGACTAATGATGTTGAGAATCTTTTTATGTGCTCATCGCCATTTGTATATTTTCTTTGGAGAAATGTCTATTCAAGTCCTTTGCCCGTGTTTAAATTAAATTATTTGTGTCTTTTGTTGCTGAGTTGCAAGAGTGTTTTTTTTTTCTTTTTGATATTATGAATTCTAGACCTTACTAGATATGTGATTTGAAAATATTTTCTCTGACTGGGCACGGTGGCTCACACCTGTAATTCCAGCACTTTGGGAGGCCGAGGTGGGCGGATCACGAGGTCAGGAGATCGAGACCATCCTGGCTAACACAGTGAAACCCCGTCTCTACTAAAAATACAAAAATAAAAAAAAATAATAAAAAAATTAGCCGGGCGTTGTGGCGGGCGCCTGTAGTCCCAGCTACTCGGGAGGCTGGAGCATGGCGTGGAACCCGGGAGGAAGAGTTTGAAGTGAGCGGAGATCACGCAACTGAACTCCAGCCTGGGCGATAGAGCGAGACTCCGTCTCAAAAAAAAAAAAAAAAAAATTATCCCATTCTGTGGGTTGTCTTTTTACCTTCTTAATAGTGCCCTTTGATGCGTAAAAGTTTCACATTTTGGGCCGGGCGTGGTGGCTTATGCCTGTAATCCCAGCACTTTGGGAGGCCAAGGCAGGCGGATCACAAAGTCAGGAGATCGAGACCAGCCTGGCCAACATGCTGAAACCCCATCTCTTAAAAACACAAAAAATTAGCCAGGCGTGGTGGCGGGCGCCTGTAGTCCCAGCTACTTGGGAGGCTGAGGCAGGAGAATGGCATGAACCAGGGAGGCAGAGCTTGCAGTGAGCCGAGATCGCGCCACTGCACTCCAGCCTGGGAGACAGAGCAAGACTCCGTCTCAAAAAAAAAAAAAAAAAGTTTCACATTTTGATGAAGTCCAGTTTATCTACTGTTTTTTCTGTTGCCTGTTTCTTTGGCGTCATATTTAAGAAACTGTTGCCGAATCCAAACTCATACAGATTTTCACTTATCTTTCCCTCTAAGAGTTTTATAGTTTTAACTCTTAAATTTAGTTCTTTGATTTATTTTGAGTCAAATTTTTTATCTGGTTTTAGGTTTTAGGTAGGGGTCCAACTTCATTCTTTTACTTGTGGATATGCAGTTGTCCTAGCACTGCTTCTTGAAAAGACTATTCTTTTCACACTGAATGGTCTTGGCACCCTTGTTGAAATTAATTGACCATAGATGTATGGGTTGATTTCTGGACTCTAAATTGTATTCCATTGATCTATATGTCTGTCTTTAGGTCAATACCACAGTTTTGATTACTGTAGCTTTATAGTAAGTTTCGAAATTGGGACTTCAACTTCATTCTTCTTTTTCAAAAGTGTTTTGGCTATTCTGTGTCCTTTGCATTTGCATATGAATTTTAAGATCAGCTTGTCCACTTATGCAAAAAAGAAGACAGTTAGAATTTCGATGGGGATTGCATAGAGTCTGTAGATGAAACTGGGAAATATTGCTACCTTCAGTCCATGAACACAGATGTCCTTTCATTTATTTAGGATTTCTTTAATGTCTTTCAACAATGTTTTCTAATTTTCAATGTGTGAGTCTTGCACTTTCTTTGTTAAATATATACCAAGGTTTGTTTTTTTTTTTTCTCGAGACAGAGTCTCACTCTGTTGCCCAGGCTGGAGTGCAGCGGCCCAATCTCGGCTCACTGCAGCCTCTGCCTCCCAGGTTCATGCGATTCTCCAGCCTCAGCCTCCTGAGTAGCTGGGATTACAGGTGCCTGCAACCATGCCTGGCTAATTGTATTTTTAGTAGAGACAGGGTTTTATCATGTCGGCCAGTCTGGTCTCGAACTCCTGACCTCAGGTGATCCGCCTGCCTTGGCCTCCCAAAATGTTGGAATTACAGATGTGAGCCACTGCACCTGGCCAATGTATGCCTAAGTATTTATTCTTTTTGATGCTATTGTAAATTGAGTTGTTTTTCCTAATTTCTTTTTTTTTTTTTTTTTTTTTTGAGATGGAGTCTCACTCTTGTTGCCCAGGCTGGAGTGCAATGGCGCAGTCTCGGCTCACTGCAACCTCCACCTCCTGGGTTCAAGTGATTCTCCTGCCTCAGCCTCCTGAATAACTGGGATTACAGGCATGCACCACCATGCCCGGCTAATTTCGTGTTTTTAGTAGAGATGGGGTATTACCATCATGGTTAGGCTGATCTCAAACTCCTGATCTCAGGTGATCCGCCTGCCTTGGCCTCCTAAAGTGCTAGGATTACAAGCATGAGCCACTGTGCCCGGCCCCTAATTTCAATTTCATTTTCTTTCTTTCTTTTATTTAGGCAGTGTATCGCTCTGTCACCCAGACTGGAGTGCAGTGGTGCAATCTTGGCTCACTGCAGCCTGCACTTCCCAGGTTCAAGTGATCCTCCCACTTCAGCCTCCCGAGTAGCTGGGACTACAGGTGCGTGCCACCATGCTTGTCTACTTCTTGTATTTTTTTGAAGACATGGGGTTTTGCCATGTTGCCCAGGCTGGTCTGGAACTCCTGGGCTCAAGTGATCCATCCGCCTTGGACTCTCAAAATGATTACAGGTGTGAGCCACTGTGCCCAGCCCCGAATTTCATTTTCAAGTTGCTCATTGCCCATGTAGCAGTTGACATTTGAAGGAGGCAGTTGTTTTCTCCAGAGTTGGAAGGTGGTGCCTTGAGGTGTAGGCGTGTTGCCATGACACCCTGTGGGCCGTTGCTGGGGCTCTCTTGTGACTTTTCTGAAGTCACAGATGGAGAGTTTGACTCTGTGACACAAAGGGAAACATGTCTGACTAATCTTTCCCACACTCCCTTTGCCTCTGATGGATCCCTCGGCTAGGAGAGGAGGAGAGGAAGAGAGTGGGTTGGTGGGGCCTCACCCTTTCTTACAGGTGCTTCCTCTGACCCTTCTCTTCTGCAGGGTTTTTGGGGCAGCTGCTGAAGGGACAGGCACTCCCAAAGGGCAAGGGCTGTGGCAGCCTTCTCTTTTATCCATAAGTTGGCCAGAATTGATGCTGTCTGCTTGTTTTTTTTGTTTGCTTGTTTGTTTTGTTTTTTGGGAGATGGAGCCTCCCTCTGTCACCCAGGCTGGAGTTCTGTCACCCAGGCTGGAGTGCAGTGGTGCGATCTTGGCTCACTGCAACCTCTGCCTCAGCCTTGGGTTCGGGTTCAAGCAATTCTCATGCCTCAGCCTCCCAAGTAGCTGGGACCCCAAGCACGCACCACCGTCCCTGCTTAATTGTTTTGTATTTTTAGTAGAGATGGGGTTTCGCCGTGTTGGCCAGGCTGGTCTTGAACTCCTGGCCTCAAGTGATCTGCCCACCTCGGCCTTTCATTGTGCTAGGATTACAGGTGTGAGCCACTGCACCCGGCCTGATGCTCCCTACTTTGATATGCATAGAGGAATGTTGCAGGCAACAGGTATAGGCAGGGTCCTGGTGGCTGGTGATGTCAGAGAAGCCTGGGGAGGGAGTCCAAGGATCAATCAGCTGGTGAAAATCTGAAGGAGTGAAGGATGATTCGAGTAAATCTGTGCTGCCTGGCCTGCGTCCAAGGCCGTCTCTCTGCTCAGTCACTTGCTAGCTGCCCAGTTGCTCAAGCTCTGTGGGTTTGTTTCCACCGTCACATGGGGATGCCAATGCTGGCCTCGTAGGACAGGTGTGAGCAGCCACGTTTGGTAACTCGGGTGAATGCCCTGCTAGGACTTGATGCAGAAGAGGTGCTAGCCAGTGTTCACTGGAGTATGACTTGATCACCAGCAACTTCCTTCTTGACTGGGATAGGGCAACATGAGAGTTCAGAGTTCCCTAAGTGCGGCCGTGCTCAGAATGGAAGGGAAAGAGTGAAGAAATCTACTAGGAAGAGGTGTATGGGGGGCGTATGCGACAAATCTCACCTTTATGAGAGCTCAGCTAGTCAATGGGAGCTTTAGGATGAACGGTGTGGGTGCTTCTAGGGCTGAGGAGACTCCATCATATTTTCACTCCAAAGGAATGGGGTGGGCCGGATGGGGAGAGCTGCAAGAAGCAGGATGTTGCAGGTTCGTGTGGTTTTGTTTGTTTTGTTTTGTTTTGTGAGACAGGGTCTGGCTCTCTTGCCCAGGATAGAGTGTAGTGGTGTGATCACGGCTCATTGTAGCCTCGAACTCCTCGCCTCCAGCAGTCCTCCCACCTCAGCCTCCCGAGTAGCTGGAACTACAGGCACACGCCATGATGCCCAGCTAGTTTTTGCATTTTTACTATGGGCAGGGTTTCACCAGGTTGTCCAGGCTGGTCTTGAACTCCTGGGCTCAAAGCAATCTGCCCGCCTCAGTCTCCCAAAGTGCTGGGATTACAGGCATGAGCCACCATGCCCGGCAATTATACATTTTAAATATTAATATAATAATGAGGCTAATCTATAATGCTTCTATGTCAAATTCTTTAAAAATTTTTTCATTGGTTTCATTCATTTCCTGTTTAAGTATTAATATATGTCAGATTCTTTTAAGCATTACAAAAACTTTAAGTACCAAATGCATGCAGTGGTTAAAACCTGTTTGAAACTTAGCATGAGTTTGACTTGCTTCATCACTTTTGATTTTTATCAGTTAAGGTTTGATCAGAGTCAAAACCACTATGAGTGTTATGGAATAAGGAACTTATTTTAGAGATTAGACCTTAATCAATCATGGCAGCTGGTGAAGGAGTCTTTGGAGGCCTCTGTATCTGTAGTGGGCCTGAGGTCACTATGGGTCAGTTGGGAGAAGCACAGGATGTGAAGTGGCGGAAGGGCAAAGGCCATCTGGAACCTGTCTGTGCCTCACCACCACCCGCCCCGATGGTATGGGTGTCTGCAGAAGGACCTAGCACTCCTTGCCTCGGAGTTCCACTTATGTGTGGCCAAGAATTAGAGAAGCTGAAGGAGGCGATCTGACAGGAGCTGGAAGAGCTGCCAGTCTGGCTGCCATCCGTGCAGACAAGGTGAGCCAGCAGATGACTGGCACCCCATGCTGGCCTCAGAGCACGACGGCTGCTCCCATTCTGTTTTCCTACCTCTCAAATCTCACATTTCTCTTGTGGCCAACCCTCACTAAGAACCATACAGGGATTAATTTCCAAGAAATATCATTTCATCTTAGCTAAGTTGAGAGGGTAAAAGCCATCATAAAGATTGATTCCAAATCTTCTTGGGGTTAAAAGCACACTCGTCCACGAGGGGAACGGTTTTACTCAAGTGGGCAGTGTGTGACCGTGGTCTGTGATTACCGTCTCAGGAAGGCTAACCTTATTTATTTGCCAGATTTGAGGCTAGGAAGCCAGACTTGGGCCTGAGTACATCTATATAGTTCTCAGTTTAGTACAATGTTCCCTTAAATGTTTCAAACTACATTTATAAATTTAATAGTTCTGAGTTTGTCTAAGTCTATACTCTTTTTAAAAATTAAAAAATTTTTTTCGCGTTGACAGCTAATCAAAAGAAGAGTCCATATGCTTTTGATGGGTTTAGATTTGCAACCTGCCTCCTGGGTCCAAATTGTACCCCCACTAGAGTATCTGGAAGTCTGGAATCTCCACCCTCAAGCTGAGCCCTTCTTGGTGCCTCTTCCCTTTGGCCTGGCTACTGGATCCTTTCCTTATTCTTTCTGTCCAAGTGGGTCACCGCTCCATAGCCACATGCATACCTCTGCAGGGCTCTGTGCACAACCCTGAAGTCACGCTCATGCCCGTGAGCACTGGACAGGACCCTGCACGGCCTCAGGAGGAACCCCAGGGAGTGCAGAACAGAAGCGCATGCCGTGTTCACACAGGGGCAGGATCTTACCCATCCAGGGCAGAGATCTTCCCCGGGGAGGAGGGATTACAGGTGCACATGCAGGCACCTGTAATCCCAGCTACTCAGGGTCACGTCTAGGGGAGGGACTGAAGCCAGCAAGAACCATACACGAACTCTGTCCTAAAAGGAGCTGTTGAAGCCCCCTGGGGAAGGGGTAGAAGGGCCTTGTGGGCCAGTTGCATAACTGGGACCTTCAAGCTGTGGCTCCCTGCCCAAGGAGCCTCTGCTATCCAGTCACGTGCTTGATTCGAATGGAGGCAGGAAGTGCGTCGTCCCATCTGTCTGGGCTTTGGGTGCCCTCTTGTGTCAGAATAGTGATTTCGCTCTTTACACTGTCTCACGCCACCCTCTCAGGAGCCCAATTCGGGCTTCAAGGCTGTTAGTTTGAAGATACGTTTATCGCAGCACTGTTTACAAGAGCAGGGATATGGAATCGGCCTAGGGGCCCATCAATGGATGATTGCATAAAGAAAATGTGGCATATTTATACCATGGAATACTACTCAGCCATTAAAAAGAATGAAATTATATCTTTGCAGCAATATGGATGGAACTAGAGGCCATCATTACCTTAAGAGACAGAGTCAAATACTGCATGTTCTCATTTATAAGTGGGAGCTAAATAATGTGTGCGCATGGACACAGAGAGTGCAATAGTAGACACTGGAGATTTGGAAAGGTGGGAGGGTGGGAGGTGGGTGAGGGATGAGAAATTACCCAATGGGTACAATGTACACTATTCAGATCGTGGTTATACTAAAAGCCCAGACTCCACCACTACTCAATATATCCATGTAACAAAACTACACTGTACCCCCTACATCTATAAAAATAAAACAAAATGGGATTCTAACAAAAAAAAAAGGACATAAGGGTAGAGGTGCCAGGCGTCTGGTATCCTCCCAGGGCTTCTCTTGTGTCTGCACAGCAGGCTGGGTTTCAGCAAGTTCAAAGAATTTGAGGAACCCCCTAAGGGAGGGCCACTGGTGGCGGCAGAGGGGTGATCCCAAGTACCCCTATCTGTGACTTGAAGAATTTATCTTTAACATAACCTGAAAGAATATATCAGAGGCTGGGCGTGGTGGCTCACGCCTGTAATCCCAATACTTTGGGAGGCTGAGGCTGGCAGATCATGAGGTCAAGAGATCGAGACCATCCTGGCCAACATGGTGAAACCCCGTCTTTACTAAAAATACAAAAATTAACTGGGCATGGTGGTGAGCGCCTGTAGTCCCAGCTACTCGGGAGGCTGAGGCAGGAGAATCGCTTGAACCCGGGAGGCAGAGGTTGCAGTGAGCCGAGATTGCAGCACTGCACTCCAGCTTGGGTGATAGAGCGAGACTCCATCTCAAAAAAAAAGAAAGAAAAAAGAATGCACCAAAGTATGACCTGATCTTATTTTCTTTTTAAAATTAAAATAGGGGCCGGGTGCAGTGGCTCACGCCTATAATCCCAGCACTTTGGGAGGCCGAGGCATGTGAATCACGAGGTCAGGAGATTGAGACCATCCTGGCCAACATGGTGAAACCTGTCTCTACTAAAAATACAAAAATTAGCTGGGTGTGATGGTGGCTAGCTGAGAGGGTGGCGTGAGACAGTGTAAAGAGCGAAATCACTAATTCTGACACAAGAGGGCACCCAAAGCCCAGACAGATTACGTGCCTGTAATCCCAGCTACTTGGGAGGCTGAGGCAGGAGAATCAATTAAACCTGGGAGGCACAGGTTGCAGTGAGCTGAGATCGTGGCATTGCACTCCAGCATGGGCCACAGAGCAAGAATCTGTCTCAAAATAAATAAATAAAATAAAAAAATTAAAATAGGGACAGAGTCTTGCTCTGTTGCCCATGCTGGTCTCAAACTCCCCTGGCCTCAAACAATCTTCCCACTTCAGCCTCCCAAAGTTCTAGGGTTACATGAGTGAGCCACCACGCCTGGTTATGATCTGAACATAAAAGCTCCTGTGGCCGGGCGCGGTGGCTCACGCCTGTAATCCCAGCACTTTGGGAGGCCGAGGTGGGTGGATTATCTGAGGTCAGAAGTTCAAGACCAGTCTGGCCAACATGGTGAAACCTTGTCTCTACTAAAAATTAGCTGGGCATGGTGGCGGGCGCCTGTAGTCCCAGCTACTCGGGAGGCTGAGAGGAGAATCGCTTGAATTCGGGAGGCAGAGGTTGTGGTTAGCCAAGATCATGCCACTGCACTGCACTTCAGCCTGGGTGACAGTGAAACTCCTTCTCACACAAAAAAAAAAAAAAAGAAAAAAAAAACAAAACACCTTCAGTACTTTCTAGCCTGTTTTAGCCCAGGCTCTAGACTAGTGGCTTTTATTTCACTTTTTTGGGATCGAGGGGCTCCTTTGAGAATCTTAGGAATGATGTTGACCTTCCGTTAGAAAAATGCACATGCTGGCGAGGTGCAGTGGCTCACGCTTGTAATCCCAGCAGTTTGGGAGGCCGAGGCAGGCGGATCACCTGAGGTCAGGAGTTTGAGACAAGCCTGGCCATTATGGTGAAACCCCGTATCTACTAAAAATACAAAAAAAAAAAAAAGGCGGGGCCAGGCTCAGTGGCTCACACCTTTACTCCCAGCACTTTGGGAGGCCAAGGTGGGCGGATCACGAGGTCAGGAGATCGAGACAATCCTGGCTAACATGGTGAAACCTTGTCTCTACTAAAAATACAAAAAAAATTAGCCAGGCGTGGTGGCAGGCACCTGTAGTCCCAGCTACTTGAGAGGCTGAGGCAGGAGAATGGTGTGAACCCGGGAGGCGGAGATTGCAGTGAGCCGAGATCACACCACTGCACTCCAGCCTGAGCGACAGAGCGAGACTGTCTCAAGAAAAAAAAACAAAAAAACAAACAAACAAACAAAAAAAATTAGCCAGGTATAGTGGCGGGCACCTGTAATTCCAGCTACTCAGGAGGCTGAGACAGGAGAATCGCTTGAACCTGGGAGGCAGAGGTTGCAGTGAGCCAAGATCGCGCCAGTGTACTCCAGCCTGGGTGACAGAGTAAGACTCAGTCTCGAAAGAAAGAAAGAAAGAAAGGAAAGAAAGAAAGAAAGAAAGAAAGAAAGAAAGAAAGAAAGAAAGAAAGAAAGAAAGAAAGAAGAGAAGAAAAGAAGGAAGGAAGGAAGGAAAATGCACATGCAGGCTGGGTGTGGTGGCTCACACCTGTAATCCCAGCACTTTGGGAGGCTGAGGCAGGCGGATCACTTGATGCCAGGAGTTCGAGACCAGCCCGGCCAACATGGCAAAAACCCATCTCTACTAAAAGTACAAAAATAAGCCGGGCATGGTGGCAAGCACCTGTAATCCCAGATACTGGGGAGGCTGAGGCAGGAGAATCGCTTGAACCCAGGAGGCAGAGGTTGCAATGAGCAGAGATCACGCCACTGCACTCCAGCCTGGGCGACAGAGCGAGACTCCATCTCAAAAAAAAAAAAAAAAATAGTACATGCATGCATACAATATTGTGAATAGAATTTTAAGGAGTTTGTGAATCTTGGGGATGCAGGAGCCCATATGGTTTGTAAAAGCTCCACTTCTAGATCTCTGGTCCTATTAGTTTCTCAGGAGCTTGAAGCCCTCAAATAGAATTGCTGCTCTCTGAGGAGGTTGACAGCGTCCACTTAAGGACAGCCTTTCTGGAGAGGAAGAAAGGACGCAGGGTAAAATTTCTTCTCATCAGAGAAGTAACGTTAGCGTTAGCCTCAAAGATGCGTAAAGAGTTGCCTTGTGTCAAGAAACAGACGTTTCTTTTTTGAAAATATCTGAGAAAGACAAATAACAGAGATGGGTAATTTACATAATTTCAAGACAGAGATTGTCTCCAAATTGCCTAATTTGAAGAATCTGAATGAGATGAAAGACAAGACACTCTTTGGAAGGATTTCCTAAAGCAATTCTTCTTAAACTCTATTTTTGGTGGATCTCAGATGGTCTCTGAAAGTTTCCAGAGGCAAGGCAAAACATTTAAGAGGTTCCAAAAATTATACCAAACTGTTTCTAGAAGAAAACTCAAACAAATTGATTCATGTTCTTTCAAGACACACCTTTAAAGGGATTTTCTTTTGGAGGGTATTGCTTATTTACTTAACTAATATTTACTTAATGCATACTGGAAAAGAGTATTTTAGAGTTGGCAAGAACTTCGGGCATCTTTTATTCTGATTTTTTTATTCTCAGACAAGCAACATGAGAGCCAAGAGGAAAACTGTCCCTCATTCTTTCAACAAGTTTATCAATCACTTCCTATGTGTTAGGAACTGGGCTTTGTATAAGAAATAAAAGAGGGCCGGGCGCAGTGGCCCATGCCTGTAATCCCAGCACTTTGGGAGGCCGAGGCAGGCGGATCACAAGGTCAGGAGTTGGAGACCAGCCTGACCAACACGGTGAAACCCCGTATCTACTAAAAATACAAAAATTAGCCGGGCGTGGTGGTGCATGCCTGTAATCCCAGCTACTCAGGAGACCGAGGCAGGAGAATCCCTTGAACCCGGGAGATGGAGGTTGCAGTGAGCCGAGATCACGCCACTGCACTCCAGCCTGGGCAACAGAGTGAGACTGTCTCAAAAAAAAAAAAAAAAAAAAAGGAAAAGAAATAAAAGATGAAAATACATTGAGGATAATCTCATGAGGTAAGGAGATATATAGGGGGGAACCACAATTCCTTTTTTTTTTTGAGATGGGGGATCTCATTCTGTCACCCAGGCTGGAGTGCAGTGGCAAGATCTTGGCTCACTGCATCCTCTGCCTCCTGGGCTCAAGCGATCCTCCCACTTGAGCCTTCTGAGTGGCTGGGACCAAGCGCACCACCACGCCTGGCTAATTTTTTGTATTTTTGGTAGAGACAGGGTTCTGCCATGTTGCCCAGGCTGGTCTTGAACTCCTGGGCTCAAGTGATCTGCCCGTCCCAGCCTCCCAAAGTGCTGGGATTACAAGCATAAGCCACGGCACCTGGCCAAAAGCCACGATTCAAAAAAGATAATTGTTTTAATGGAGGCTGTTTAAAAAGCAGTGGAAGCTTAGCAGAGAAACCAGCGAAACCTGCGGGGGTATCTGAAAACGATTTCACGGAGGAGGTAGCATCTGAGCTGTGGCTTGATGGATGAGGAGGGGTTTGCTGGGTGGACCAGCGTGTTTGTTCCAGGCTATGTTGAAATAGTATGCAGGTTGGTCAGGGCAGTATGGTGCCAGGCCAAGGGATGAGTGGGGTCTGGAATCTAGCCTCACGAGGGGGAAGTGGCACCTTTTCCTAATTTCCACAAAGGCACAATATGGGCTACCAGTCTTGAGAAGTGGGTGAAGGCATGGAAATGTGAAAAAGTAAGGTGTGTTCTGGGATCTACTAGTTCTTGAGAAGCACGAGTTCAGAATTGTTAAAGAACAGAGTGAGAGGTGATGAGTTTGCCCAGGTAATGGGGCCAGGTCATGAGAGGCTTTTCTATGACCGTGTGTAGTGGGAAGGTTGGGAGTGGAACCTGGATGCCTTCCTTCCTGGCCGTTACTCTTCCTGCAGCACCAACTGCCCTGGCCTGCACACTGAGCTCTGTGCTGGGTGCTGGGCAGGATGCGGGGAGGAATATGCACAGGCCTGGCCCTCAGGGGTTTATAACTAGGGTTTAGAATATGCAAGACCCATGGATTAATAGTGATAATAGAGTAGAATGTGATAAGTAGCCAAATAGAGGGACAAGGAGGAGTACTGGGCACACGCACAGTACCCAGAAGTGATGGGCTCAAGGCCACAGGCCATAAGCCAGGAATTCAAGGTCAGGTCTGTCTAGCCTCAAAGCCAATGTTCTCATAGCTTTCAAAGTGCTCACACTCTTTGACTTAGCATTTCTACTTCTAGGAGTCTATCCTAAGGAAATAAAATATGTGCAAAGATTTAGTTACAAGGATGGTCTGTGAATTTTTTTTTTTTTTTTGAGACAGAGTCTCACTTTGTCACCCAGGCTTGAGTGCAGTGGCGTGATCTCAGCTCACTGCAAATTCTGCCCCCCCCCGGGCTCAAGGGATCCTCTGCCTCAGCTCCTTACAGGGATCCAAAGGGATCCCTGCCTTACAGGTGGGTGCCACCATGCCCAGCTAATTTTTTGTATTTTTAGTAGAGATGGGGTTTCGCCATGTTGGCCAGGCTGGTCTTGAACTCCTGACCTCCAGTGATCCACCTGCCTTGGCCTCCCAAAGTGCTGGGATTACAGGCTTGAGCCACCACGCCCAGCCGCGGCTTATTTTTATCTAACTTCTTTTGCCCAACATAATGTTTTTGAGATTCAGCCATGTCGTTTTGTGTACCTGTGTATTACTACAGTGGAATACAGTAGGTTACTATTGTATGAATAGACCACAATTAGTTTATCCAGTAACCTGTTGATGGACATTTGCGTTGTTTCCAGTTTTTAACTATTATAAATAAAATCTGCTATGAACATTCTTATACAAGTATTTTGGATATTTGTTTTTCTTTCTCTTGGATAAATACCTAGGAGTAGAATAACTTGGTCATAGAGTAAGTGTATATTTAGCTTTATAAGCAACTCCTAAAGAGTTTTCCAAAGTAGCTGTAACATTTTAAACTTGCTGTGGTGTTATGATGTATATTGGATATCATCCACGGTTCCTGGCTCATAACTCCAATAGCCCCTGTTACAGTCTTTTGTTATAACGTTGGGTGCGTTGGGCCTCAGGGGCAGGCCTCTGACCTCCTGCCCTCTTTTTACCTGTTTCAAGGCAGGACTCTAATGATCCCCTCCTTTCTGATTGTGGGTCTAAATACCCTCCAATGAGAGGGTCCCACCCTATACCCTGGGAGAAGGAATGCTGATGTCTTGAAGTGTCCATAAAAAACCAAGAGGACTGGGTGCAGAGAGCTTCTGGGTAGCTGAGCATGTGGAGGCTCCTGGAGGGTGATGCCCCCGGGGAGGGCATGGAATCTCCATGCCCCTTTTCCTATACTTCGCCCTGTGCATCTCTTCACCTGTATCCTCTGCAATATCCTTTATAATAAACCTGTAAACATAAGTAAGTTCCCTGGGTTCTGTGAGCCGCTTCAGCAAATTAATCGAACCCAAAGAGGGGGTCATGGGAACCCCAACTTGAAGCCAGTCGATCAGAAGTTCCAGAGGCTTGGGCTTGTGACTGGTGTGACGGGGCAGTCTTGGGGACTAAGCCCTCAACCTGTGGGAGACAGCGTCGGGAAGACAGTGTGGCAACTGAATTAGAGGACAGCCAGCTGGTGTCTGCCCCTTGGTGTGTAGGGAACCCCCCGCAACACATTTGGCTATAGAAGTCTTCTTCTGCGTGGAATGCTGTGGTGTGAGAGTAGAGGAAGAACACAGTTAGAGGGAGGTTCCCCCACACACTTGCACCAGCAATTTATGAGAGTTCCAGCTGCTCCATATCTTTGCTCATATTTGGTATTGTCAACAACTGGATCTCTGTCATTGTAAAGGAGGATGTTGAGTTTTTTGGTGAAGATGGGTTCCATGTCATCTGTTGACAGCAAGAGCATGATGATGAGGTAGCATCTGGAGTTTGCATAGAGGAGGTGTGAGCACTCATTGCGTGGAGGGAAGGAGCAGGTTGGTCACTGGGATGTGGCAGGATCGCCAGGCAGTGTTAAGGCCCCGGTGGGACCGTAAACTTGAAGTCACAACATCTGCATTGACATGTGAGACTGTCCGTGGTATTCACAGATTCACTGCAAACATAGAGAAGGAAATAGTTCAGTTCATCCAGAAGTGGGATGTTTCCATAAAGGTGTGATTAAAGTTCAGAAAAGCAAGGGACTTTATAGTATCAACAAAAGAGTGACAAAAACAGTAGGCTATAGGATGTAAGATGGACAGAAAGGGAAGTGAAAATGGAAGGAGCTGATGCCTGCAAACCAAGTAGAGGAGGCAGAGGACTGGCAGTCCTGAGAGAGGGGCTGAGGCATAGTGGGAATGGTTGAGCAAGAATTGAAGGTTGTGGTCAAAGAGTTTCCACATCTGAAAAGTGGAGGAAATGGCGAGTTGTAATGAGGATTAAAAGTGATAGAACATGTGCTTCATATGCTGTTACACATTGTATCAATGTTTGTTTGTTTCAATAGTCTTCAAGCTTCTTGAAGGTAGGAATCATGTCGCAGACATTCCTGTCCCTAGCATGGTACCTGATGCCAGCAGGTGCTTAGTGAACCTATGAGTGAATCTCTTGGAAGGATGAAGGAAAGAACTGATTTCCCTATAAGACTTTAGTGCTGTGAGAATTTTCTGGACTGTCTCATTTTAATTTTCTGGACTCTCTAATTTTATTTTTATTTTTATTTTTATGTTTTTGAGACAGAGTCTCGCTGTGCTGCCCAGGCTGGAGCGCAGTGGCACGATCTCGGCTCACTGCAACCTCTGCCTCCGGGGTTCAAGTGATACTCCTGTCTCAGCCTCCCAAGTAGCTGGAATTACAGGTGTGCACCACCACGCTTGGCTAATTTTTTGTATTTTTAGTAGAGACGGGGTTTTGCCATGTTACCCAGGCTGGTCTTGAACTCCTGAGCTCAGGCAATCTGCCCACCTTGGCCTCCCAAAGTGCTAGGATTACAGGCGTGAGCCACCATGCCCGGCCATTTTTTTTTTTTTTTTTAATTTTTAGTAGAGACAGGGTTTCGCCTTGTTGGCCAGGCTGGTCTTGAACTCCTGACCTCAAATGATTCACTCGCCTCGGCCTCCCAAAGTGCTGGGATTACAGGAGTGAGCCACTGCATCCGGCCTTTCTTGATCTTAATTGATCTAACAGGTAATGATTTGTTCAAAATAGTAATAGCATCAGTGTATTTGGTCATATATATATATGTTATGCATAAGTAAAATGAATGATGGTAGTAATACAAAGGATGGGGGGAGGTAATTAGGATTATTTTGTTATTACAAGGTACTTGCACTACTTGTGAAGTAGTATAGTGTTATTTGAAAGTTGACTTGGATTAGTTTTAACTGTATATTTTAAACTCCAAAGCAATCACTAAAATAAAAGAAATGGAAAAAAATAAGTATAGCTGATACGCTAAGAGCAAGGAGAGAAAATGGAATAATACAAATGCTCACTTAAAATTACAAAAGCCAGAAAAAGAGCAGAAGACAAAAGTAGGAACAAACAAGAGCAACAAAGAGAAAACAGTAACAAATATGATAGGTATGAATCCAACTATATCAATAATCACCTTGAATGTCAGTGGGGTCTGAATGCATCAATTAAGAGACAGAGACTGTCAGAATGAATTTTTAAAAAGCCCCAACTATATGTTGTCTACAAGAAAACCATTTTAAATATAAAGGCACATACAGACCAAAAGTGAGTGGATGGAGAAAGATATAGTTAGCATTAATTAAAACATAGTGGGGCTGGGTGCAGTGGCTCACATCTGTAATCCCAACACTTTGGGAGGCTGAGGCGGGTGGATCATGAGGTCAGGAGTTCGAGACCAGCCTGCCCAACATGGTGAAACCCCATCTCTGCTAAAAATACAAAAATTAGCCAGGCCTGGTGGCGTGTGCCTGTAATCCCAGCTACTTGGGAGGCTGAGGCAGGAGAATTGCTTGAATCCGGGAGGCGGAGGTTGCAGTGAGCTGAGATTGCGCCACTGCACTCCAGCTCTGGGAGACAGAGCAAGACTCCATCTTGAAAAAAAAAAGGGGGAAAAAAAAAAAACAGTGGGAGTAGCTATATTAATTTCAGATGGAGCAAACTTCAGAGTAAGCAAAATTATCAGGCAGAAAGAGGGGCATTATATAATGATAAGGGGGTCAATTCTGCAAGAAGACATAATCCGTGCTGTGTTGCACCTATTAACAGAGCATCAAAAATACATGAGGCAAAAATTGTTACAATTGCAAGGAGAAATGATGAATCCACTATTAGAGATGGAGACTTCAACATCCTTCTTCCAGAAATGGACAGAGCCAGCAGGCAGAAAATAATTAAGGATGTAGTTGAAATCAGCAACACCATAAATAACGATATAATGAACATCAATAGACTGCTTCATTCAACAATGCATACTTCTTACAGTCACATGGAACATTCACCAAGATAGACCACACTCTGGACCATAAAGCACACCTTAACACATTTTTTTTTTTTTTTTTTTTTGAGTGGAGTCTCGCTCTGTCGCCCAGGCTGGAGTGCAGTGGCGCAATCTCGGCTCACTGCAAGCTCTGCCTCCCGGGTTCACGCCTTTCTCCTGCCTCAGCCTCTCCGAGTAGCTGGGACTACAGGCGCCCGCCACCACGCCCGGCTAAATTTTTTGTATTTTTAGTAGAGACGGGGTTTCACCGTGGTCTCGATCTCCTGACCTCGTGATCCGCCCGCCTCGGCCTCCCAAAGTGCTGGGATTACAAGCGTGAGCCACCGCGCCCGGCCCGACAAATTTAAGAGAATAGAAATTATACAATGCCTGCTCTCAAACTGCAATGAATTAAAGTAGAAATCAATAACAGAAAGATAGCTGAAAAATCTCAAAATACTTAGAAATTAAACAATGTGATTCAAATAACCCGTGGGTCAAAGAAGAAATCGCAAGAGAAATTTAAAAATATTTTGAACTAATGAAAATGAAAATACAACTTATCAAAATTTGTGGGATACAGCAAAAGTAGTGCTTAGAGGGAAATTTATAGCATTGCATGCATTATAGTAGGAAAGAAGAAAGATTTATTATACAATCAACTACCTTAGAAACTAGAAAAAGAAGAGTAAACTAAATCCAAAGCAAGCAGAACAGAAGAAATATAAAGATTAGAACAGAAAGCAATAAAATTGAAAACAGGAAATCAATAGAGAAAATCAACAAAACCAACAGCTGGTTCTTTGAAAAGATTAATAAAATTGGTAAGCCTCTAGTGAGACTAAGAAAAAAATCAAGACAGAAATTACTAATGTCAGAAGTGAAAGAGCGGACATCACCACAGAGCCCATAGAAATTAAAAGGAGAGGACCAGGCGCGGTGGCTCACGCCTGTAATCCCAGCCCTTTGGGAGGCCGAGGCGGGTGGATCACTTGAGGTCAGGAGTTGAGACCAGCCTGGCTAACATGCTGAAACCCCATTTCCACTAAAAATACAAAAAATTAGCCGGGCATCTTGGTGCGTGCCTATAATCCCAGCCACTAGGGAGGCTGAGGCAGGAGAATCCCTTGAACCTGGGAGGCGGAGGTTGCAGTAAGCCGAGATCACACCATTGCACTCCAGTTTGGGCAACAAAAGCGAAACTCCATCTCGAAAAAAAGGAGAATAAAGGCCAACTCTGTGCCCACAGATTTGATAACCTAGATGAAATGGATCAATTCCTTTAGAATACAATCTGCCAAAACTCACACAAGAAGAAATTGACAATCTGAATAGGCCTATATCTATAAAGAAATTCAATAAATAATAACCTTCCAAGACAAAAAGCATCATGCCCAGATGGGTTCACTGGTAATTCTATCAAACATTTAGTGAAGAAATTATACCAATTTTCTACAGTCTCTTCCAGAAGACAGACACAGGGGAAATACCCTAAATCATTCTATGGGTCCAGCATTACCCTACTACCAAAACCAGACAAAGACATTACAAGGAAATACAACTACAGACTAATACATATATATTTTTGAAGCGGAGTCTTGCCTCTGTCGCTCAGGCTGGAGTGCAGTGGCATGATCTCGGCTCACTGCAACCTCTGCCTCCCTGGTTCAAGCGATTCTCCTACTTTGGCCTCCTGAGTAGCTGGGATTACAGGCACCCACCACCACGTGTGGCTAATTTTTGTGTTTGTAGTAGAGACGGGGTTTCATCATGTTGGCCAGGCTGGTCTTGAACTCCTGACCTCAGGGGATCCCCCTGCCTCAGCCTCCCAAAGTGCTGGGATTACAGGGCATGGGCCACCATGCTCAGCCCCAGTAGACAATTATAGCAAGTTTTCAGGATACAAGGTTAATACACAAAGGTCAATTGCTTTCCTATATATCATCAATGAACAAATAGACTTTGAAATTAAATACACAGTACCAAGTATATTAGAAGCCTCCCCCCAAAGAAACACTTAGGTATAACAAAATATATACAAGATCCATATGGGGGATGGGTGCAGTGGCTCACGCCTAGAATCCCAGCATTTCGGGAGGCCGAGGCAGGAGGATTACCTGAGGTCGAGAGTTTCAGACCAGCCTGGACAACATGGAGAAACCCTGTCACTACTAAAACTGCAAAATTAGCCAGTCATGGTGGCAGGTGCCTGCAATCCCAGCTACTTGGGAGGCTGAGGCAGGAGAATTGCTTGAACCCAGGAGGCGGAGCTTGCAGTGAGCCAAGATCGTGCCACTGCACTCCAGCCTGGGCGACAGAGCAAGACTCCGTCTCAAAACAAAACAAAACAAAACAAAACAAAACAAAAAAATCATCTATATGAGGAAAACTGCAAAATTGTGATGAAAGAAATCAAAGGAAATAAATGGAAGGAAATTCCATGTTCCTGGAGAAGAAGACTCAATATTGACAAGATGTCGGTTCTTTCCAACTTGATCTATAGATTCAATGCAATCCCAGTAAAAATCTTAGCAAGCTATTTTACGGACATTGTCAAACTGATTATAATGTTTATATGGAGAAGCAAAAGATCCAGAATAGCCAACACGATATTGAAGAACAAAATTGGAGCACTGATACTACTGAGTTCTGTATAAAGCTAAGGTAGCAAAGATGATGTGGTGTTAGTGAAAGAATAGACAAAGGACTGGGCGTGGTGGCTCATGCTTGTAATCCCAGCACTTTGGGAGGCCGAGGCAGGCGGATCAACTGAGGCCAGGAGTTCGAGACCAGCCTGGCCAACATGGTGAAACCTCATGTCTACTAAAATACAAAAATTAGCCAGATCTGGTTGGGGGCACCTGTAATCCCAGCTACTCGGGAGGCTGGGAGGCTGAGGCAGGAGAATCACTGGAACCTGGGAGGCAGAGGTTGCAGTGAGTAGAGATCGTGCCATTGCATTCCAGCCTGGGCGACAGGAGCGAAACTCCATCTCAAAAAAAAAAAAAAAACTAAATAAAAAATAAAAAAAAAGAACAGACAAAGGAATTAATGGAACAGAATAGAAAGACCATAAGTAGACACACATAAATATAGTCAACTGATATTTCACACAGGAGCAAAAGCGATACAATGGGGAAAAGATAGTCTTTTCAACAAAACATGCTGGAACAACTGGGCATCCACATGGAAAAAAAGATCTAAATGCAGACTTATGTCCTTCACGAAAATTAATATAAAATGCAAAATTAAAAAAACTCCTGGACGGCCGGGCGCGGTGGCTCACACTTGTAATCCCAGCACTTTGGGAGGCCGAGGCGGGCGGATCACGAGGTCAGGAGATCGAGACCACGGTGAAACCCCGTCTCTACTAAAAATATAAAAAATTAGCCGGGCGTGGTGGCGGGCGCCTGTAGTCCCAGCTACTCGGAGAGGCTGAGGCAGGAGAATGGCGTGAACCCGGGAGGCGGAGCTTGCAGTGAGCCGAGATTGAGCCACTGCACTCCAGCCTGGGCGACAGAGCGAGACTCCGTCTCAAAAAAAAAAAAAAAAAAAAAAAAAAAACTCCTGGAAGATAACATGGAAAATCTGGATGACCTTGGGTTTGGTGATGACTTTTAGATATGACACGAAAGGCACAAGCCATAAAGGAAAGAACTGGTAAACTGGATTTCATTAAAATTGAAATTTTCTGGCCAGGCACTATGGATCACACCTGTAATCCCAGAACTTTGGGAGGCCGAGGTGGGCAGACCACTTGAGCTCAGAAGTTCAAGACCAACCTGTGCAACATGGCAAAACCTCATCTCTACAAAAAAAGGAAAAAAAAATATAAAAATTAGCTGGGCATGGTGGCACATGCCTATAATCCCAGCAACTAGGGAGGCTGAGGTGGGAGGATTGTTTGCGCTCAGGAGGTAGAGGTTGCAGTGAGCCAAGATGCACCACTGCACTCCAGCCTGGGCGATAGAGCCAGACCTTGTTCAAAAAAAAAAAAAAAAAAATTCTGGCTGGGTGCGGTGACTCATGCCTGTAATCCCAATACTTTGGGAGGCCAAGGCAGGAGCATTATTTGAGCCCGGAGTTTAAGACCAGCCTGGGCAACATGTGAAACCCCATCCTACAAAAAAATTAAAAAATTCGTTAGGTGCGGTGGCTTAGACCTGTACTCCTAGCTACTTGAGAGGCTAAGGTGGAAGAATTGCTTGAGCCTGGGGGGTTGAGTCTGCAGTGAGTCATAATTGTGCCACTGTACTCCAGCTTGGGTGACAGTTGAGACCTTGTCTCGAATTAAAAAATAAAGTTAAAAGTTAAAAAAAAAAATCTGAGTTGTGAAAGATGCTATCAAGAGAATGAAAAGACAAGCCATAAACTGGGAGAAAATATTTGCAAAAGACATCCGATAAAGGACCATTATCCAAAATTTACAAAGAGAAAAATTCAACAATGAGAAAACAATCAGACTAAAAAATGGATCAAAGACCTTAACAGACGCTTCACCAAGAGAGATATACAGATGGAAAATAATCATATGAAAAGATTCTGCATATCATACGTCATCAGATAAATGCAAGTTAAAAACAACAGTGAAATACCCTTACACACCTATTAGAATGGCCAAAATCCAGAACACTGACAACACCAAATGCCAGTGAGGTTGTGGAGCAACAGGAACTCTGATTCATTGCTTGTTGGAATGCAAAATGGTACAGCCACTTTGGAAGACATTTCGGTGTTTCTAACAAGGCTAAATGTACTCTTACCATATGATGCAGCAATCACACTCCTTGGTATTTACCTACATAAGTTGAATATCCATACAAAACCCCACATATGTATGTTTTAGCGGCCTTATTCAAAATTGCCAAAATGTGGAAGCAACCGAGATGTTGTTCAGTAAGTGGATGGATAAATAAATTGTGGTTTCATCTGGACAATGGAGTATTATTCAGTGCTAAAAAGAAATGAACTACCAAGCCATGAAAAAACACAGAGGAGCCTTAAATTCATATTGCAAAGTGAAAGAAGCCAATTTGAAAAGGCTACATACTGTGTGGTTCCAACTAGAGTCATGAGCTGCATAATGACATTGCAGTCAACAGCAGACTGCATGTATGATGGTGGTCCCATATTTGTCCCATATGATTATAACACCATATTTTTACCATACCTTTTCTATGTTTAGATACACAAATACTTACATTGTGTTACGATTGTCTACATTATTCAGTACAGTAACATGCTGTACAGGTTTGTAGCCTAGGAGCAATGGGCTATGCCACCTAGCCTAGGTATGTAGTAGGCGATACCATCTAGATTTGTGAAAGTACACTATGATGGTCACACAGTGACAGAATCACCTAACGATGTATTTCTCAGAACACATCATCATCGCATGCCTATACATATGATATTCTGGAAAAGCAAAACTATAGAGGCAGTAAAAAGATCAGCGGTTCCCAAGGGCTTGGGGAGAAGAATGAACAGGTGGAGCACAGGGGAGGGTTTAGGAGTGTGAAACTGTGTGGTGTGATACAGTAACATGGATTCAGGGATATTATACATTTGTCAAGACCCACAGAACCTTACAACAGGAAGAACCCTAATGTAAACTAAGAATCTGAGTTGATAATAATATATAAATATTGGTTCATCTATTATAACAAATATATCACATTAATGGAAGATGTTAGCAGAAGGGGAAATTACATGTTTGGATGGGGAGAAAGGGTCTATGGGAACTCTCTGTATTTTCTGTGAAATTTTTCTGCAAATCTAAAACTTCTCTAAAAAACAGTCAAAATATTTGAAAAGCAAAAATAAAAAAACAAAAATAACTTCCCTGGCCCAGCACAGTGGCTCACACCTGTAATCCCAGCACTTTTGGAGGCTGAGGCGGGTGGATCACTTGAAGTCAGGAGTTGGAGACCGGCCTGGCCAACATGGTGAAACCTTGTCTCTACTAAAAATACAAAAAAAAATTAGCCGGGCATGATGGTGCAGGCCTGTAATCCCAGCTACTAGGGAGGCTGAGGCAGGAAAATCGCTTGAACCTGGGAGGCGGAGGTTGCAGTGAGCCGAGATCGCATCACTGCACTCCAGCCTGGGAGACAGAACGAGACTCTGTCTCAAAAAAAAAAAAAAAAAAAGAAAGAAAGAAACTTTCCCTTAATTCTGCATCTTCCTCCAGCTATTGTTTTATTTCTCTCCTTTCATAGCCAAGCTCCTTGAAAGAGTTGTCTAAGCAATACAGAAAATAAAAATTTACATTTATTGAATGCTTACTGTGGGCCAAACCCTTCAACGTAGACTGATTTACTCCTCACAACAGTCCTACAGCATTAGTATTTTTTTTTACAGATTTGGACCCCAAGATGTAAAATATTTGAGTAACTTGGCCAAATGTACATTTTTAGTAAGGGGTAGAAGCAGCTTTGAAGATGAGCCGTTGGATCTTAGGGGTAGTGCTCTTAAATCACTCGAACCAAGGGCTACATTTCCTCACTAGGTTCTCTGCATTGGATAGCTCTATGGGCCACTGTTAGGCTATAGTCTGTGTTATTGGTGCTTCCTGGGGCATAATTTGAAAGGTGCTTTCTGGAATTGTGCAATCTGGTAGCCCAGTGTACCTCCCACCCAGCCTTCATTTAATTCCATCCCTGTCTCTTCATTGGATCTACTCTTGCTAAGGTCAATAACCACTTTTGCTAAATCCAATGGATACTTTTCCATCTTCATCTTACTTGATCTCTCAGTAGCTCTGGCATATTGACCACTCCCTTTAAAACATTTTTCTCCAGACATAATATTTCCTTGGTTTTCTTCCTGCATCTTTGGCTATTCTTTATTTTATTTTACTTTATTTTATTTTACTTTACTTTATTTTATTTTATTTTATTTTATTTGCGACAAGGTCTCACTCTGTCATCCAGGCTGGAATGCAGTGGTGCCATCTCAGCTCACTGCAACCTTTGCCTCCCGGGCTCAAACGGTCCTCCCACCTCAGCCTCCTAAGTGGCTGGAACTACAGTTGCATGCCACCATGCCCAGCTAATTTTTGTATTTTTAGTAGAGACGGAGTTTCACCGTGTTGGCCAGACTGGTCTCGAAATCCTGGGCTCAAGTGATCCACCCATCTCGGTCTCCCAAAGTGCTGGGATTACAAGCGTGAGCCACCGCGCCTGGCTGGCTACTCCTTCTTAGTCTCCTTTGCTAGCTCTTCCTCCTCTGCCTGACCGTTAAATGCGGGAGTTCCACAGGACCACATCTTAGGCCTTCTTCTCTTGTCACCCTCATACATTCTGTAGGTGATCTTACATATTTTTGTCCTTCAATTTTTATCTTTATATCCAGGGTTCCTGAATTTACATCTCCAATCTTGTATGCTCACCATTTGATTGTCTCATAGGTATCTCATGTTGGTCAAAATGAGATCTTTCAGATCTTTTGCTATACTTAACCCAAGCTTGTTCCCTTTTATTTTACTTTATGTGTGAAATATACATCCCAGCAGAATACTGCATAAGTGTGTATGTATAGTTTAATAAATAATTATAAAATTAAATGATTATGTAATTATCACCTGGAAATGAAGCATTATTGGAAGTTCAGAAGTCATCCGTGCACCTCTTTCTGATCATAACCAACTTTCTCCTTCCCAGAGCAATGACTAAATAGCCTTTGGTGATTACCATTTCCTTGCTTTTTGTTTTATCAGCTTCACTACTTACACATACATCCCTAAACAATGTAGTTTAGTTTTTTAAAGTTTATGAATGGAATCAGATTGTATGTTTTCTGTCTTGCCTCTGTAGGGCAAGAAAAAAATCCTTTCCTTAATCCTCCTAGGTTCACTGGCTGGGTTCCTGAAAGTTAGGCTAACAAAAGTTTAACAAGAGTAAAACAAGTCGAATGTATTAATGCATGCATCGTGCATACATGCAGAAGAAACTTGGTGATGAGTAACTCAAAGGGGTGGTTAAAATTTGGGCCTGTATAGCATCTTAACAAAGATGCGTGTGCCTGTAATCCCAGCTACTTGGAAGGCTGAGGCACAAGAATTGCTTGAACCCAGGAGGTGGAGGTTGCAGTGAGCTGAGATCACACCACTGCACTCCAGCCTGGGGATAAAGCGAGACTCCATCTCAAAAACAAACAAGCAAACAAACAACAGCAACAAAATGGCCCTATTTATTTATTTATTTATTTATTTATTTTTGAGACAGAGTCTTGCTCTGTCACCCATGCTGGAGTGCAGCGACGCAATCTTGGCACACTGCAACCTCTGTCTCCCAAGTTCAAGCAATTCTTGTGCCTCAGCCTCCCAAGTAGCTGGAATTACAGGTGCCCGCCAACATACCTGGCTAATTTTTGTATTTTTCATTTTTTTTTTTTTTTGAGATGGAGTTTTGCTCTTGTTGCCAAGGCTGGATTGCAATGGCGTGATCTCGGCTCACCACAACCTCTGCCTCCCAGGTTAAAGCAATTCTCCTGCCTCAGCCTCCCCAGTAGCTGGGATTACAGGCATGCTCCACCATGCCTAGTTAATTTTGTATTTTTAGTAGAGATGGGCTTTCTCCACGTTGGTCAGGCTGGTCTTGAACTCCTGACCTCAGATGATCCACCCACCTCGGCCTCCCAAAGTGCTGGGATTACAGGCGTGATCCACCATTCCCAGCCTAATTTTTGTATTTTTAGTAGAGATGGGGTTTGACTGTGTTGGTCAGGCTGGTCTCGAACTCCTGACCTCATGCGATTCAGCCGCCTAGGGCTTCCAAAGTGCTGAGATTATAGGTGTAAGCCACTGCACACTGCCAAATGTTCCAATTTAATAACAAGCAAAAGATCTAAAGAGACACTTCCAAAAATAAAATACCTGGATGGCAAATAAGCATATGAAAGTTGGTTAACAGCATTTGTCACTAGAGAAATGAAAATTAAAACCACAATGAGGTACCACTGCTCACCTACTACAATTTCTAAAACACTGCCACCAACCACCAAATGCTGGTGAAGATGTGCAACAGGAACTCTCATTCATTGCTTTTGGGAATGCAAAATGATATAGTCACTTTGGAGGACAGGTTGGCAGTTGATTTTTCCTTTTCCTTTTCCTTTTTTTTTTTTTTTTTACTTTTTGAGACAGTCTCGCTCTGTCTCCCAGGCTGGAGTGCAGTGGTGTGATCACATCTCACTGCAGCCTCGACCTCCCGGGCTCTAGCAATCCTTTCACCTCAGCCCCCGCAAGTAGGTGGGACTAGAAGCACACATCAGCACACCAGGCTAATTTTTGTATTTTTTTTGTGAAATGGGGTTTAACCATGTTGCCTAGGCTAGTCTCGAACTTGTGGACTTAAGCGATCTGCCTGTCTCAGCCTCCCAAAATGCTAGGATTACAGGCGTGAGCCACGGTGCCTGGCCTAGGTTGGCAGTTTCTAATCATGAGAAAACATCACATGAACCCAAATGGCGTGTCAGCCTACAAAACAATCAGAAAAGTGGAGTTTTTTTTTTGTTTGTTTGTTTGTTTTTTTGAGACGGAGTCTTGCTCTGTCACCCAGGCTGGAGTGCAGTGGTGCGATCTCGGCTCACCACAAGCTCCGCCTCCCAAATTCACGCCATTCTCCTGCCTCAGCCTCCCGAGTAGCTGGGACTACAGGCGCCCGCCACCACGCCCGGCTAATTTTTTTGTATTTTTAGTAGAGACGGGGTTTCACCGTGGTCTCGATCTCCTGACCTCGTGATCCGCCCACCTCGGCCTCCCAAAGTGCTGGGATTACAAGCGTGAGCCACCGCACCCAGCCTAAAAGTGGAGTTTTTAAAACTGCCAAGGTTAGTCATGTGTGTGGTGGCTCATGCCTGTAATCCCAGTGCTTTGGGAGGCTAAGGCGGGAGGATCCCTTGAGGCCAAGAGTTGAAGACAACATAGAAAGACCCTATCTCAAAAAAAAAAAAAAAAAAAAACAGGTATAGTGGTGCATGCCTGTAGCCCTAGCTGTTCAGTAGGCTAAGATGGAGAGAATTGCTTGAGCCCAGGAGTTCGAGGTTACATGAACTATGATCACACCACTGAACTCCAGCCTGGGCGGCAGAGTGAGATCCTGTCTCTGAAAAAAAACAGAAACAAAAGCAAAAGAACTGCGAAGGTCATGAAAAAATAAGGAAAGACAGAAACTGTCACAGATCAGAGAAGACTAAATATTAAGGGATCATAATCACTAAGTGCAATGTGGTATCCTGTATTGGATTCTGGAACAGAAAAAGGATTTAAAGAAAAAACTGGTGAAATCTAAATAAAATCTGTAGTTTAGTTGATATGTTTCAACAATGTTAATTTCTTAATTAGTTTTGACAAATGTATCATGGCTATGTGAGATATTAACATTAAAGGAAGCTGGGTGAAAGGTATACCAAAATCCTCTGTACTATCTTTGCAACTTTTCTGTAATTCTAAGATTTTTCCAAACTAAAAACTCATTAAGAAAAAAAACCAAAATGAGGCCAGGCATGATGGTTCATGTCTGTAATCCCAGCACTTTAGGAGGCCGAAATGGGCAGATCACTTGAGGCCAGGAGTTCAAGGCCAGCTTGGCCAACATGGCAAAACCCTGTCTCTACTAAAAATACAAAAATTAGCCAGGTGTGGTGGTGGGTGCCTGTAATCCCAGCTACTCGGGAGGCTGAGGCAGGAGAATCGCTTGAACCTGGGAGGCAGAGCCAAGATCGTGCCACTGCACTCCAGCCTGAGCGACAAGAGTGAGACTCCATCTTAAAAACAAACAAACAAACAAACAAACAAACACTAACTGATGGGGATATAAGTCAAAATAGGAAAAAAAAAAGTGGATATCTCAGGAATATCATATGTCTGCCAGAATATAAACTGGAACTCAAGCAGTAAGCATGACTGAGTGGAAAGTGGCATGAAGTTATCTTCTAAGGAACTAAAATGTTGCATATCTTCTGTGATGGTAAGATGGGTATATACCTAGGTAATGCTTCTTCAGGCTATATACTTAAGATTAATATACTTTATATACTTTACAGGCCGGGCGAAGTGGCTCATGACTGTAATCCCAGTACTTTGGGAGGCCAAGGCAGGTGGATCACTTGAGGTCAGGAGTTCGACACCAGCCTGGCCAACATGGTGAAACCCCATCGCTACTAATAATACAAAAATTAGCCAGGTGTAGTGGTGCACGCCTGTAGTCCTGGCTACTAGGGAAGCTGAGACAGGAGAATCTCTTGAACCTGGGAGGCAGAGGTTGCAGTGAGCCAAGATTATGCCACTGCACTTCAG
The DNA here is from genome assembly GCF_028878055.3 of Symphalangus syndactylus. Classification (NCBI taxonomy): domain Eukaryota; kingdom Metazoa; phylum Chordata; class Mammalia; order Primates; family Hylobatidae; genus Symphalangus; species Symphalangus syndactylus. The sequence continues at coordinate 148,597,317 of NC_072427.2, forward strand.
CCTGGGCAGCAGAGTGAAAAAATATATATATTATATAAAATATATATTATATAAAATATATATTATATATATTATATATAATATATATTATATATATTATTTAAAATATATATAATATATATTATATAAAATATATATTACATATATTATATATACACACATACATATTATATATATATGTGTGTATATATACACATATATACATATTTTATATGTAGGTGTGTATATATACACACACACACAGGCACACACACACATATATATAACACACATATATATATATAATATATATACTTTACTACACTGGAAAAAATTTTACTGGTTTCTTATTGCTCTTAGGGTAAAGTTCAAAATTGTTGTAGTCTGTAAGTCTGAATGATGTGTTACCTGCCTACTTCTCTAGCTTCATCTCTCTATTCCCGAGCTCCAGCCAAACTATTCTTCCTATCACAGGGCCTTTGCACGTACCATTTAGCCCACCAGCAGATCTCTCCTCTCCAACACCCCTTTGATTTAGCTAACCCTTATTTATTCTTCAGGTTGCATCTTAAATTTCCTCAGGGAGGGATTTCCTCAACTCCAGACCTAGAATTGGTCACTGGTTATATGTTGTGCTTCTCTTTTATAGCACTTGTCTACAAAAGCAATAATTGTGATTATTTTACAAGCTCCAGAAGTTCATGTATCAGGTCTGTCTCGTTGGCTGTTGTATCTTAAGATGCCTAGTACATAGTAAATACTCAATGTTTACCAAATGTTAATTTGAATGTGAGGCTCAGATTAAACAAACTAGTACCCAAGACCATAAAATATGAGCTGGGACCCACGCCCACCAATAAATCCTGTTGACTCTATCTCTAAGGCATATCTCCAACCTTCCACCTTTCTCCATCTCCCTATTGCAGTAGCCTTCCATCTGGTCTTCCCATTTCTATTATTTATTCATTATCCATTGGATTATTATGAAATAATAAGATATGGATACTTCCTTAGCATAATAAAATAAATATATGTATTTCGACTGCTGCTTAATGAGAAAATACTGAAAGTATTGCCCTTAAAATCAGGATTGAGACAGAGCTGTCCATTACTATTTACTATTGTTCTGGAGGTACTATGCGATGCATTTAGACGAGATTTAAAAATATTAGGGCTGGGCGTGGTGGCTCACGCCTGTAATCCCAGCACGTTGGGAGGCCAAGTTGGGCAGATTGCTTGAGGCTAGGAGTTCCATACCAGCCTGGGCAACATGGCAAGAACTTGTTTCTAGAAAAATTATTACAAAATTAGCATTATTTGTAGGTGATAACCTAAGAAAATTAATTGAAAAACTATTATAGGCCAGGCGCGGTGGCTCACGCTGGTAATCCCAACACTTTGGGAGGACGAGGCAGGCAGATCATGAGGTCAGGAGATCGAGACCATCCTGGCTAACATGGTGAAACACCGTCTCTACTAAAAATTCAAAAAATTAGCTGGACGTGGTGGCGGGCTCCTGTAGTCCCAGCTACTTGGGAGGCTGAGGCAGGAGAATTGCTTGAACTCGGGAGGCGGAGCTTGCAGTGAGCCGAGATCGCGCCACTGCACTCCAGCCTGGGTGACAGAGCGAGACTCCGTCTCAGAAAAAAAACAAAAACAAAACAAAACAAAAAAACTATTATAGATCATGAGGGACTTCAGTAGGTGGCTGGGGAAAAAGAAAGAAAACAAAACTAAAAAATCCCATTTTTATAGCACTTATAAAGGTAAAACACTAAGTAATGACTATAATGAGAAATGCCCATATTAAGGAAACATTAAAATGCTACTGAGGACACAAAGAGGAGGGTATCAACAAATAGAAAAGTATATCATGTTCTTGAAAAGAAGACCCGTCCCGGCACCGTGGCGCAGGCCTGTAATCCCAGCACTTTGGAAGGCTGAGGCGGGCGGATCACTTGAGGTCAGGAGTTCGAGACCAGCTTGGCCAACATGGGGAAACCCCGTCTCTACTAAAAATACAAAAATTAGTCGGGCATGGTAGCATGCACCTGTAATCCCAGCTACTTGGGAGGCTGAGGCAGGAGAATCGCTTGAACCCGGGAGGCAGAGGTTGCAGTGAGTTGAGATCGCACCACTGCACTTCAGCCTGGGTGACAGAGTGAGACTCCGTCTCAAATTAAAAACAAACAAACAAACCCAACACCCTAATTGATTTGTAAATTCAATACAGTCTCAAAACACATCCTCAAAGGAGCCTTTCTTTTGGAGGGGGAGTGAACTAAATAAACAGATCCTAAAATTCATGTGGAAAAAGAAGAAAATATAGTTAGAAAGATTTTTAAAAAGAGAGAGTAAAAGGAGCTACTGGCCCTAATAGATATTAAAATATAAAGCTAAAACAATTGAAAGACTGTAATGTTGGCAAGTTGAAAAGATGGATCAATGAGAGAGAATTGAAAGTCCAGAAGTAAATTCAAACTTGCACAAAAATTTGGCTTATCATAACAGTAGTTTTAAATTAGTGAAGAAAAAATTATTGTTCAATAGATGACTGCAGATAAAAAGGTAACATTTGGAAACTAATAGAAATATAGAGGCCAGGTGTGATGGCTCACACCTGTAATCCCAGCACTTTGAGGCAGAAGGATCGCTTGAGCTCAGGAGTTTGAGACCAGCCTGGGCAACCTGGTGAAACCTCATCTCTACAAAAAATTTAAAAAGTAACCTGGCATGGTGGTGTGTGTCTGTAGTCCCAGCTACTGGAGAGAGGCTGAGGTGGGAGAATCACTTGAGCCTGGGAGGTGGAGCCTGCAGAGAGTTGTAACTGTGCCCCTGCACTTTAGCCTGGGTGACAGAGCAAGACCCTGTCAAAAAAAAAAGAAAAGAAAAATAGAAAGAGATATGAACGGTTAGTAGAAAATGAATTACAAATGGCTTTCTAACATACGAAATGTTCACTCATATGAAATGAAATGCTCATTCACAGTGAAATGAAAAACTTCACTCGCAATAAGAAATCCAAATAAAAATTACACTGAGATAACTTTTTTTCTATCTTTCCATTTGGCAAAGATCAAAATATTTGATAACACTTCAAAGTTGGTGTTTATGTAAGGAAATGGACACTTAAAAATTTCCGATGTTCGGCCGGGCATGGTGGCTCATGCCTGTAATCCCAGCACTTTGGGAGGCCGAGACAGGTGGATCACAAGGTCAGGAGATCAACACCATCCTGGCTAACACGGTGAAACCCCGTCTCTACTAAAAATACAAAAAAATTAGCCGGGCATGGTGGCAGGCGCCTGTAGTCCCAGCTACTCCGGAGGCTGAGGCAGGAGAATGGCGTGAACCCGGGAGGTGGAGCTTGCAGTGAGCCGAGATTGTGCCACTGCACTCCAGCCTGGGCAACAGAGCAAGACTCCGTCTCAAAAAAAAAAAAATTTTCCGATGTTCCAGCTCTATGGAGGACAAATTAGCAACATTTATCAAAACGAAATGTATGTACCTTCTAACCAGGAAATTTTATTTCCAGCAATTTTTTGGTAGCAGTACTTCCACATGTGCAAAATGACATAGGTTATTACTGTAGTGTTGTCTGTAATAGTAAAGGTTGGAAATGAATTAAAAATTCTCAAAAGGGATCCAGTTAAATGGTACAGCCATGTGATAGAATACCACACAGACAGAAAAATGAATGAATGAGAAAGTTTTTTTGGTACTAATATGGTATTATGGCCAAGCTATTTTAATAAATGAAAAAGGCACGGGGAAGAACTTACAGAACATAGTGTACAGTAGTCCACCCTCCTCCAAGGGGAATATGTTCCAAGACCCCCAGTGGATGCCTGACACCATGGATAGCACTGAACCTGATTACTGTCAGTCAAAACACGTTTATGTTCATGTCTTCCACCCACAAATTTGATGCCTTTTCCATCTTAACTAAGCACTTAGCATGCACCATGACTTTTGCAGTTTAAGGTGTGACAGCAAAACTAGTATGAATTTCTTTTTTTCTGCTTCACAATTGCATGAATAGAAGGTGCATTGTTACGTAAATATTAGCAAAGTCATCAAAGGAAGCATATTATGGCTTCTCTTTGGCATATCTAAACTATCAGTATCACCACTCTTGCGCTTTGGGGCCATTATGAAGTAAAATAAGGGTGACTTGAACACAAGCATGCAATACCTCAACAGTTGGTCTGATCACTGGGAAGGCTTGTAAGTGACTAAGAGGTAGGGAGCGTCTGCAGGGAGGAGACACTGGACAAAGGGAGAATTCATGTCTTGAAGGGACAGGAGTAGTGTTACCAACCATAGGGTCTTGGGGGTTGTTAATGCAATAGAAGTTAACATGAGGCCAAAACAGTTTTCCCAGACAAGGCTTTACTAGAGCTTATGCAGGGCATAAGGAGGCAGCACAAGAGAGAGAAATCTCTGGCTGGCTCCTGGAAGAGACTCAAGAGAGTAATCTTAAAGGAGCTAAAGTGGGAAGGGAGTGAGTTTGAGCAGGCAGAGATGAGGAAATTTTGGCACCCGTTCAGTGTGATAACACGCTTCTTTATGCATCACGTGTCTCGTTAGCATGTTAAGTCTCCACCCTGGGTGTGATTTTTAGTATTATAATGAAGATAAGGCAAAGCAGCGCTCGTTCTTCTGGTCTTGTGGTGTACATACGGGAGATAGGGTTAACTCCTTTGAGTAAGATTTAAGGTGGGAGCTGCTTATTTTAATTTCTACAACTAGTGGGTATGGCACCTGGAGTAAGATTTATGGTGGGACGTTGTTCATCTTAGTCTCTCTAAGGGTCTGCAATGACTGGCTATAGTACCTTGAGCAAGAGTCACGGTACAAGGTCTGGACAGTCTGGTTGGGGTCCTCACTGGCCACACCCCCCACCCCAGCTTACAATAGAGATTCTCGGTAGGGCACGAGTGGGGCCCATGTCCCATCCCTACTCTGTCTCAGTAGGACAGCTTGAGGTTTCATCATGCTGTTCAGAACAGTGTACAATTTAAAACAGATGAATTGTTTCCTTCTGGAATTTTCCACTTAATATTTTTGGACCACAGTTGACAGCAGATAACTGAAACCATGGGAAGCAAAACCACAAATAAGGGGGGACTACTGTAGTACCATCTGTAGAAATAAAAAAGTAAAGGAATATATTCATATATATTTGTTTGAATATGCATAAATTACCTCTGGAAAAGCATCAGAAACAGTAACATTGGTTGCTTCCAGGGCAGGGACCTTGGTGGTTGGGGGATAGGAGTGAAAGAGAGACATTTCACTGTTTACTCTTTGATACTTTTTGAATTTTGACCCATGTGAATAAATCACCCATCTGAAAGAGAGGAAATAAATACAATTAAAACTAAAAAAGAAAAGGAACACCAAACACTATGGTTCACACAAATGGGAACTTTTTTTTCTCTCATAAAAAGAAGCCCAGAAGTAGGTGCTGTGCTTACTTACTGTGGATTTGCGTCTCAGTGATGCCTTGGGAGCCAGGTTCTTTCCTTTCTTCCAGGTCCTCAGAGGATTGGCTTTTTATCCCTGTGGCTGTTTCCTCATGATGGTAAGATGGCTGCCACAGCTCAGGAATGATGTTGTCTCACACAACATCCCCCAAACAAAAAATAAGGGCCAAGGCAAGCCAAAAACTTTCTCCTAATGGTGCTTTATATCCTGGAAAGGAAGACTTCCCTGTGCATGTCATTGTACAATTGCAAAGAAGAATGAGTTTATCGGCTCCTGGGACTGGGGGAAGGGCCTCTTCTCCTGATGTCACGGAATCTCTGCTCTAGTACAAAAATGCGGTTCTGTCCTTAGGAAATGTGCAGAAGTCTGTTGGGCAGGCAGCAGAAAGAGTCCACCACAGCTCTCTATGTGAACTGCTTTATCTTTTGAAAAGGGAAGTTCTTACTGACCCTTGTTGGGCTGACCCTGCCGGTACTCACAGTGCTTCCTGCGGGAAAAGACTAGAGTGAGTCTCCTGTGAAGTCTCAGACTGGTGGGGAAGCCGAACGCCCACCTCCCATCCACTGTGTCCACTGGAGAAACCGAGCATCCAGGGACTCCTCTGCGTGTGGCACTGTGCGGGCTTGGGGAGGAGTGGCGTGGTCAGAGAGCAGCCATCCCCTTACCGTCCTCATGGTTTTTCTTGGCTCTGCCATCCCAGGGGATGCAAAGCTTCACTCCAAGTTCTGGGATATTCAGGATGGTAAACTTGCCACGGGATTGTTGCTAGTTGAAATTCTGTTGGGGAGGAGAGAAGCCGGAGAACTCCTACTTCAACATGGTGTTGATGCCACTCTCAAAAAGGGAAATTCTGAATTACCCCATCCTCCCCCATCTCCCTGTGCTACTGCTCTTTCCCCAGTTTCATCCACCTTTCTTCTGGACTACAGCCTTGGCCCCCTCACAGTTGTCCCACCCCCGTGTTGATGTGGGTTGGACTTGGTGTCAGCTTTCTCCTCCCTGTGGTAGAGGATTAGGGTTCTCACAACCAACAGTTATCCCATTGTCAACTGCCATTGCATCCTGCTGCATCTTTTGAAGACCACCCTCAAGAGGCTGTCTTTGCTGGTGTTCTGCCAGCTTTTCCTTCTAGACAGCAGCTCCCCTCTATGTGGCCTGTGCTCTGTGGATGTGTCCTGGAGCCTGTACTGACTCCACACTGGCAAAACAGACATGGGTAACGCTGTGGGTGGAACTGTGTCCCCCTCCAAAATCCAGGTGCTGAAGCCCTAACCCCCAGGACCTCAGAATGGGGCCTTATTTGGAGACAGGGGCTTTAAAGAGGTGATTAAGTTAAAATGAGGTCATCAGGATGGGCCCTCATCCACTAAGAGAAGATTAGGACACACTCATGCACAAAGGAAGGACCGTGTGAAGACATAGGTGGCAGGAAGGCCACCATTAGCAGGCCAAAGAGAGAGGCCTCAGAGGACACCAACCTTGCCAACACCTTGACCTCTGACTTCCAGCCTCCAGAGCTGTGAGAAGATAAATCTCTGCAGCTTAAGCTATCCTGTCTGCAGTACTTTGTTATGGCGGTCCTAGAAAATTAATTTAGGCAGCCTGGGTGCAGTGGCTCATACCTGCAATCTCAGCTCTTTGGGAGGCTGAGGTGGGAGGATCACTTGATCCCAGGAGTTTGAGACCAGCCTGGACAACATAGCAAGACCCTATTTCTTAAAAAAGAAAATTTTTTAAAAAATTAGCCAGGTGTGGTGGCATGCATCTATAGCTCTAGCTACGTGGGAGGCTGAGGTAGGAGGATCATTTGAGTCTAGGAGCTGAGGCTACATGAGCCATGATTGTACCACTGCACTCCAGCCAGGGTGACACAGTAAGACCCTGTCTCTAAAAAAATATAGGCAGGTATAAGCATAAATTTGAATGGTGTCACAAAGGGCTGTGCTTTAGCATCATTTCTTTCAAAATATTTTCCTCCTTTTATTTTGTTGAAAAAGATGTATAAAATTTGTTTTTTGTCTAAACACATTAGAACAAGTATTAAGAATTCATGAGGTCTGGCCCCAGCATATTGCAGGGGCAGGAGGATTTAACTTTATTTAAAGATACAGCTCACCATTATTTACTTTTCAAAAAAGGAAGTTGGATGTGATATTTTCACAGTCAACCTTAAATGACCCATCCACTCCATCGGATCAGACGCCTTCTGAGGTGTGTGTTTTGCAGCCGCCCCACCCTGATGAGCCCCAACGGCAGAGTTCTTCATATCAGACCCATGACAGTGGCCTTTTATGGAAGGAGCAGCCGGCTGGCAGCAGCTCCCTAACAGTCCTGCAAGCTAAGATCCTCTCTACGGAGGGAGCACAGGAGAGAATTCGGGGGCAGGGAGGGGCAAACATTTACTAATAAGAGGGCTTGAGAAGATTTAAAGTCCTTTTGGGGGGAAAAATAAAAGAAGACAAAAAGAAACCAAAAAAGTAGAAATCATAAATACTCTTTGTGAACCAAAAGGAGGCCAGCCTAGATTTCTGTTCACCAACAACCAACAGAATGTGAACTTGGCCTCTCTCATTTTATGTCTAAAGTGCACACCTCGGGTCAGGCACGGTGGCTGTCACGCCTGTAATCACCGCATGTTCAGAGGCCAAGGCAGGAGGATTGCTTGAGCCCAAGAGTTCGAGACCAGCCTGGGCAACACAGGGAGACCTGATCTCTACTAAAAATATAAAAAATTAGCCGGGCATTGTGGCAGACACCTATAGCCCCAGCTACTTGGGAGGCTGAGATGGGCGGATCCCTTGAGCCAGGAGTTCAACGTTGCCATGAGCCATAATAGTGCCACTGCACTACAGCCTGAGTGACAGAATTAGACCCTGTCTCAAAAAAAAAAAAAAAAAAAAAAGTGCACACATTTCCCTTCAACCAACCTTGGAGAACATTTTACACTTTGCGTGTGGCCGGATGTTTGAGAGTTGACTGAGACTTAACACCTGCGGAACATGCAAGAGATCTGATTACTTGAGAAGGCCAGACCATTCTACCCGTTCAAAGAAATTCTGGAAGGGCGTGGTATATGAAGGTTTTTTTTTCCCCTAAGAGGCCTCTAAAAGCCAGACGAACTAGGTGCAAATCCCAGCTTTGTCATTTGCAGCTGAATTAGGAAAGTTACCGCTCTGTGCCTCAGTTTCCTCATTTGTTAAATGGGGATCGTATCTACCTTATGGAGTTATTGTGAAGATGAAATAAGTTAGTACTGTAAAGCAGGCCCCATTCTGAGGTCCTGGGAGTTAGGGCTTCAGCACATGGATTTTGGAGGGGGACACAGTTCCACCCACAGCATTACCCATGTCCATTTTGCCAGTGTGGAGTCAGTACAGGCTCCAGGACACATCCACAGAGCACAACTGCCTGGCACGTTGTCAGCCATCACTGACGAGACTGTTATTACCTGGACTATGCCCACCAGTTCCTCACTGAAATATCTTTATGGGATTATATTTTAGTGTCTTGACCTTTGTCTTTGAGATTGTCTCCGTGGAATAGTGTTTCTGTATAAATCCCAAGAAAATAAATTATCTAGGTCCCATTCTTTTTATTTGCATGTGGTTACAATATAAATACACTTGCCATTTTCCTCCCCTTCCAAAACTCTTCCCCATACCTAGGAATCCTACCCAACCCCCTAGTTGTTAATGACTCCCTTTCCTCTCCTCTAGGAGGGGAGGGAAGGAGCGTCCTCCCTATATTTCATCTTCATGCAGGGTCTACCTCAGTCCATGTGAAGTGTGGAACCCCAAAGGGCCTCTGAAGCTTGGGGATGAGCACCACGAATCCTTTAGAGGGCCCGGTGACGTCCTTGCAGGTGACTGTGTGGCGGCTCCCTCGGCATCGTGCTCCGGTGCAGCGTGCCATAGTGGGCAGCAGTTGGTATCATGTGCCCTGTCCGTGCCTGAGGCTGAGCAGCCCCAGAGGGTGGGTGGGTCTGCCAGGAGGCCTCAGGTTTGCTCAGGCAGTAGGGAGAGTCCTGTGGAGGGCACTGTACCCAGCCAGTGCCCACCTGCTCTCAGAGGTGTCTGAGCCTTAGTCCCTTAGGGCTCTGCCTCCCCGGGCCCTACTCAGCCCCCCTGTGAATCTCACATGGGCAGGGCGGCCTCAACGGAGAAGGTGCCCTTGTGCCTCCCTTCTTCTGCCTTTTCTCAGACACCGTCAGTCATGGGTGATAAATTGGTTCCTTGGGCCCCTGTTAGAGGGTGTGGCACCACAGTGCTCTGTCTCCGCCAGGTGCCAAGCCTTGCCATCTTCCTGGTGGGGTGTAGAGAGACCGGGAGGGCCAGGGTCCCCCTCTTCGGGAATGGGGTATGGAGGTTCGGGGGTAGCTGGGAGGTCTCCAGGACCCGGTGGTCCCCCCAGTACTGGTCCATTGTAGATGTAGATGTTGCCAGTGATAGTCATAGACCCGCCAGTGACATGAATGCCATTGGTACCTGTAGGAAGGGAGGCAGTGTGTTGAGGAAGGAAGGCCCCCAGTTCAGGCCCCCTGCTTCTTGAATTCTTGCCTTCTTCTCACCTTTCCCCTGGCCCCACCCCTCTCCTGCTTGCTGCTGGTTTATTGAGCTTCTGTGTTCACTTCTCTGTTTCTGGGTTTTCCAGTCTCTTCTCTCTTCTCTAGTTGTGACACTGACTGGCAGCAGAATCTCTGTCTGCCTCTGTTTTGGTCTTTTTATGTCATCTGGCCCACAGTCTCTCCCTGCCAGCCATCCCTCCCTCCCCATCCTTCCCCATCCTTCCTCTCTTCTCCCTGCCCCAGGCTCACCGTGGGCCACCTGGCTCTGCTCCCCAGGTTCCAACTGCGGCTCCCTGGTCAGGTCCAGGGGACTCTGCTGTTGCGGCACCCCTGCCTCCAAAACTGGGGCTGTGGGGAGCCCAGTGGATACTGGGGAAACATCTCCAGAGATGGGTAGCAGTGGCTCTACCAGGTCAGGGAAGTGTGGATGGGCCTTCGGAGGCTCCCAGCTTCCAGCTACAGGGTTGGGTCCCTCTCCCTGCAGGAAAGAGATGGAGACCCAAACAATGACGAGGGCCCCAGACCCTTTTTTCTCTCTCCCTCCTTCCCTCCCTCTTCTTTCTCCCTCCCTCCCTCCCTCCCTTCCTTCCTTCCTTCCTTCCTTCCTTCCTTCCTTCCTTCCTTCCTTTCTCTCTCTCTTTCTCTCTCTCTTTCTTTCCAGACAGGGTCAGGCTCTGTCACCCAGGCTACAGTGCAGTGGTGCAATCATAGCTCACTGCAGGCTCACGAACTCTTGGACTCAAGTGATCCTCTAGCCTCAGCCTCCCGAGTAGCTGGGACATTTTTAGTAGAGGTGGGGTTTCGCCATGTTGGCCAGGCTGATCTCAAACCCCTGACCTCAGGTGATCCACCCTCCTTGGCCTCCCAAAGTGCTGGGATTACATGTATCATGGATGGGCATGTTTGGGGGTGGTGCGGGTGCCCTCCTGCTCAGAGACCAGGACTGGGCAGGCTTGTGCGTGCAGGATGGGAGCTTGGGCATGAGCCACTGCACCTGGCCCTACCTGGCCAACTTGAAACAACATTTTGGGTAGAGCTGGAGTCTGGCTGTGTTGCCCAGGCTGGCTCATCTTTCTTTAGTTCCCACACCCCACCGCATGCTTTGGCAACTCACCACCCACCTCTGCTCCTCCCCATGCCCCCTGCCTCAGGGTCTTTGCACTGGATGCTCCCTCCTCCTGGAGCACTTTCTCCCCAGATAACCCCATGGCTGGCTCCTTGCTTCTTCAGCTCTCCACTCAGACATCAGGTTCTCAGAGAGGCCTTCACTGTCCACTCTGTTAAAATACCCCCATCCTTTGCCACTGTCACTCATTGACCCCTTCCCTGCTTTATTTAGCAATTATACCACCTGATATATATAGTTTAACTTTATTCTTGCTCCATGGGCATGTGAACTCCAGGAGACGAGGTACTGTGTTTTGCTCACTGCTGTACAGTAGCTCACGAGGTACTGTTTTGCTCACAGTGCCTAGGACAGTGCCTGGTACATGGCATGTTCAGTAAATCATCAGTTGAATGAATGAATGAGTGTGGAGTCAGCCTGCAGACTCTCCTCCTGTCTGCTCCACCCTGTACCCTCATCACCTCTTCCCCTTCTTGCTGCCTTCTCAGCCCCCGCCATTACCTGTGGACGCCTCTTGAGCAGCGATCCTGCAATGGAGAACGAAATGGGTGTAGGCTCCCCGGCAGGCCTCAGACCTAGCCTTTCAGCCTCCACACCCCAGCACAATGTGTAGCAACTTGACCACCCGGGGGCCCAGAGGAACAAGCCACCGTCACTCTCATCTCCCGCCTCAGAATAAGCAGCTGGATGAAGATAAGGATGTCTATGTTGGGGGTAGGCATTGGGAGTCTTGAGGGTGTGGAGGGTTGCACCGGGGAAGTTGAATATTCCTCCCTCCGGCTCCCACTGCCAACCCATCCACTGCATCCGACCCCTTCCTACCCAGTTTCCTGCAGAGAGAAGGGTGGCTCTTCCAGATGCAGGCGAAGACGGTGGCAAGGAGCAGAAAGAAGGCCAGCGGCAGCAGGATGGCCAGCATCAGCATGGTTCCTGCCAGGACAGCAGACAGGTGGGTGATCACAGCCCCAAGAAGGGCAGAGGGGAGGAGGAGAAGGAATAGCTTTCCAGATCCCTGGGCAACCCAGACAGAGAAAAGGGAGCAGCTTTTTTCCTTGTAGCCACAATGCAGCTCCTAAAGGCAGAATGAGAGAAACTTCCCTTGGGTTATAGAGAGGGGGAACTAAGTTGGATTTGAAGACCTCTTGGCAGCCAGGAGAGACTGTATCATGGATGGGCATGTTTGGGGGTGGTGTGGGTGCCCTCCTGCTCAGAGACCAGGATTGGGCAGGCTTGCACGTGCAGGATAGGAGCTTGGGCAGTTGATTTGCAAGGTCTGGAAGTGGGATTGGGAGACAGTAGGGAAGGGTGGGGCTTGGAGTTGTAAACAGACACAGGCTAGAGCCACATTTCTGTGGCCTCAGCCATCGTACAGAGGGGCCGCTGTAGAGGAGCTAAGGTTGCCCTGCTGTACCTGTACCTGCGGGGGTGTTTACAGGGGTGAGAGAGTAGGGAACCTTGCTTCAGAACTGCCTGTGGCCGCCTGGTAGAGCAGGGCTTGCAAGTTCTCCGCCCCCTTTGCTCAGGGCAGGTTCTAGGAGGGGAAGAGAAAGAGAGGCTGGAGTTCAGCTTCTCCAGCTGTGATCTGTAGCAGTGGGTAATTTCTCTTTCTCTGGGTTCCAGCGCTGCCAGCAATAGCATGGAGCCTCCAGTGTCCATCAGCTACGCCTGGGGAAGGGCGGGAGGACTTGCACATTTCTATGCTGGGCATTTTGCCTCTTCTCATTCATGTAAATCTGTAGCCTAAGGGAATATGGGATGGGAGGCCTGGGGAGAAACTGGACTGGGAGTCTGGGCCATGGTTTCCTGCCCAGCTGTGTGACTTTTAAGTCATTTCACTTCTTTGAGCATCAGTTTTTCATATATAAGATGAGAAGGTTAGCTTACACACTCTCTAAAATTCCAGCTCTAAAATGCCAGTTGTATTTGATACATAGTTAAAAATTAACAGGGCACAGAAAAATACTTAGATTGTGGAATGAAAAAATCAGGTTATGAAATATTAAAATTACTTCACTTTTAGTTAAACAACAACAAAACCCAGTATGTATAAACATGCATAGAAAAATGTCTGGGAGGATATATACCACAATGTAAAGAGTGGATATTCCAGGTAGTGGCTCTGTGGGTGAGTTTTTAGTTTTGCTTATCTGAAGTCTCTAATTTTCTATAGTGCATGCATTATGACGTGAGCTCTGGAGTAAGAAAACCTGAGTACAGGTTCTGATAACACCAGTGACCACCTCGGTGGGTGATCTTGAGTATGTCACTTAACCTCTTTGAGCCTAGGTTTCTTCCTTCAGTCCGTGAGGATGATAATAGAATCTACTTCATAGCACCATTAAGAAGATTAAATGAGTTAGTAAATGTAAAGTGGTTACAGAGTGCCCAACACACACAGTGAACCTTCTGCCAATTGGTGATGTTACAGTCATTAGAAACAACCTGTAGTCATCTACTAGGCTAGCAAGCCAATCAATCCACAGGAAACAGTCAAGAAAGAGTCAAATGGGAATCTTCTGTCTAATAATAAAAGTATATAGTCTAATAAAGAGGGTTTGGTCTAGTTAATGGATTGTGTGATGTTGGTATGCCCAAAATGATGACAATAGTAGTTATCATTACATCTCAGTGTGGGACGTGTTCCCTGACATAGTATTACAGTATATATAATTTTAAAAGTGTGTGTGTGTGTGTGTAAACTAGCCTAGAGATATTCCAATTTTTTCTGTAAGGAACTTTTCTTCTTGCCCCAATTCTGGGAGGGAAGGGTTAATCTTTTCCCCATTTTTTTTAAGATGTGGAGCATTAAGGCATTTTCCAAGGCACCCCCCCTGTGTCCCTCAGCCCTGGTCCCTCACCTGACATCTCTGGGGGCAGTGGCTCTGATGGATTTCCGCAGGTTGTGTCGGACTGGGCAGTGCCTGGAGCTGCCTCCACCAGACCTTGGTCCTCACACCTGCAGCGGAAAAAAGAGATGATGACCTTTTCTTGCCCTGGCCCACCAGTGTCCCGACTCCAGTGGGCATGCAGGGAGGCTGAAAGTGGTGGGTCAAGTCCATGGTGTCAAGGATAGGGGCTGGGGGTTGTTAGCAGCTCAGGAGTCTCAGAGGGTGGAAGGAGCATGGGTGGGGCCACACTCACCTGGTGTGGGGCTGGCAGCGGGCGCCGGGGGAGGAGGTATTCTGGAAGTGCCCTGCCTTGCAGGGGACACAGTGGTTGTTACCCTTCCCAGCGTCATCTGGCAAGAGAAAGGCAGGCCAGCCAGGGTGAATGAGCAAAAGGGAGGAGCCCTTTGCTGGGCTGTGAGTTTCCTTTAAGCCTCAGGATGGCCTCCTCCGTGCCCATCCACCCCATTCTGTAGCTCTCACCTTTCCCAAGCTCTGCTTTGCTACCTTTTTTTTTTTTGGAGGTGGAGTCTCGCTCTGTGGCCCAGGCTGGAGTGCAGTGGGGCGATCTCGGCTCACTGCAAGCTCTGCCTCCCAAATTCACGCCATTCTCCTGCCTCAGCCTCCCGAGTAGCTGGGACTACAGGCGCCCGCCACCACGCCCAGCTAATTTTTTGTATTTTTAGTAGAGACAGGGTTTCACCGTGTTAGCCAGGATGGTCTCCAACTCCTGACCTCGTGATCTGCCTGCCTCAGCCTCCCAAAGTGCTGGGATTACAGGCGTGGGCCACCACACCAGGCCTCCTGCCTACCATTTTGCCCAAGCTTCCCAGTATTGAGAAGAACCCCCTCCTGTGCCCCCTGCACCTGCCCCAGTTCCATGTCCCTCCAGAACCCTTCTGTGAGCCTCTGCATGGAATGAGAAGAGAAATTTTAAGCCAAGGATCTGGGGGGTCGCCGTGGACACAGTACCATATTCCCTGCTCCCACTTGAGATCCCTGGCACCCAGCCTCCTTTTCACATCCAGCCCCTCAGGGACCTCTGACCTTTGAGCTCGGCTTCAGTGCCAGGCGGGCAGTCAGAAAGTAGCTCGCAGTGTGTACACTCGAGGGCCCAGGCAGCACAGAACATTCCCGGCTGGCAGCGGCACTGGGTCTTCCGTTTGCTTGTGCAGGGGGCAATCTCCTCGAGGCCCATCACTGGTGGGGAGACGGGAGGGCTCAGGGAGGGGCCGAGCTCCAGGGGATCCAGCCCCCCCCGCAGGCACATCCCCACTCACCTGGGTCACAGGGGCGGCACAGCTGGCAGATGGTCAGGTAGTTCCAGTGCTCGTTGTAGGAATTTTCGGCACATGTGGCACAAACTGTGTCCCGGATGCGGCTACATTTAGCTGAGACGTAGGTGCCTAGAACGTGAGTGGAGCAGTCGATCCTCAGGAGGCAGGGCTCCACCCTCACCTCCGCGGCCCGTAGTGTGACCCCGGCCTTTCCCTCGGTCTCTCTGGCCCGCCATCATCCTGCCCGTGGCCCTCCAGCTCCCTCTCAGTGAGGTAAGGAAAGAGGAGGCCCAGTGGGGAGGGCCAGTCCCATCTCCTCCACGTGATGTCCAGGGTTTCCCACGCTCGTCTCCAGCAGCCAGTTTTCCTGGGGGACAGTGCCCACCTTCCCTCTGAGGCCGCAAGGGGGTTGGAGCCCCCGTGACCCACTTCCGAGGCCCAGGTTCGTCCTGCCATTGCCTCTCACCTGGTGGGCAGCGGGAGCAGCAGATGCGGTGCTGGGGCTCATAGTATTCCTTTCCCTGGTCCCTGCAGGTCTGGTTCTTCGACCCATATGGAGGTACCTTCAAAGGGAGATGGAGAAGAGGAGAGAAGAATTAGTCAGGGGTCAGCTTGGGAGGGCAGAGGGAATGAAGCGTAGGCTGCCCAGATCCCTCTTCCCCACCCTCGCCCACTCCTACCAGGCCCCTTCCTCACCACCTGGGGCTGGGATGCTGCCAGTAGCCCGAAGAGGCCCAGCACCAGAGGCCCCCAGGCCAGGCGGGGGGCAGAGGTGGCCCAAGGCAGGAGCATGGCGGCCACTCGGCCAGGCGGCCAGCAGCGTGGGGGCCTGGGAGGAAGGCAGGAGGCCCGACGCCCGCGGTGGCGGCAGCAGCCCGAGTCCAGAGCCCGGGACGGGACTCAGGGCCGATGTGCCCCCCAGGGCCGGGAGCGGCCAGGCCGGGCCTCCAGGGCTCCCACGGCGGAGCTCAGGAAGTGGGAGTGGAGCGAGCTGGCCGCGGGGCGGGGACAGGGAGCGCTGGGAGCCAGGCCGGCCTGTCGCAATCGCAGCCAAGGGAAGAGGAACAGGCTTGTCTGCCTCGATGCGGGGCGGGAGGGGCGGCCGGGAAAGCACGTGAGGGCCGTGGGGCCGGAACCGGCCTCCTCCCTTCTTCGGAAGCCCGATCGGGAGAGCGGACTGCGGACAGCCCTGATCCAGCCGAGGAAAGGGCGGCAGGCCCGGGGTCAGCTCTTGGACAAGCCTCGCAGGGAGAGCAGAGGAGTTCCAGAGAGCGCAAGGGACAGCGGGGTGCGGGGCCCAGGACGGGCAGTCATGGAGAGGGCAGGGCGCAGGGACTGCAAGGCCGCAGAAGCAGCTCTGAGACCAAGGAGAGCCGGCTGGCAGATGCCCGGGTTCCTCCCCTGTTGTCCTGCCCTACTGTGGGACTTTTTCAGACAAATTAGAAGGGACTAGCAAATCAGCCAGCCCCCCACGCTACCAACCCAGCCCAATCCGCACAGGAGTGGGCACAGGTCACCTAGGAGACCCTTGAGAGCTGTGCAGCTTGCCCTGCTCCCTGTCCTCAGGGAACCTCCCTCCCGAAGAGAGGGGGAGGATATGCGGAGGGGAGTCCTGGGGCCAGCAGGCTGGACCTGGGCACTCAGGCCCTCTGCTCTGGCTTCTTTGCCCATGAACCTTCAAACCCCTTAGAACTGGAGAAAGCTGAGAGCCCACGCAGTCCAGCCCCCTCACCTTAAGCATGGAGAGGGAGGCTAAGGGTGATACATAAGGGGACCGGGATTCCAGGGTGGCTTGGTCTGGTTCCTGCCCCCTTTCATCCTCCCATCTCCCTCAACCCAATGGCCCATCCACCCGTGGAGCTACTTGCAGCTGCCCCCTTTTACACGTGGTTCTCTGGTCCCCAAGTTTTGGTCTTCCTAACTCCCACCTGTCCTTGAGGCTTCACTGAGGCTCTGGAAGGCGTCCTCTGCCCTAGGTTGCACAGTCCCCATGAAGACTGCCCTCTGTACCTGGCTGTCTTGTCTGCTTCCCACCAGGCTGTGAGTGCCGCCATGGCCCAGGCTGAATCTTCAAGTCTGTGTGTTCCCCATGCTTAGCAGAGTCTGGCACATACCATGTGCCCAATAGGTATTTATGGAATAAACGAGTGATGGCCACATCACAGAGCCGGTCCACCGCAGAGCCAGCTACAGTCTGGGTCTCCTGATGTCTAGGTCCCAACTCATTCCAGCAGTCCTGCCACCTCCTTGTGGCTCAGGGATGTCTCCCTTGGGATGAGGGGCTAACTTCTCTTGAGAGAGGTCACTTGGGCACCATCTCCCTCCCTGAAGGACTCTGTTCAGCACTCATCCTTACACTGGTCTGTCTAACTTCAGGTCTGATGTCTGGACAGGTGCAGGTGATGGGAAGTGTGCAAGGGGAGGAGAGGTCACAAAAGGGGGAAAGGACCTGCCTAGGCTGTAGGCATTTAACTCTGTGAGCCTCTCTTCCCTCACCTGGTGCAGGCAGCTCACTGTACAGGTGGGCCAAAGATGACTGGAAAGGGCAGAAGTATCAGAACAGCGTGCACTGCATGGGGCTGCTGAGCCTTCCAGGGCCCTAGCGCTGGGGGCTGGGATGACAGTCCCCACTGAGCTCTTAAATGCATAAAGGAATGTGTGTGTAGTGACCCTAGGTCTTTTTTTCTCTCTCTTCTTTTTACTTTTTACTGTGGAAATTCCACATGCAAGATAATATACCAAAAGAGAAAAAGTAATGTTGGGAGTCTCCCATATACTCCTTACCCAGCTTCAACTCGCTGTCAGTTTCATTTATTCTGTATACCCCCTCCCCCACCAACGCAACACTCTTCGAATCCCTCATGATTATTTTGAAGTAAATCCCAGACATCATATCATTTCATTTGAAAATATTTCAGGACTTTACTCTAAAAGACAGGGACTCTTTCTCTTTTCTATTTTTCTTTTTTTCCCCACCCTGTCTTATGCTGCTGAGACCCTTTCTTTTAATAGAAGTGTAACATATAATACAATGAAACACATAAGGTACACTGATCTTACAGATACAGCTCAGAGAGTCTTCACTTTTGTGTATTCTTGCATATCCCCCAACTGTTCCAGAACGTCTCTGTTCCCTTCCCTTCCCTTCCCTTCCCTTCCCCTCCCCTCCCCTCCCCTCCCCTTCCCTTCCCTTCTCTTCTCTTTTTTTTTTTTTTTTTTTTGAGACAGAGTCTTGCTGTCGCCCAGGCTGGAGTGCAATGGCGTGATCTCGGCTCACTGCAGGCTCCGCCCCCCGGGGTTCATGCCATTCTCCTGCCTCAGCCTCCCGAGTAGCTGGGACTACAGGCACCTGCCACCTCGCCTGGCTAATTTTTTGTATTTTTAGTAGAGACGGGGTTTCACTGTGTTAGCCAGGATGGTCTCGATCTCCTGACCTCGTGATCCGCCCGCCTCGACCTCCCAAAGTGCTGGGATTACAGGTGTGAGCCACTGCGCCCGGCTCTCTTCTCTTCTCTTCTCTTCTCTTCTCTTCTCTTCTCTTCTCTTCTCTTCTTCTGTTTTCTTTTCCTTTCTATACAGAGTCTCGCTCTGTCGCCCAGGCTGGAGTGCAATGGTGCGGTCTTGGCTCACTGCAACCTCTGCCTCCTGGATTCAAACAATTCTCTGCCTCAGCCTCCCGAGTAGCTGGGATTACAGGCGCCCACCACCACGCCTGGCTGATTTTTGTATTTTTAGTAGAGACAGGGTTTCACCATGTTGGCCAGGCTGGTCTTAAACTCCTGATCTCATGACCCACCCGCCTTGGCCTCCCAAAGTGCTGGGATTACAGGTGTGAGCCACAGCACCCGGCCCCAAAATGTTCCTTGCACTACAAAAGTTCGCTACATGCCCTTCCCAGTCAAAGCTTCCTGCTTCACAGGTAACCACTATGTCAGACCCCTTTTAACCCCAGCTGGCTGGACTGTATGCTTCTTTCTGCTGCCAGCCCTAAGCTGGTGCTTCAGCCCTCACGGACTCTCTACACCCTAAGGAACGAGCCCTGAGATCTGGGTTTTGATCCTGGCCCCGTCGCTTTATCTCTGTGTGCCTCTTTTTTTTTTTTTTTGAGACGGAGTCTTGCTCTGTCGCCTAGGCTGGAGTGCAGTGGCCCGATCTCGGCTCACTGCAAGCTCCACCTCCCGGGTTCATGCCATTCTCCTGCCTCAGCCTCTCCGAGTAGCTGGGACTACAGGCGCCCGCCACCACGCCCGGTTAATTTTTTGTATTTTTAGTAGAGACGGGGTTTCACCGTGGTCTCGATCTCCTGACCTCGTGATCCGCCCGCCTCGGCCTCCCAAAGTGCTGGGATTACAAGCGTGAGCCACCGCGCCCGGCCTTCTGTGTGCCTCTTTATTGTGTCAGTCAGCTACTGGTTTGCTTGCAGGTTTGTGGGATGGAGGTGGGGTGGGAGGAGAGAAGCAGCCAGGCTATTTCTCCCCTCTCTGCTTTCTGGCTTCACCTGCAGTTGGTTGTCTTCCTTCCTTCCCCACTTCCATAATCCCATCTCCTACCAGTAGTCCACACTATTTAGTTCCTGCCAAATGGCTCTGGAGGCTTCTTGGTCTTTGATGCTACATCACCCTGCCGTCTTTCCAGGCCTAGAGATGGTAGCTGCTTCCTGCTCTGCTGTTGTCTGAGCTGCCTCCCATTGGCTTCTCAGCTCCTCCATCACCCATGTATCAGTTCTCTGTGTTAAACTTCTTCTGTTTGAAAGACTTAGGGTGTTTCTTGTTTCCCAGCTGGATCACAAAAGACAAATCCTACCAATAAATGGCTACTATAATGCCCAGCCATCCCCAGGAGGATAAAGGGAGACTCCCAGGGGTGAGAAATCCACAGGTTCACCGCGGGCAGGGCATTGCCTTTACTCCTTTCCTTTTGTGTTTTTCACCAGAGTCTCCTGAGACTGATTTGCGCTGGGCAACACCAGACCTAGACCAAGCACCCCAGGACTCCTAGAAGGTGTGTGAGGGTGGGACTCTTCTCCCAGGCCTTCTTCCGAAGGAGCTGCTGAGAGAGCCTTCTTTCCACAGGCCCATGAGGCATCCAGAAAGGGGGTTGGTGGAAATGGATTCTTCTGCTTCTTTTTTTTTTTTGAGACAGAGTCTCAGTCTGTCGCCCAGGCTGGAGTGCAATGATGCAATCTCAGCTCACTGCAACCTCCGCCTCCCAGGTTCAAGTGATTTTCCTGGCCTCAGCCTCCCAAGTTGAGTAGCTGGGACTACAGGCATGCGCCAACAGGCCCGGCTAATTTTTGTATTTTTAGTAGAGATGGTGTTTTGCCACGTTGGCCAGGCTGTTTTTGAATTCCTGGCCTCAAGTCATTCGCCCACCTTAGCCTCCCAAAGTGCTGGGATTACAGGCATGAGCCACTGCACCCGGCCAGGAATGGATTCTTCTAAATGCTTTTTCTTTCTCTCTTCTTCTCCACTCTGCTCTTAGCTGACTAGTGCTCTTGGAAATGGTCTGGCAAACACCCAGAAGTGCATAACTGATGAGGGTTGTCCTTTTCCAGAGTGTTTGCATTTTCAGTGGTGACAATGCCTTAACCCAGTCTTTTCAATAGGGGCACCTTTGCCCCCCAGAAGTCATTTGGCAAATTTGGAGATGTTTTGGTCACAGTGACTCAGGAGGTGCTACTAGCATCTAATAGATGGAAGCCAGGGATGCTGCCGAACATCCTACAATGCCCAGGATTGTAGATAGGACGGAATCATCCTGTCCCACCACAAAGAATGATACAGCTGAAAATGTCAATAGTGCCAAGGTTGATAAACCTTGTCTTCACTCAAAGCGATACTTCTTTTTTTTTTTTTTTTTTTTGAGATGGAGTCTCACTTTGTCTTCCAAGCTGGAGTGCAGTGGCACAATCTTGGCTCACTGCAAGCTCCGCCTCCCTGGTTTTACGCCATTCTCCTGCCTCAGCCTCCTGAGTAGCTGGGACTACAGTCATGCACCACCTATGCCCGGCTAATTTTTTTTGTATTTTCAGTAGAGACGGGGTTTCACCGTGTTAGCCAGGATGGCCTCAGTCCCCTGACCTCATGATCTGCCTGCCTCGGCCTCCCAAAGTGCTGGGATTACAGGCATGAGCCACCGTGCCTGGCCAACTTCTAGTAGTGAACTTCTAAGTAAACTGCCAGGGGACTAGATGAAAAGTGGCATTTTTCTGGTCCATCATTTTAAATGAAAGAGAAATCTGTACCACATAAGCGCAGCTGAAAGGACTGTTGTCTTCCACAGTGGGCAGCCCCCATTGTGAAGTGGCTAATTAGCTCCAAGTAGTAAGAATAAAGAGTTGCATTTAACTAAGTAACTGATTCTTATCCTGGAAAGGATAGAAGTGAACAGGGAAAAGTGAAGAAAATTTAGATAAATTAATAGACCACAAATAAATGGGTTGTCAGAGGAAGTTAGGATGTTTGAAGTTTTGCAGATGCTTTCTCGTAGCATATCCCACTCTGTCAAAGATAAACTAGCAAAGATGCCAGTTCTGCTGTCTTCTGCAGAGTGGGTGGCAAACAGTGACCACTAGACACTGAGGTCACCAAGATGAATACGCCTGGTCTCTGTCCTTGTGTTGCGGGAAGTCAGGGACCCCAAACGGATGCATATGTACAAACACACATACATTAGGATAATAGTAAATAATAATAATAAATAATAGTAAACAGTGGTAAGTGCAGAGATAGGCTCTCCCTAGGAGGGTGGAGTGATTACTTCCGTCATCTCCTGTCCACGGAGAACAAGAGGCAGGAAGACCCTTTGCACTCATAACCCTCATCCCACGGCAGCCCCTCTGGTTTCACTTCTCTCCCTGCAGCCGTGCATATTTTATGGCCACACCACAGGGTTAGAGGATAGCTGGTGTTGGGAGGGGAAGGCAGCCCTGGGTTGGTGGGAAGGGCTGGGGCTCTGGGGGAGTCTGGGGGTAGTCCTGGGAAGGCAAGCGGTCCTTCCAAGACAGAGTCTACAAAGCTCTTGACTTCTTCTAGAACAAAACTGTACTTCTCTCAAAGTCAGAGAAGGAGAACTGGGCTTGGAAAGGAGTGGCCCAGTTTTCAGTCTGACCCCACCCCTAACTCCTGGGTGACTGTGGCCAAGTCACTTTGCTTCTGTGGGCCTCAGTACCCCCATGCATGAAGCAGGGGGCTAGATGCAAGATCAGCTGGAAAAAGTCTTTGTGCCCATCTGGGTTGCCTTCCCCATCCCTTCTTGCCCTTTCATTTTCTCAGGTAAGATCACCGGGGCCCATAGAGGTCAAGTGCCTTTCTCAAAGTCACATAGCTTAAAAGCAAAAATAGGGGCTGAGTATGGTGGCTCACACTTGTAATCCCAGCACTTTGGGAGGCTGAGGCAGGAGGACTGCTTGAGCCTAGGAGTTGGAGGCTGCAGTGAGCCATGATCATGCTGCTGTACTCCAGCCTAGAGGACAGTGCATAATCCTGTCTCTAAAATAAATAAGAAAATAAAAGCAAAAATGGAAGTTGTAGAAACATACCTATAGCATGGTCCCTCTTATAAAAAAGAACTATATATTTTGTTTTTTAAAAATACATGTAAGTTTATAAAGGCACACAAAAAGATATAGACAGATATACAAATTACGGTGGCTCCCCTTGGGGGAGGGAAAGGAAGGGGACAAAGGGAAGCTTTTATTGTTCTATATACTTCTGTATTGCTGAAAAATTGTACTGTGACAAAAACATATTTGTGCATTATTTGTACACTTTAAAAGATCATCTTTAAAATGGACTTCTGACCAAAGTGCAGGTCTCAGATTTCTATTTTCCTCACAACACCAAGCCTTCTCCAGCCCACTCCGGGTCTACAATGCTGCAGCACTAGGCTCGCATTGCCACTCCCATACCCGGCAGGACGTGGCAGGGTCACCACCCTCTGGCTCAGCCCAGACCAGGCATTGCAATTCTTTTCACAGAGCCCTTGATACGAAAACTATTTGCCATGCTGCCTTAAGCTAGTGGTTGGATTTCAGGCATGAGCTAGCAAATAGAAAAGGCAGGGAGGTGCTTTTCAGAACCTTTGAGATCAAACAGCCAGGGTGCTGAGCACCTTATTTGCAGGGAGGACCATGCCCAATATAAGGACCTGGCTCAAGGGAGACTGGAGTTTCTAGGGGTCTCTGGGATCTGTGGGGCCGTGGGGACAGCGCAGAGACCTTTTCAGAGAGCCAAGGAGATAACCCAGCGCCCAGAGAGCGGCCGAATCCATGGGCTCCGTGTGGGAGTGAGGGAGGCCTTCCAGACTTTCACATCCAGGTGCACCCGAGCCCCGAGCCCCCATGAGTCTGTCTCAGGAAGTAAATGGCAAAAGCGCTAAGTAGATAACCCCAGAGGAGGAGGAGAATTCTGAATTCTGTTTATAGCTCTGCTCCTATTTTGTTTTCTAACCTCAGAAAACTGATTTATCCTTGGGAAGGGTCAGTTTCTTCATTAGGACAATGAAGAAAAATCCAGCTGTCCCTTCCAAGGGGAGGTATCATGAGCAGTATCAAGGTAAGCAAGGGAACCTGGTTTGGAATCCTGGTTGACACCAGCTCTCACTTTAAGAAGTCACAAGAGACAGCCGCAAGAGGAAGCCACAACCCAGGTTGGACCCTGAGCCTGGAGTACCGCCTTTTCTCTTCTTTGCCTCTTCAAGATTGAGCAGAGATGACACATTCTCTGGGAAGGCTTCCTGAGGCTCCTGCAGTGAGCCTCTAGGCTCCCCTAACCCTTGGCTCTTATTTCTTGGCTCTTCTCTCTTATCTCTGAGAAATCTGAGATCTGCACTTTGGTTGGAAGTCCCTTTTAAAGATGATCTTGTAAAGTGTACAAATGGAAACCTTATCTTATTGTATTGCAGCTACCTATTTGCAGGCCTGTCTCCTCCCCCAGTGTGTATCAGTGCTCAGGCTGGGCCTCTGTCTGCTGGCTTGTGGAGGGAGGCAGGACAAGCCAGTGACCACATTCCTGCCCTCTGGGCTGCCTCCTGTGGGGCCCGCGAGGGAGCGGCAGCCCTCCCTGTTGCGTGCAGGGCCTGGATTGTGTGGGTGGCTCTCCCGAGTCTCCTCCAGCCCTTTTTGGGTCTGATTCTCTGACCCTCCTCTCCTTGCTCACCACTTGGCACTCCACTCCTTATCCTTTTGCTGCATAAAGTTTGGAAAGAGATTTTGGAGAAATATATAGCCCCTATCAATGAATTTCTCCTCCTCCCAGGGCCTGTCCAGGCGTGCGCCATGCCCACCCTCTTCCTTTCCAGCCCTGGCCACATCCTCCCTGCACCTTCAGTGCCTGCTTTCCCTGCCTCTTCCTGCGCTCCGGGTCTGTGCCCACAGTGTCCTGCCTGGCCCTCACGCTGCCTTTGGTTGCCCACATTCCTGCAACTCCGTGACCACAACAGGGGCGATTACACATTCCTGGCCTGGCAGCCAAGGTGTAAAAAGGAACAGAATGTCCTAGGGCCCCGCCTAGCCCCCAGCTTCACCTGGGCCCCTCCCGGGTCTGGACAAGGTTGGAGGGGGTGGTGAAGAATCAGCAGGAAAGAGGAGGGACGAGGAGGAGGCAGATGCGCTCCACCTGAGTGCGCTCCTCCCACTTAGTGAGCGGGGAGACTTGCAGAGACCTCTTCTCTCTTCTCTGCAGGGCCTGAGGGTGAGGCTGACCTGTGGGTGCCCTTGGAGGGTTGCCCACTTGCTGAGACTCTAGCTCCTGGAAGCACACTTGGGACTCCCCCCTTGCTCTCCTTCCTGGAGACAGACTCCCTTTGGTGCTGGCTCCTTCTATTTGCCCCCACCACCGCCCCCCACCTGCCTCTGCTCACTCAGTGCCCCTCCTCCATCCCTATCTCTCTGTCCTTTGCTGCCCTCTCTATTGTCTCCCTTTTTCTGCCCTCCTGTCCTCTGGGTTCCCCACCCAGGCCCTCTCAGCCTGGCTGGCCCCTTCTCCTTGTGTTGCCCTCCTGGCTGTGGGCTCAGGATCCTTCTACTTGTTCAGATCTTTGCCCCTCACCTGCCATCCTGTCCCCCAGCCTCCTTGCCTGTCTGCATCCAAAGCCCCTGCCCGGAGTCCGCCTTCTCAGGCCTAGTACTCCCAGTTCACCTGCCCTCGGGAGCCCTCCTTCCTCTGGCAAACTCCCAGCTCTGACTCCTCCTCAGCCCCTCCCCCCACCTTGCTCACCTTTAATTGAGATGCTAATGAGACTCCTGCCGCTTCCATCCCTGGCCGGCCGGCGGGCGGGCTCCCCAGCCAGGCCGCTGCACCTGTCAGGTGAGGGGGAGGAGAGGTTTGGCTGCCGGATTCAACTGGAAAGGAACCAGTCCCAGTCCAGCCGCAACCTGGGAGTGGGAAGCTGGAGGCAGCCCAGACCTCCTGGAGCCCTGCAGTCCTGGGGCAGGGACAGAATCAGGACACAGCTCGAGGTCAGGGCCAGAGGCTGGAGGTGAGGGCCTAGAGTGAGAGGGGGCAAGGCAAGGGGGGAAGAGGAAGAGAGGCAGGATTAGAGAGAGGAGCCAGGCCAGGAAGAGAAGAGCTGGGAGAGACCCAAAGAGAAACACAAGGCAGATAGAGAGGGAGTGAGAGGCAGGAGCTGAGACACAGATCCTGGAGGAAGAAGACCAAAGGAAGAGGGCAGAGACAGAAAGGGAGGTGCTAGGACAAAAACCAAAAGGTGGCCCTATCAGGGAAGCAGAGGAGAGGCTGTTCTAGGGAAGCCCAGCTCCGGCACTTTTGGCCCCAACTCCCGCAGGTCTGCTGGCTCCAGGAAAGGTGGAGGAGGGAGGGAGGAGTGGGAGAATGTGGGCGCAGGGTGGGACATGGGCATGGTCAGGGGCAGCCTCACTCGGGTTCCAGGGGTGATGGGAGAGGGCACTCAGGGCCCAGAGCTCAGCCTTGACCCTGACCCTTGCTCTCCCCAATCCACTCCGGGGCTCATGAAGGGGAACAAGCTGGAGGAGCAGGATCCTAGACCTCTGCAGCCCACACCAGGGCTCATGGAGGGGAACAAGCTGGAGGAGCAGGACTCTAGCCCTCCACAGCCCACCCCAGGGCTCATGAAGGGGGACAAGCGTGAGGAGCAGGGGCTGGGCCCCGAACCTGCGGCACCCCAGCAGCCCACGGCGGAGGAGGAGGCCCTGATCGAGTTCCACCGCTCCTACCGAGAGCTCTTCGAGTTCTTCTGCAGCAACACCACCATCCACGGCGCCATCCGCCTGGTGTGCTCCCAGCATAACCGCATGAAGACGGCCTTCTGGGCAGTGCTGTGGCTCTGCACCTTTGGCATGATGTACTGGCAATTCGGCCTGCTTTTCGGAGAGTACTTCAGCTACCCTGTCAGCCTCAACATCAACCTCAACTCGGACAAGCTCGTCTTCCCCGCAGTGACCATCTGCACCCTCAATCCCTACAGGTCGGTTAGTCCCTCTGCCCCTTCCCTGGCGCCTGCGCCTGGAAGGGTAGTCCAGGGTGCTGAGGTGCTCGCTGGGCAGGCAGAGCCTCAGACCTGTGGGTGGGAACTGACACCCCTGTCCCAGGTAGAGCTCCCTGCTGGCAAAATGAGGAGCCTCCAGCTTGCCGGACTGGCGTCCCTGCCCAGTGGAGCCATCCTAGCACCCCAGGCTCACCCAGAGTGTGGTTGTTGGAGCAGCATTGCCCTCCCCTGCCCCCTCTTCTCCTTCCCTCCCATTCCTTTCTCCCTTCTGCAAGTGGGAGGGAGTGCTTGCAAAAGGGCAGGGGTGTGCTCAGCTGCATCCCTTTTCTGGAGCAAGATGCCAGCAAAGTATAAGGCCTCATCCACCTCAGCAGGAGCATCTGATGGAGGAGCGAGGCTAGGTGAGGGGAGGCGAGACCGTGCAGGTGCTGTGGAGGTGGGTGCTGTCAGTCTTTGTTTAGAAGGGGAATTTGTTATGGAGAAAGCAAAGTGGGGGATTGTGGAGGTTAGGGCTGCAAGTGAGCCCAAAGGCTGGGGGCAGGGGCCTTACAGAACAAGGAGAATGGGTCAGGCTAGAGAGCAGCCCCTTGTGAAGCTGTTCCCCCAGAAGACCCAGGCTAAAATGCTGCACTGTTGACCTGCCCAGGTGCCTGACCTTTACGTGCTTGGGTGTGTCCTGAAGTTTTGGGTTTCATCAGTGCTCTTTGCCAATGTTGGGTCTGGAAACCGGAGCGGGTGGTAAGCTTGGAGAAGAGAGGAGGGCAGGGCTGAGTGTTTTTATATACCTTTTATTTGTATTCACTCAGCCATGCCACACCTTGGGGACACCTGCGTCAAGCCAGACACAGGGCTAGGCACCTGGCAAAATGGATTCATGAATAATTCATAAGCCCTTTATTGAAGGCCAGGTAGTTTGCTGTGTTCTGGAGACAGAAAGATAAAATAAGATAGCAGAGACAGGCATATAAGCCAGTAACTGTGGCACACTGGGATAAGTATGATAAAAATGGTGAGTTAGTGTGCCTTCAAGGAGTGTAAAATCTTTATGGGTGTGAGTGTGTGTGTGCACAGATTGGTGTGTGTGCGATTATGGATGCTGGGGCTTGGTCATGCTGTGGGTGGAGCATATATTCCATCATGTCCAAAGGTGTGTTACGGACTAAGAAAGGGTGGGACGTCCTGTCCTGGAGAAGAAAAAAAAAAAAAAGCCGGGCCATTTCGTTGATTAACCTCTGTATAATGTCCCAGGTAGGGACCATTTCCTTAGGAGGCTGCCTTGTGCACAGACACTGCGAAGGTGTCTTGGGTATCTCATTTCATTCTCACATCTTACCAGGCCGGTGCTATTGTTATCCCTATTTTACAGTTGAGGAAACTAAGGCAAAGAGAGGCAAGTCACAACATCACAGAGAGAGTGACTGAGCTGTGACTCATCCTGTTTACGCCTAATCCCAAAACTCTGCCTCTTTTTAATACCCAAGATGTGGGGCTTTGAGTGAATGAAATTTCCAGTCAGATGTGGCTTCCATCTCATTTCAGAGCTCTCTGGGATCCTTCCCCTTAGCCTCATTTTTCTCCCCCTGGTGCCTGCAGACATCTTCACCCCTTTAGGCCTTGGTGGAGGGGAGGGACCCAGCAGGAAGGGGAAGGACAGCAGGCGGGGCAGTGGGCACTCAATAAATATTTGTGGTTGAAAGTATGTCAGTGAGAGATGGAGAGGGAGGGCAGGGGTGAATCGGGTGAGGCCTGCACAGTTCTTAGGTTCTGCTGGATGCAGGGCCCTAGACAGTCCAGGAAAAAGCCGGGGAAAGGAAGCCATAAGCCCTGCCTCTGGGGCCTGCAGGCTGGGAGGCAGCCATCTGCACAGAAAGAATCCCTCCTTCTTGAAGGGCTGCTGTGGAGTCAGGAGGGAGAGAACACCTAGGAGAGGAGAGGAGTCGGGGAAGGCTCCCCAGCACAGGGGGAGGAGATTCAACACCCACCAAGCACTATGCACTTGACCTTGTAGTCACATTATGTGCTACACCCTAAAACTGGGTGCTTTATAGACACTCTCTCATTTAATACTGACAAGTCCAGGGAGGTGGGCAGTATTATTCCCATTTTTTTAGATGAGGAAATTAAGGCTTGGCAAGAGGAAATAATTTGAGCAAAGGAACATACATATTTATTTATTTATTTATTTATTAAATTAAAACATAACCACCGGGCGTGGTGGCTCACGCCTGTAATCCCAGCACTATGGGAGGCCAAGGCAGGCATTGAGGGGTCTGGGACGGAGCCCAAACAAGGTTGTTTAAAAGAGCCCCTCACTTGAGGCCAGGAGTTCAAGACCAGCCTGGCCATCATGGTGAAACCCCCATCTCTACTAAAAATACAAAAATCAGCCAGGCGTGGTGGCGCATGCCTGTAGTCCCAGCTACGTGGGAGGCTGAGGCAGGAGAATGACCTCAGGAGGCCGAGGCTGCAGTGAGCCGAGATCACGCCACTGCATTTCAGCCTGGGCCACAGAGTGAGACAAAGTCTCAAAGAAAAAAAAAACAGTAATAACGTTTGTATATATTTATGTGCCAGACTTTTTACAAATGAATCTAAATCAAATGATTCTGCTTTAAATTATTTAATTCTCACAACACACCTTGGAAGTAGGTATCATGATTACTCTTATTTTATGGATGAGGAAACTGAGGCCCAG
The DNA here is from genome assembly GCF_028878055.3 of Symphalangus syndactylus. NCBI lineage: Eukaryota > Metazoa > Chordata > Mammalia > Primates > Hylobatidae > Symphalangus > Symphalangus syndactylus. The sequence goes on from NC_072427.2 coordinate 148,626,799, forward strand.
AGAGTTAAGTAACTGCCTCAACTTCGGACAGACAGCAAGTGGTGAAACTGGGACTCAAAAATCATCCCCCGCCCCCTCTGCCCCCCCCACCCCCCCACCCCCGACACGGTCCAACGAAAAGCCAGGGCATCTCAGGTTAGCAGCTGAGTCACAAACCGAGTGTGTTTGATTTCAAAGCTCTTTTTTCCATTATACTTTAAGTAGGGATCAGGCAAAGACCACCCAGGTTCAGGGGCAGATGGTGGGAGCCCAGCGGGCAGAGCAGCAGTCATTGGAGGACAATTTGTCAGGCGTGCAGGAGGGAGGGATCCAGGGCCACTCCTACTCGGGAGAGAGGCAGGGAGGTAAACAGGTTAATGAGCCCCAGAGAGTGAATCACCGGGAGCGGGAGCGCAGTGAGTGACTCCTACCGAGGAGATCGGTTGATGAGTTAGAGGAACCCGAGTGAGGCAGAGCTGCCCAGGACTGCCTACCTGCTGAGGGTCGCCACCAGCAGAGAGGAGGAAAGTGGACACGCAGGACTCTGTGCTGCTTTCTAACTTCAAGGAAAGGGGACAAAGCACTGAAGACCTTTCAGACTAAGCAAGGAAGTGCTAAGTCCAAAGGGAAGGGTTGGCCACTGCAGCCCCTTTCTATCTGGTCAACAAAGGGCTTTTTCACTGAAAGGAGAGGGCCAGTCATACCTACAGTCATGGAAAACAGCCCACAGACATATTTTTCATCCAGTCCCAGGAACGTTTTAGGCTGGACCTAAGAACTTGGGGTTCTTGAACAATGAAGGAGGTCATGGTAGCTTCTTTCCTGGAAATGGCACAGCAGGAGGCCAGGAGTGGGTGAAGCAAGGGGCAATTTCCCAGAGACAGCTCCTGTGGGGAGGGTGGGAAAGCCCTGAGCTAGGGAGGCCGTCCCTGCCTGCGGTCCCCTGACAGGGCGGGCAGACCCTGCACTCCCTGGGCAGTCTGGACACCAGGCTTTGCTCAGCAGGGCTGGCAGGAAAAAAGCCTGGACTCTTAAGAGTTGACTCCCCTCTAACCCTGCCACGGTGGTTGGATCCTTCTCATGTCAGGAACCTTGCTACCTTTGTGGCAGATGCTATTAAAAAATTCTTCCTGGCCAGGCACTGTGGCTCACGTCTGTAATCCCAGCACTTTGGGAGGCCAAGGTGGGCAGATCCCTTGAGCTCAGTAGTTCAAGAGCAGCCTGGGCAACATAGTAAAACCCCACCTGTACAAAAATACAAAAAATTAAAAATAAAAAATTAGCCGGGTGTGGTGGCGTGCACCTGTGGGGAGGGATGAGAATCACTTGAACCTGGGAGGTGGAGGTTGCAGTTAGCTGAGGTAGCGCCACTACACTTCAGCCTGGGCGACAGAGCAAGACTCTGTCGTAATAAATAAATAAAAATAAAAATAAATAAAATAAGAAAGCTCTTCCTTAGGTAAAGCTACAGTTTACCTTGTGATAACTTCTGCCCTCTGGTTCTGGTTCTGTGTCTTTGAAGCAACCCTAAAGACGTCTCCTCCTTCCTCTGGCTATCAGTTCAGGTGCACTGAACTCCACATATGATCTGAGAGCTCAGAACAGGCTCTAGTGGGGCGATCTCTGTTACCTGGCGTCTGTCCTCAGAGGGACTCACGGGTTTGGAGCACCTGTCTGTGAACACACTCTGGTGCGGGCTGAGCTTGTAGAGGTCGACTGTGGGGAGGACTCCATTGGGCTTGTGTGCTCACAGCCCCCTGGGAGACAAGGCTGGAGATGCTGAGAGGTGGAGAACGGGGCTAGGGAAGGGGCCAAAGAAGGGGAAGTCAAGGCTTCTAGGTGGTCCCTGGAGGTGGGAGAGAGCACTGCGGAGAGGAAGTTGGTGCATTTCCTGTGCCCAGCTCTGCCTGGTAATCTGGGAATGCTGGCTGAGTGCTCCAGTAGGGCCTCCGTGTGGGATGGGGCATGGGCAGGTCCCACGGCTGTCAGGGTGAGCATGGGCTCTTCTGTGAGAGGAGGCCACCGGGGGTAAGAGGGAGGGAAGAGGAGGACAGAGCAGGGTGTCAGCCTCCAAGTCTCCCAGGGTCCTTGCACCCTGCTGGTCTGTCCTGGACACAGAAGAGGGGCTAGTGGGGAGAGGGCCAGCTGCAGAGAAAGGATGTTTTGCTGCCTGATCCCAGATGCTTCATAACTGGGAGGCAGGCACAGTGGAAAAAGCAGGGGCCATGGAGTGAATAGGCCTGGGTTCACATCTTGGCTCCAGTCCTTCCTGGCTGAGTGACCCTAGGGAACTTGCCTAGTTGATAGGCCTCAGTTTCCTCAACTGTAAAATGGAGAAAATAATGCCTGCCCAATGGAACTGTGTAAGGGTTGACTCACCCTCCAATGTAGGGCTGCCTGCCAGAGCAGATGGGAGTGAGGGCAGTGAGCATGACCTGAGGAGGAGGTCAAGGCTAGAAGGGCTGGACTGTCTGGAGGAACCCACTGTGGGCATTCATTATCCCTTCCCTCTAGCCACTGGTCTCCTCAAAACAAGATCAGATGTCTTCAGTGTGCTTTCTGTTTAGTGGTCAATTCTCTTAGCTCTAGGTGTCATCTCAAAGGCTCTGCCTCCTGCTATAGGAATTTCCAGTATTACGGGGTCAGGGAGGGAGTTTTTTTTTTTTTTTTTTTTTTTTTTTTTGAGATGGAGTCTCGCTCTGTCCCCCAGGCTGGAGTGCAGTGGCGCAATCTCAGCTCACGGCAAGCTCCGCCTCCCGGGTTCACGCCATTCTCCTGCCTCAGCCTCCAGAGTAGCTGGGACTACAGGTGCCCGCCACCATGCCCGGCTAATTTTTTGTACTTTTTTAGTAGAGATGGGGTTTCGCTGTGTTAGCCAGGATGGTCTCAATCTCCTGACCTCGTGATCTGCCCGCCTCGGCCTCCCAAAGTGCTGGGATTACAGGAGTGAGCCACTGCGCCTGGCCATTCTGTCTTATCTTATGCCAAAAAAGAGGAGCAGTAGACCTTTTGGGAGAGTGAAGGCGAGGCCCTATGGAGGCCTTGTCACAGGTGTGTGTGTGGGATCAAGGGCTGGGAGCCCAGGCTGTGCTCAGTGAGGGGCTCATCAGTGAGGCCAGGCAGAAGGGAGGTGCATAGGGTAGCAGCATGGAGGAGAAAGCCGGGCACAGAGATGGCATGGGGGCTCCCCAGGGGAGAGGAGTGTGGCCAGAGAAGTGACAACCAGATTGAAGTGGTGATGAGAGAGAGGGAGGAGCAGGAGGCAGAAGGGACTTGAGCCAGCTTGGGGAAGGAGTGGAAAGGGAGATCCAGCCAGGATATGGTGGAAATAACTCCAGGCAAGTGGGGGATCTGGATTCTTCTGTGTGACCTTGAGAAAGGCAATTCACTTTCCTGGGCTCCTGGCTCCTCTGTGTCTTCCTAATAGTCGATGGTCTCTTCACTTTGTGTCACTGAGTATTTTCTCACTTTACCCTCCAAGAGCTTCACGTGGTAGGCAGATCTAGTGTTATGCCCATTTTACAGATAAGGAACTCAGACTGAGATTCAGAAAGGCTGGATCACTTACTCAGAGTTACATAGACAGAAAGTGTGTGGCTGAAACACCAGGCCCTACATCTCAGAGAGATTCTGGCTCGGGTGCTCTTTCTGGGGCACCATGTGGCCCTCCTAAAATAGCCAGAGGTAGCAGGGACAGACCAGAGGGCAGTGTGATGGTTGGAGTGCTGTCTGACCCATTTGCTAGCTGTGCCAACTGGAATAAGTCATCATGCCTCAGGTTTTTCACCTGGGAAAGAGAATGACAATTGTGTTAGCTAACAGTGGCTAACAGTATACTGCGTTACACTGAAGATTAAATCATGTTAAATAAGTTTTAGCCTAAAGTTGCCTCTTTACATTTTTTAAGTTTGGCCTAAAGGTTTCTTCGTGCATAGTGAACTGCTACCTAACTAGATATGTAAACACACTATAACCTACCTTTATAGCAATCACAGAGTTTTGGCCAACGAAAGGCAGCCCACTGTTCAAACCTTGTCCAAATAAGGCAAACGCTGGGGGTGTAACCAATCCGGGTGTTTCTGTACCTCACTTCCGTTTTCTGTGGGTCACTTGCCTTTTCCTGTCCACGAATATTATCTAATCATGCAGGAGCCCCCAGAGTCACTCTGAACCTATTCTGGTTGGGGGGGGGGCACTCGATTCAAGGTTCATTGTTTGCTCAGTGAAACTCAAGTTAAATTTAATTTGTTTAAAGTTTTTCTTTTTTTTTTTTTTTTTGAGATAGAGTGTCGCTCTGTCACCCAGGCTGGAGTGCAGTGGCGTGATCTCTGCTCACTGCAAGCTCCGCCTCCCGGGTTCACGCCATTCTCCTGCCTCAGTCTCTCCGAGTAGCTGGGACTACAGGCGCCCGCCACCACGTCCGGCTAATTTTTTGTATTTTTAGTAGAGACGGGGTTTCACCGTGGTCTCGATCTCCTGACCTCATGATCCGCCCGCCTTGGCCTCCCAAAGTGCTGGGATTTCAAGCGTGAGCCACCGCGCCCGGCTAAAGTTTTTTCTTTTAACAATTAAATAATGTACCTTCTAATACCACAGTGCCTGGCTCATAATAAGTGCTCGATAAATGCTAGCTATGCTTGCCATTCTTTTAATTATTAATAACAAACAAGTCTCTTAGAATGCCAAACACACCTTCGACCAGAGCTACATTTTCTCCTGTGAGAAGTTTAGGGGCTGCCAGAGCTGATGCCTAAGGCCCAGCCAGCTAGACTTCTCTGGTAGAGATGGAAATAGAGCTGAATGGAAGAGGAAGTGAAGATCTGGACTAGACAGTGGTTAATGTAGCTGCACGTTAGGACCACGTGGGGGCTCTTTTAAACAACCTTGTTCTGGCTCCATCCCAGACCCATTAAATCTGAATCTGGGCCGGGCGCGGTGGCTCACGCTTGTAATCCCAGCACTTTGGGAGGCCGAGGCGGGCGGATCACGAGGTCAGGAGATCGAGACCACAGTGAAACCCCGTCTCTACTAAAAAAATACAAAAAATTAGCCGGGCGTGGTGGCGGGCGCCTGTAGTCCCAGCTACTCGGAGAGGCTGAGGCAGGAGAATGGCGTGAACCCGGGAGGCTGAGCTTGCAGTGAGCCGAGATTGCGCCACTGCACTCCAGCCTGGGCGACAGAGCAAGACTCCATCTCAAAAAAAAAAAAAAAAAATCTGAATCTGGCAAGTAAGACCCTGCACTGGTATTTTTTTTCTTTAAGTGAGGCATAATTGACATACAATAAAATGAACAAATCTTGAGTGCCCACTCAGGTTTGACAGTCGAGATACTGAACACTCCCACTACCCGGTGCCCCCTTCCATCAATTCCTCTTCCTCTCCCACTATCATTTTCTGATGCTATCACTATTAACTAGTTTTGTCTGTTCATAGAATTCATATAAATGGGATCATACAGTATGTATTTTCTTGTATGTGTGTCTGACTTATTTTGCTTAATGTTTCTGGAATTCTTCCCTGTTTTTTTGCATGTATCAGTTCCTTTTTATTGCTGAGTGGTTTTGATGAGCCTATTCTGGTTGAGGGGCTGCCTGATTTGAGCATCGTTCCTTGCTCAAGTCAACTCTGCTAAATTTAATTTTGCCTAACGTTCTTCTTTTAACAATTAAATAATGCAAATTCTAATACCATAGTTCCTGGCTCATAGTAAGTGCTCAATAAATGCTAGCTATGATTGCCATTCTTTTTTATTTTTTTAAGACAAGGTCTTGCTCTGTTGCCCAGGCTGGAGTGCAGTCACACGATCACAGCTCACTGTAGCCTCAAACTCCCAGGATCAGGCAATTCTCTTGCCTCAGTCTTCTGAGTAGCTGGGACTACAGGTGTGCACCACCACATCTGGCTAATTTTTGTATTTTTTGTAGATACAAGGTTTCGTTGTGTTGCCCAGGCTGGTCTCAAACTTCTGAGCTCAAGTGATCCACCCACTTGGCCTTCCAAAGTTCTGGAATTACAGGTGTGAGCCACCATGCCCCGCGGATTGCCATTCTTTTAATTAGCAGTAATGAGCAAGTTTTCTAGAATGCCAAACACACACCTTCAACACACCTTTGAGTTGCTTCAGGCTTTTTGGCTATTATAAATAAAATGGCTATGAACATTCATGTACAAATCTTTTTTTTTTTTTTTTTGAGATGGAATTTCGCTCTGGTTGCCCAGGCTGGAGTGCAATGGCGAGATCTCAGCTCACTGCAACCTCTGCCTCCCGGGTTCAAGCGATTCTTCTGCCTCAGCCTCCCGAGTAGCTGGGATTACAGGCATGTGCCACCACGCCCGGCTAATTTTGCATTTTTAGTAGAGACAGGGTTTCTCCATGTTGGTCAGTCTGGTCTCGAACTCTTGACCTCAGTGATCCACCCGCCTTGCCTTCCCAAAGTGCTGGGATTACAGGTGTGAGCCACTGCACCCAGCCTCATGTACAAATCTTTATGTTTGTCTTGCTCTTGTGTAGCAGCTAGGAGTGGACCTGGTAAAATATTCAGAAATGAAATGACTGGGTCATAAAGTAGATATGCATGTTTAAAATTATAAGCAACTACTAACTGGTCCTCCAAAGCAGTGGTACCATTTTATACTCCCATTAGTAGCTTAGAAGAATTCCAGTTGCTCTCTGCATCCTCACCAACACTTGGTATTGTCAGTCTTTTTAATTTTAACCTTTCTAATGGTACCTTCTTATGGATTTAATTAGCATTTCCCTGAGGACTAATTATGTTGGGTAGCTTTTCAGGTGTTTAGTGACCATTTGTATATGTTTTTTGGTCATTTAAAACTTTTTTTAATTGTTAATTTACAAGAATTCTTTATATATCAAGATGATCTTTTCGTTAGGTATTTTTCCTTTAAAAAACAGCTTTATTGAGATATAATTCACATACCATACAATTTACCTACTTAAAATTCAATCGTTTTAAAAATATTTCACAGAATCATGCAATTATTACTACAATCAATTTTAGAACATTTTCATCACCCCCAAAAGAAACCCCATACCCATTAGCAGGCATTCATCTTTCCCTCCCATCTACCTAACCCCTAGCCCTGCACGACCACTAATCTACTTTCTGTCTATAGATTTGCTTATTCTGGATATTTCCTATAAATAGAATCATGCTATATGTCATCTTCTGTGAATGGCTTCTTTCATTTAGTATAATGTTTTCAAGCATCATCCATGTTGTAGCATAGATCAGTACTTAATTCCTTTTTATTTGCCAAATACTATTCCAGTGTATGGATCCACCACATTTTATTTATATGTTCATCAATTGATGGACATTTGGGTTATTTCTACTTTTTGGCTATTAGGAATAATACTGGTATGAACAGTTGTGCATTTGTGTGTGTGTGGTTGGGGGGCATATGCTTTCATTTCTCTTGAGAGTGGAATAGATGGGTTATATGGTAACTCTATATCTAACTTTTTGAGGAACTTCCAGATTGTTTTCCAAAGTGATTGTATCATTTTATATTCTCACTAGCTGTGTACAGGGTCAGAATCTTTTAAAAATGTAGGTCTGATCGGCTGGGCGTGGTGGCTCACGCCTGTAACCCCAACACTTTGGGAGGCCGAGGCAGGCGGATCACGAGGTCAGGAGATCGAGACCATCCTGGCTAACACGGTGAAACCCTGTCTCTACTAAAAATACAAAAAATTGGCCGGGCGTGGTGGCGGGCGCCTGTAGTCCCAGCTACTCTGGAGGCTGAGGCAGGAGAATGGCGTGAACCCGGGAGGCAGAGCTTGTGAGCCAAGATCACGCCACTGCACTCCATCCTGGGCAACTGAGACTCCGTCTCAAAAAAAAAAAAAAAAAAGTAGGTCTGTTCATAAAGTGCCTACTACATAGGGTTGTTGTAGGGATTATTTGTTAGATATTTTTCTTACAAGATAGTTTTGCCTACCCCAAGGTCAGGAAGCTATCTTCCATCTTCTAGAGTGTTTATGGTTCTGAACTTCATGTTTACGTTATGATCCATCTTGAATTAATGTTTGCCTGTATAGTATAAGGTAGAGATTGAGGGTCATTTTTTTTTCCAATACAGTATTCAGTTGTTCTAGCAGAATCTGCTAACAAATTTTATTTTCTACACTGAATTGAATTGGTGTTTTGGCCAAAAATCAGTTGACCATCTATGCATAAGTTTATTTCCGGACTCTATTCTGTTCCATTGATCTATTGTCTGTCCTTACCAAGAACCACATTGTTTTGATTACTGTGGCTCTATAGTAAATACTAAAGTCAGGAGGTATACATTTTCCAACTTGACTCTTCTTTTCTAAAATTTTCTGGCTATTCTAGATTGTTTGCATTTCTAGATAAGTCTTAGAACCAGTATGTCAATTTCTTTAGAAATATCTGCTGGGGCCGGGTGCAGTGGCTCATGCCTGCAATCCCAGCACTTTAGGAGGCTGAGGCTGGTGACTGCTTGGGCTCAGGAGTTGGAGTCCAGCCTGGACAACCTGGTGAAACCCCCTCTCTACAAAAAATATAAAAATTAGCTTGGTGTGGTGGTGGCACACTTTTGGTCTCAGCTACTAGGGAGGCTGAGGTGGGAGGATTGCTTGAGCCCAGGAGGAGGCTGCAGTGAGCGGTGATTGTGTCACTGCACTCCAGCTTGGGTGACAGAGCAAGATCCTGTCCAAAAAAAAAAAAAAGCTGGAATTTTGATAGGGATTCTCTTGAATCCATGTGTGTATATATATATATATATATATCCACTTATTCTGATCTTTGATTTATTTCAGCAGGAATTTCAATATATTTTTCAGTCTTGCACATCTTTTGTTACATTTATTTCTATGTATTTGATGTTGTTTATGTTATTTAATATTGCTGTTGTATTTCTGGTTTTCCAGTTTTCTGTTGCCAGCATGTAGAAATGCAATTAATTTTTTTTGAGACGGAAATGCAGTTAATTTTTTTTTTTTTTGAGATAGAGTCTCGCTCCGTCGCCCAGACTGGAGTGTAGTGGCGCGATCTTGGCTCACTGCAAGCTCCGTCTCCCGGGTTCACACCATTCTCCTGCCTCAGCCTCCCGAGTAGCTGGGACTACAGGCGCCCACCACCAAGCCCGGCTAATTTTTTTGTATTTTTTTTTTTAGTAAAGACGGGGTTTCACCGTGTTAGCCAGGGTGGTCTCGATCCCCTGACCCCGTGATCTGCCCACCTCGGCCTCCCAAAGTGCTGGGATTACAGGCATGAGCCACCACACCCGGCCTAAATGCAATTAATTTTTTTGTGTGTATTTGTTTTGTACCCTGCAACCTTGTTCAGTTTATTAGTTCTGCATTTGTTTGGTTTTGGTAGATTACATGCCTAAGGCCCTGCTACTCTGGACTTTCATGATGGAGATGGTAATAGGAGCTGTATTAAGAAGGAATGTAGGGATTTACAGTGAGCTGTGTTTAATTTGTGGTGTTTAGGCCGCACCCGAAACACATTAGAACAGTCTTTGGAGGAGGGAGGCGGGGTGGGTGCGGCATCCTGTATTTTTAGAGTTGGAGATTCTAAAAGTGCAGTTGTGAACTCTTGATTTCTGTGCCAAGCGGCTCTCAAGCCGAAAGGCCACCGACACTCGCCTAGCGGGGATCAGGGCGGGATGACCTGGGCACTGCGGTCACGCCAAGGCCGAGGCCCCCTCCCTTCCCCTCTTTGGGAAAGGGCAGACAAGTTCCGGGTTCCCTTCTAGGTCCGGGCGAAGGGGAGGAGAGCGCCCCACAGACGACAGGCGCCTCCTGCCTCTCTCCTTCAATAAACAGTCCACAGTGTCCCGGCTGGGCTCGCCGCGGCCTCCGCCTTCCCAGCGGACACACCTGTTTACCCTTCACTGCAGGACGGCCGGGAGGCGCCACGACGACCCCAGCCCCGCCCAGGCTTCTCCGGGATGGACCGGCCTCCCCGGGCACAGATGAGGACCCTGATCCCCGGAGGGGCCAGACACAGATGAGGACCCTGATCCCCGGAGGGGCCAGACACTCGCTCCAGGGCCCCTGTCCTGACCCTCTTCCCCTCGCCCCTTCAGGTATCCGGAAATTAAAGAGGAGCTGGAGGAGCTGGACCGCATCACAGAGCAGACGCTCTTTGACCTGTACAAATACAACTCCTTCACCACTCTCGTGGCCGGCTCCCGCGGCCGTCGCGACCTGCGGGGGACTCTGCCGCACCCCTTGCAGCGCCTGAGGGTTCAGCCCCCGCCTCACGGGGCCCATCGAGCCCGTAGCGTGGCCTCCAGCGTGCGGGACAACAACCCCCAAGTGGACTGGAAGGACTGGAAGATCGGCTTCCAGCTGGTGAGGCTCGCAGCGCCCAGGGGCCCGCCCCGCCCCTCGCCAGCCCCTGGTCCCGCCCACCCATGGGCTCCGCTCCTTTCCGGACCCGCCTGCGCAGCCCAGTGACACCACGCGGGGCCTCGTGGGCTTGCGGGCAAAAAAATAAATAAATACAAATAATAACTAGATAATTAAAATAACACCTCTTGGTGCCCCAGCTTTTGGGGCCTCCTCCCTGGGGTCCTATGTAGAAGCGTTTCAAGGGTAGGAAGTCAAATTTATTATGGAAAATGCACTTTTATTATTTTTATTTTATTATTATTATTATTGTTTTACTGTTTCTGGTCCTTGATTCAGGAAGGAAAATGCAACTTTCTGAATTCCAGTCCCCACTAGTGGAACTCAGTTGGGACCCTCCAGCGTGATGGAGAACTGGGCTAACAGCCCAAGATAGAGAATAAGGAGACAGCAAAAAAGGGAAACTTAGCTGGGGGCAGTGGCTAATGCCTGTAATCCCAGCACTTTGGGAGGCTGAGGCGGGTGGATTACCTGAGGTCAGGAGTTCGAGACCAGCCTGGCCAACATGGTCAAACCCCATCTCTACTAAAAATACAAAAATTAACCGGGCTTGGTGGCACACACCTGTAATCCCAGCTACTTGGGAAACTGAGCCAGGAGAATTGCTTGAACCTGAGAGGCAGAGGTTGCAGTGAGCCGAGATTGAGCCACTGCACTCCAGCCTGGGCAACAGAGCAAGACTCCATCTCAAAAAACAACAAAAAAAGGAAACTTAATTTTTTTTTTTGAAATGGAGTCTCGCTCTTGTTGCCCAGGCTGGAGTGCAATGGCGCAATCTCGGCTCACTGCAACCTCCACCTCCTGGGTTCAAGCGATTGTCCTGCCTCAGCCTTCTGAGTAGCTGGGACTACAGTCATGCACCACCACGCCTGGCTAATTTTTAATATTTTTAGTAGAGGCGGGATTTCTCCATGTTGGTCAGGCTGGTCTGGAACTCCCAACCTCAGGTGATCTGCCCGCCTCAGCCTCCCAAAGTGCCCGATTACAGGAGTGAGCCACCACACCCGGCCCAATTTTTTTTTTTTTAATATAAAATAAGGCTGGGTTCAGTGACTCCCGCCTGTAATCCTAGCACTTGGGAGGCCAAAGTGTGCAGATCACCTGAGCCCAGGAGTTTTAGACCAGCCTGGGCAACATAGTGAAACCCCATCTCTACAAAAAATATACAAAAATTAGCCCGTGTGGTGGCACAAGCCTGTAGTTCCAGCTACTTAGGAGGCTGAGATGGGAGAATCGCTTGAACTCAGGAGATGGAGACTGCAGTGAGCCTTGATCACACCACTGTACTCCAGCCTAAGTGACAGAGTGAGCTCCTCTGCCAAAAAAAAGAAAGAAAGGAGCAAGAGAGAATGAGGGAGGAGCCAAGGAAAGGAGACAGGGAAGTTCCCACTAGTATGAGTGGGCTGGGGACTGGAGTTCTAGTCCCAGCTCTTGCTGGGACAAATCTCTTGATCCCTCAGTCTTCCCATCAGTGAAATGGGAGGGAAAGTCTTGCTCCTTCCGCCCCCGGCAGGGGAGGTATAAATGAACTGAAAACGTGTGTGTGCAGCTACTGGTCTCCTTTCCTGGCCTGCAGCTCCCTTAATCCCATGCTCCCCTGGTCCATGCTCCTGGGGACTTTTGCTTCTCTTCCACTTCTGTCTTTCCCTACTCCTGGCTTCTGACCCCTGTCCATCAGTCCTCAGAACCCCAGCTCACTGATTCTTTGCCCTTGGCCCTGCCAAGGGGCTTATCCCTGGCTGCGTTTCCCCTCTGACTCTGGTCTCTGTGTCCAGTGCAACCAGAACAAATCGGACTGCTTCTACCAGACATACTCATCAGGGGTGGATGCAGTGAGGGAGTGGTACCGCTTCCACTACATCAACATCCTGTCGAGGCTGCCAGAGACTCTGCCATCCCTGGAGGAGGACATGCTGGGCAACTTCATCTTCGCCTGCCGCTTCAACCAGGTCTCCTGCAACCAGGCGTGAGTCAGTCCTGCCTGGCTCCTTGCTCTCCGCGGGGTCCGCTTCCCTGGGTCAGCCTCACACCCTGCATGGGCAGGGCCCAGGAAATGCTTGTTAACTAAAAAAATGCCAGTGCCAGCAGGCCAGGGGGAAGCACTGGCTTTGGGCCCACACCCTGCCCCAGAGAGTGCCCTACGAACTCCTGCTGCTCCCTGCACTGCTGGATCTGAGGGAAGTGGCTTCACAGGATGCCTTGGGAAAACTGGGGCTTTGAGAAACCAAAGGCTGGAAGCATGGGTGTTGGTATTTTTCTTTTCTTTTTTTTTTTTTTTGAGATGGAGTTTCGCTCTTGTTGCTCAGGCTGCAGTGCAATGGCATGATCTCGGCTCTCTGCAACCTCCACCTCCCAGGTTCAAGCGATTCTCCTGCCTCAGCCTCCCGAGTAGCTGGGATTACAGTCATGCGCCACCACACCCGGCTAATTTTTTGTATTTTTAGTAGAGACGTTGGTCAACGTCCATGTGGATCAGGCTGGTCTCCAATTCCCGACCTCAGGTGATCTGCCCGCCTTGGCCTCCCAAAGTGCTGGGATAACAGGCGTAAGCCACCACACCTGGCCAGGGTCTTGGTCTTTCTAAGGCCCCTTTCTCCCTAGCATCAAAGCTCAAAAGGGCCTAGGTCATCTGTCTCATAATCTGTTTCCTGAGCTGAGGCTGGCAGTAGTAGTGAGGTGGAGTGGCATGGGTTGAGGGACTAAACCTAAGTTCCCACTCTAGCTCTGTCACTTCCTGGCCAGGTGACTCTGGATGTATCACATCATTTTTCAGAGCCTATTTCTTAGATTGTAAAATGGAAGTAAAACAAAAAATGCGATTCATTCAATGTTCATTCAACAAATAGTTTTGACTATCTGGGTTACGTGCCAGTCACTGTTCTAGGCATTTGGACTACATCAAAGGAAAAACTATATAATCCGTGCCCCTTTGGCACTTTGCTCAAGTGATGTAGATTATGATGATAACACTCATCTCAAGAGCTTTACCAAGTGCGTGAGATACAAACGTGAGGGCACTTTATAGACTGCAGTAAATGATGGGTTTCATTACTCTTGCATGGAAACAGGTGAAGTGACTTGCCCTTGGGAATGAGCCGGCCCTGGCTAAGGATTCTTCTCACCCCACTGCCCCTCGGGCATTCATTCTGTGAGGACCCCTGTTATAATGTCCTCACAAGCAGCTCATAGCAGCTGCAGGTTCTCTGAGGGCTGGGAGAGGCTGAGGCGAGGGGGGTCCCCTTCTGTAACTTCTGGCCCACTCCTCCCCTGCCTTCTCCTCCTGCTCGTTGATTTGCCGGAGCCATCTCCCTGCCTCTGCCTGGCTCCACTCTACAGGGGGCATTCCCTCCCCTGTTGCTGAAGAATGGCCACAGGGCAAGGTGTCACTTCTTACCCTTCACACACACTCTGCCCAGTACACGATTTTGTTCTGTTTTTAGTCTTTGCGTTTGTTTGAGGACAGAAACTACCAGCTGGGAAGTAAGATGGTAGCAACACCTAAGCCTGAGTCAGCCCGCACCTGCCACCAGGTTCCTCTAACCGTCACGTGGACACCTGTGCTTTCCCCATGCCCTCACCCGATGCCCTCCCTTTGCTCTGTGTGCCTGCCTCCCCCTCAACAGAAAGTCCATGGTTCATCTTTATCTTGGCACTTAGGCACTTAGGTCAGCTCAGAGCCTCATTTCTCACCTGGGTTGTTATACCCACCCCTCCACCCTACTGTGTTCTTCTGCCTCCAAATCCTCCCTTCCTTCTGCAACCACAGGAATCTTTGTACTTCATCCTTACTTCATGTCACCACACCTAACTATTCCAGTTAGTTCTGTGTGTTAGTCCATTTTGTGTTGCTATAAAGGAATATCTCACCGGGCACGGTGGCTCATGCCTGTAATCCCAGCACTTTGGGAGACCGAGATGGGCGGATCACCTGAGGTCAGGAGTTAGAGATCAGCCTGGCCAACATGGCGAAACCCCGTCTCTACTGAAAATATAAAAATTAGCTGGGTGTGGTGGCACACACCTGTGGCCGCAGCTACTCAGGAGGCTGAGGCAGGAGGATCGCTTGAACCCAAGAGGTGGAGGTTGCAGTGAGCCGAGATTGCACCACTGCACTCCAGCCTGGGCGACAGAGCGAGACTCCATCTGAAAAAAAAAAAAAAAAAAGGAATATCTGAGTCTGGGTAATTTATAAAAAAAAAGAGGTTTAATTGGCTCAGGGTTCTGCAGATTGTACAAGCGTGGTACCAGCATCTGCTCAGCTTCTGGGGAGGCCTCAGGAAACTTTTACTCATGGTGGAAGGGGAGGAGAGGGGGCAAAAGAGAGAGACCAGGCTCTTTTAAACAACCAACTATCAGGTGAACTAATTAATAGTGTGAGAATTCACTCATTACTGTGAGGAGGGCACCCCTGTGACCCAAACACCTCCCACTAGGATCACCTCCAATATTGGGGATCACATTTCAACATGAGATTTAGAGGGGCAAACATCCAAACTGTATCCTCCTGTTTAAAATCCTTCAGTGTCTCTCATGGCCTCCAGCATCAAGTTGGAGCTCTTTAGCATGGCTTTCTCACCCCTCTCCTCCCCGATAACTACACCCTTTCCCCACCCTATAATCTTTTTTTAATAACACTTTTATTGAGATATAATTTACAAACCATAAATGTATCCTTTTGATATGTATAATTTAGTGATTTTTAATATATTCAGAGTTGTGTAACCATTACCACTACCTGTTTTTAGAATATTTTCCTCACCCCAAAAAGAAACCCTGTACCCATTAGCAGTTCTTCCCCATTTTCTCCCCTCCTCCAATCCCTGAGAGCCACTCTTCTGCTTTCTGTCTCTATGGATTGCCTATGGTGGACATTTCACATAAGTGGAATCATACAATATGTGGTCTTTTGTGAGTGGCTTCTTTCATTTAGCATAATGTTTTCAAAGCTTATCCATGTTGTAGCATGGATCAGAACTTCATTTTTATGACTGAATGCTATTATATTGTGTAGATATACCACTTTTTTTTTTTTTTTTTGAGACAGGTTCTCACTCTGTCACCCAGGCTGAAATACAGTGGCACAATCAGACCTCACTGCAGCCTTGATTTCCTGGGCTGAAATGATCCTCCTGATTCAGCCTCCCAAGTAGCTGAGACTGCAGGCTCATGCCACCATGCCCAGCTAATTTTTTTAAATTTTAGTAGACACTAGGTCTGACTGTGTTGCCCAGGCTGATCTCAAACTCCTGAGCTCAAGCCATCCTCCTGCCTCGGCCTCCCAAAGTGCTGGGATTATAGGCGTAAGCCACCACGCCGGCCCACATTTTTGCTTATCCATTCTCAGTTGATGGACATTTGAATTGTTTCTACTTTTTGGCTATTATGAATAATGCTGCTATGAACGTTCCTGTACATGTTTTTGTGGATTCTGTACATGGATCTATGTTTTTATTTCTCTTGGGTGTTTACCTACGAGTGGAACTGCTGGGTCATGTGATAACTCTATATTTAACATTTTGAGGAACTGCCAGACTTTTCCAAATGGCCACACCATTTAACATTCCCAACAGCAATGTATGAAGGTTCTAAATTCTCTACCTCCTCCTCATGTTGTTTTCTGTCTTTTTGACTTTAGCCATCTTAATGAATCCCTGTAATCGTACTAGTGAGCTAATACAGCTCTTACTAAGGCTAAACACCATTCTAAGCATAATTTCATGTTCAACACCCCTGTGAGGTTGATATTTTTATTATCCCCATTTTACAGCTGAGGAAACTGAGGTACAGAGAGATTAAGTGAGTAACTTGTTCGGTCCCACATCTAATACTTGTTAGAGCCCCAGGATTCAAATACAAGGAATTTAATTTTGGAGTCTGTGCTCTTTCTTTTTCTTTTGGAGATGGAGTTTCGCTCTTACTGGCCAGGCTGGAGCACAATGGCGCAATCTCAGCTCATGACAACCTCCACCTCCTGGGTTCAAGTGATTCTCCTGCCTCAGCCTCCTGAGTAGCTGGGATTACAGGCATGCGCCGCCATGCCAGGCTAATTTTGTATTTTTAGTAGAGATGGGGTTTCACCATGTTGGACAGGCTGGTCTCAAACTCCTGACCTCAGGTGACCCCACCCGCCTCGGCCTTCCAAAGTGCTGTGATTATAGGCGTCAGCCACTGCGCCCGGCTGAGTCTGTGCTCTTAACCATCACATTATACTGATTATCACAGGCCACTATATTCATGTGCTTAATGTGTATCTCTATGTGTTTTTGCAAAATCTGTATTTAATTTACATAAATGGTATTGTGTTATAGATCTCATTTCACCTCTTACTATTTTTTTTTTTTGAGACAGAGTCTCATGTAGAGTGCAGTGGTGCAATCTCAGCCCACTGCAACCTCCCAAGTTCAAGGGATTCTTCTGCCTCAGCCTCCCGAGTAGCTGAGATAATAGGCGCCCACCACCACGCCTGGCTAATTTTTGTATTTTTGGTAGAGACGGGGTTTCACCATGTTGGCCAGGCTGGTCTCGAACTTCTGACTTCAACTGATCCACCCGTCTCAGCCTCCCAAAGTGTTGGGATTACAGGTGTGAGCCACTGTGCCCCGCCACTTTTTTTTTTTTTTCCGAAGCTCTATGTTTTAAAATCCGTCTGTGTTGCTCCACCTCACCGGCTGATGGAACTTGTGCCTGCTTCCCATGGGGGCGGCACCCACCACACTGTGCTTGTCCCCTGTCTGTGTGCGAAGGGCTCACCGGCCTTCAGGACTGGCCACTTCTGTAGCCTCTCCTTCAGTCCTTCCCTGCATCTAGCCTGGGCTCTAGAAGTGCTGACTTCCCAGTACATCCTAGAATGTGCACCAGTATGTCACGCCTCTGTGCCACCAGTGGAATATCCTGGATCACCTCGTTCCAATCTCCTCATTTTACAGAATCATCCTACATTTTACAGAGGGGGAGAATAAGCTTAGAAACAATGACTTGCTCAAGACCGTACAACCAGAACCCCGGTCTTTATCTCTGGCCAGCCTCTTCTCCCTCTTCCCTTTAGTCCTCCTCTGCTGCTCACTGGCCGAAGTCCCCTTTCCGTCTTTGCCCTGCTCCCGTCACTAGCTCCGAGACGGCAGGGTAGCAGAACACAGCTCCTCTCTGTGCCGTGTAGCACATGTGCTGTGCTACAACCCACTCAGCCTCCCTGTTCTGGAACCTGTGGTTCGCTGTGAAATTGCAGTCCTACTGCAGCCGTGTTGCCTCTGTGATTGCTTTCTCTCTGTCCCCACACCTGTCACAGATGAGTTTTGGACCTACCATTCTGAGACATACTGATGCAAGAGGCTCCCAGGAAACACTTGGTACTGATCTTCCTCCCCTCAGCTCCATGCTCACCACTGGTCACACTTTCTCCTTTAACCCTGCTCCCCTCCTCCCCTTCATTCATTCATTCATTCATTCATTCATTCCTCACTCAACAACTATTTATTAATCATCTCCTCTATCTCCTAGATGACAGGAACTATGCAACTAACCCAGAGATGACAGATGAATGAGATGTGGCTCCTGTCATCAAGGAGCTCATGATTCAATGGGGGAACTAACATTTAGATGCATGGGCAGTTAGGGACATGCAAGAATATAGTGCAGCAAGAGAGAAGTTACAAGGCAGCACTGAAGTCAAGGCCGGTGAACTCAGATGGCCTGGTGAGAGGAGCCTGGACTAGAAGGTAGATGTGTGACCTTGGGCCAGCTGTTTGAGCTTTCTGAGCCTTAGCTTCCTTCTCTGTGATATGAGGATGAGACTCTCACAGACTGTTGGTTGGAGTGACTGAGGGAGTGTGAGTAAAGCTCTCAGCATTGTGCCAGCACATAGTAGGTGATCAGGAAACAAATGGCTCTGAAAGGCACAAGTCCTGTAGGAGTTTAAGGGAGTGGACATTTCTCTCTGCCTCATCTCCCTGTTCCCTGGACCACCTACACTTTCCTCTCTGACCCTACTCTCTCTTTCCTGATAAGGAATTACTCTCACTTCCACCACCCGATGTATGGAAACTGCTATACTTTCAATGACAAGAACAACTCCAACCTCTGGATGTCTTCCATGCCTGGAATCAACAATGGTGAGCAACTCCCTGCTTGCTCCACGGCGCCCTCTGCCTCAGCGACTCACGTGTACTCACCTTGAGCTCACCTCCTAGAGCTTCTGGGAGGGGTCCTGTCTGCTGTCTCAGAGACTGGGCAAGGAAGGGAGAGTGGATTTCCATCTTCTAACTCTTCTCTAGGATTCCCGCCTCTGCCAACTCTGCTCTCTCTGCACTCCTAGGTCTGTCCCTGATGCTGCGCGCAGAGCAGAATGACTTCATTCCCCTGCTGTCCACAGTGACTGGGGCCCGGGTAATGGTGCACGGGCAGGATGAACCTGCCTTTATGGATGATGGTGGCTTTAACTTACGGCCTGGCGTGGAGACCTCCATCAGCATGCGGAAGGCAAGGATGCTGACTGGGAGGCCTGGAAGGAGCGCCTCAGATTGCAGAGGGGCAAGGGGGAGGCATGGGAGGCTGGAGAGGGAGAGCATGTGGGGTGGGCCTTCAGCATGTGGAGGTCTTCAGGAGCAGGAGTGAGGGGCAGAGGGGCTGGCACTGGGAAGTAAAGCCCTGCAGGGTGGACCCTGGGGGACAAGTGCTGAGAAGGCATTCAGGGCATGCTTAGGATTTCTGGGGATGCTCTGGACCCAGTGGCCTTGAAATGAGCAGTGGGTGGGCATGGGGGTGGCTGGAGGCATGTATTGAGAGGGCGAGGCCGGTAGGAGGGGCTGGCAGGTGTGAGATACAACCTGGAACTGAGGGAAGGCAGAGAACCCAGAGGCACTTGCTCTGTCCTCTGATCTCTTGGTGTATGTGGGTTCATAGGAAGCCCTGGACAGACTCGGGGGCGATTATGGTGACTGCACCAAAAATGGCAGTGATGTCCCTGTCAAGAACCTTTACCCTTCAAAGTACACGCAGCAGGTGAGGCCCAACCTCATTCCGTGGCAGCCACTCCCAGGCCTGCCCTGGCTGGTCCTGCAAAGCTGGAGGGGTTGTGTATGTGAGAGAGAGAGAGGGAAACTGCGGGGTGGTGGAAAGAGGATGGAGGCTCTGTGCAGAGAACAGCTGAGTTCAGGCCTGAACCCCCTCTCCTCTCCACCCTCCTCCCTTCCAGGTGTGTATTCACTCCTGCTTCCAGGATAGCATGATCAAGGAGTGTGGCTGTGCCTACATCTTCTATCCGCGGCCCCAGAATGTGGAGTACTGTGACTACAGAAAGCACAGTTCCTGGGGTGAGACTCCAGGGAGCCCCCGCCCTGCCCCACTGACCCCAGTACTCACTGAGGCGCTTCTTCCTCTCAGTCCTCTGTTTGTGGGGATGACTTCCGGCTCCCACCTGCTGGGATGAATCCTCCTTCTCTTGTTTTTCAGCCTTTAGTCTCTGCCTCTGTCAGTTTCCCTGTCCCTCAGTCTCTCTCTCTTTTTTTCTTTTTTTTTTTATATGGAGTCTCGCTCTGTCGCCCAGGCTGGAGTGCAGTGGCACGATCTCGGCTCACTGCAAGCTCTGTCTCCCGGGTTCACGCCATTCTCCTGCCTCAGCCTCCCAAGTAGCTGGGACTACAGGTGCCTGTCACCACGCCTGGCTAATTTTTTTGGTATTTTTAGTAGAGACGGGGTTTCACCCTGTTAGCCAGGATGGTCTCAATCTCCTGACCTCATGATCCGCCCGCCTTGGCCTCCCTCTCTCTTCTATCTCTGTTCCTCCATCTCAGTGTTGCAGTCTCTCTGTTTTGGCCTTTGTGTGTTTGTCAAGGAATTGTCCCATTTAAAAACAACCTGCAGCAGAAGGAAGGAAGAGCACGTGAGAAAACCTCCAGCGGTTCCTCGCTGGCTGCTAAGGTTTCAGTGCATGCTCTGCCCACAGCTTCCCTGCTCAGTGCCCAGGGCGCTTAGCTGGGCAGGCTCCGGAGGGGCTGGGTGGGGTACACAACACTTCCCTGGGGAGCAGGAAGAAACTATTAGAAGTTACATGGGTCTGTCTCATTCCTTCACATTTTCCATCTTATGTGCTTTAGAATGGACATACTGTATCCATTCAATAGTAGAGGTATGTAATTTATAAATCAAATACATGTGTTGGACCTGCTTATTTAAGATTTTTTTTTTTTTTTTTTTTTTTTACCTGAACAAGGGCACAATCAGTAAAGTTTGGAGCACCTTGGAATCTCCTCCTTATCCTGGTATAGGAGTAGACAAATCTCTTTCCTTTTGACTACGGTTGAGTTGTTTGGCAGGGAATTTGTGTGCCAGGAAGCTGAGAGAGAAAGAAAATCACAAAAAGAAAATGTGGAAGCTGCAAGGGTTTGCATTCCTGGAGTGCATGCCCTTCCCTGGCACAGCTGGCCTGTTCCCCCTGCAGTTCCTCCTCCCAGGGCTCTCCCCTGGGCCCAGCTGTCCCACAGGGTGGGCCGAGGGCCATCATGGGAGGTGACACGGTAGTGGGCACTGGAGACATGGAGGCCCTCAAAGGCAGCGGATTGTCTCACCCCAGAGTTCAGCGGCCATCCCTGCCTTGTTCCTGTCTGTGGTGACTTTTCCGCTTCTGTCCTTCCCTGGGCTGGCTCCGCAGTTCTCTTCTGCCTGGACTTTCCAGTCGTGGCCTCCTGGTTCCTGTCTCTCTGACCTTAGAGGATTGTAGCACATCAGAACTGGGGGAAACCCAAAGGCCATCTGGCCTCACCTCCTGTCTTAGATGAGCAAATTGAGGTCCAGGGGGAGGATGTGACACGTCCCAGGGTATACAGGACTGGGACAGAGGAGATGCCACCCGTGATTTCTCCCTCCCCTCAAATAATTATTTCTACGTTGTGGGTTTGCACATCTGTGAGTGAAAAATAACAATATTGATTGCTGAGAAGTTGTGAGGATGAGAGAGGAAGTAAGGCTAAAAGCACAGTCTGTTGCATTTCCTAGGGTTTACTTCCCCGGAGAAGAGGGCCAGCTGCTTCCCCTTCTTCCTAAAGATCTCCAGCCCCGGTAGGGATTTGGGTCAGAAATGAAGAAGGACTTCAGAGTGAGGAACTAAAAGTAGCAATAATGACAAAATAACCTTACTTAGAATTTGGGAAACGGGAGGAGGGGAATCTACAGTTCCATTATTATTATTATTATTATTTTGGTAATAGCTTTATTGAGATAATTTATATCCCATACAATTCACTCATTTAAAGTGTACAGCTTCATTTTAGTCAAATTTTAGTTTTTAATTTTAGGTTTTAAGTATAGTCCCAGAGTTGTGCAATCATCATATAATCAATTTTGGAATATTTTTAGTGTTCCCAAAAGAAACCTTGTACTCACTCAGGCCAGGCAAGGTGGTTCATGCCTGTAATCGCAGCTCTTTGAGAGGCCAAGGTGGGCAGATCACTTGAGCCCAGGAGTTCGACACCAGCCTGGGCAACGTGGCGAAACCCTGTCTTTACAAAAATTAGCTGGGCATGGTGGTGCACACCTGCAGCCCCAGCCACTTGGGATGCTGAGGTGGGAGAATCACCTGAGCCCAGGAGGTCAAGGCTGCAGTGAGCCATGATCAGGCCATTGCACTCCAGCCTGGGCGATGGAGGGAGACCCTGTCTCAAATAAATAAATAAATAAACCTTGTACTCATTAGCAAGTCCCAAGCTTCCCTCCCCTCCTCCACAACTGCCAGCCCTTGGGCAACCACGATTCTTTCTTTCTCTATGGATTTGCCTATTCTGAATCTTTTTTTTTGAGGCAGAATCTCCCTCTGTCGCCCAGACTGGAGTGCAGTGGTGCAATCTCGGCTCACTGCAACCTCCGCCTCTCAGGTTCAAGCGATGCTTCTGTCTCAGCCTCCCGAGTTCCTGGGACTACAGGCGCATGCCCCCACACCCGGCTAATTTTTGTATTTTTTAGTAAAGATGGGGTTTCACCATATTGGTCAGGCTGGTCTCAAACTCCTGATCTCAGGTGATCCGCCTGCCTCAGCCTCCCAAAGTGCTGGGATTACAGGCGTGAGCCACTGCACCTGGCTATTCTGAATCTTTCATATAGATGGATCTTACAGTGTGTGACACTCATGTCTGCCTTATTTCACTTAGCATAATATTTTCAAACTTGATCCATATTGTAGCAATAGCAGTGCCTCATTCCTTTATATGGCTGAATAACAGCACTCCCTTGTATGGATAGACCACACTTTGTTTACCCATTTGTCAGTTAGTGGACATTTGTGTTGTTGCCACTTTTTGGTTATTGTGAATAATGCTGCTGTGAGCATTTGTGTACCAGTTTTTGTGTGGACACGTTTTCCATTTTCTTGGGTGTATACCTAGGAGTGGAATTGCTAGGTCATATGGTAATCTATGTTTAACCTTTTGTGAGGAGCTGCCAGGCTGTTTTCCAAAGTGACATCACCATTGTACATCCCTAGCAGCAGTATAAGAGGTTTTCAGTTTCTCCACATCCTGCCAGTTCTTGTTATTGTCTTTTTAAATTTTTATTTATTTTATTTATTTTTTTTTTTGAGAAGACTCTCACTCTGTTGCCCAGGCTGGAGTGCAGTGGCATGATCTTGGCTCACTACAACCTCCACCTCCTGGGTTCAAGTGATTCTCCTGCCTCAGCCTCCCAAGTAGCTGGGATTACAGGCTTGCACCACCGCACCTGGCTAATTTTTGTATTTTTAGTAGACTGGATTTCACCATGTTGGCCAGGCTGGTCTTGAATTCCTGACCTCAGGTAATCCACCTGCCTCAGCCTCCCAGAGTGCTGGTATTACAGGCGTGAGCCACCGCGCCCAGCCTATTGTCTTTTTTAAATAATACACATCGTAATGGGCATGAAGTGGTATCTTATTGTGGCTTAATTCCCTTATTCTTATAAAATTATTGTTCTCATTTTTCTTTTTTCTTTTTTCTTTTTTTTTTTTTTGAGACGGAGTCTTGCTCAGTCACCCAGGCTGGAGTGCAATGGTGCGATCTCAGCTCACTGCAAGCTCCACCTCCCGGGCTCACACCATTCTCCTGCCTCAGCCTCCCGAGTAGCTGGGACTACAGGCAACCGCCACCACGCCCGGCTAATTTTTTGTATTTTTAGTAGAGACGGGGTTTCACCGTGTTAGCCAGGATGGTCTCGATCTCCTGATGTCGTGATCCGCCCGCCTCAGCCTCCCAAAGTGCTGGGATTACAGGCGTGAGCCACCGCACCCGGCCTGTTCCCATTTTTCTTTATGGCATTTACGTTTTTGTCCGTAGCATGTATTTCCTTACACTGGTGTGTCCTGTTTTGTTTTTCACCTGACTTAGCTTATTTTCTTTCTTTATTAATTTATGTTTTAGGCCAGGCGTGGTGGCTCACGCCTGTAATCCCAGAACTTTGGGAGGCCGAGGTGGGTGGATCACGAGGTCAGGAGATCGAAACCATCCTGGCTAACACAGAGAAACCTCGTTTCTACTAAAAATACAAAAAATTAGCCGGGCGTAGTGGCGGGTGTCTGTAGTCCCAGCTACTCGGGAGGCTGAGGCAGGAGAATGGTGTGAACCCGGGAGGTGGAGCTTGCAGTGAGCTGAGATCGCGCCACTGCACTCCAGCCTGGGCAACAGAGCGAGACTCCGTCTCAAAAAAAAAAATAATTTATTAAAAAAAAATTTTTTTTTTGCGACAAGGTCTCACTCTGTTGCCAGGGTTGGAGTACAAAGGCACACTCATAGCTCACTTGCAGCCTTGAACTCCTGGCCTCAAACGACCCTCCCACCTCGGCCTCCCAAAGTGCTGAGCCACTGTCCCTGGCCTAGCTTAATATCTTAAATACTTCTTGGTACTGCCACTCATAAGGCATCATTATAATGCTAAATAATGCTCTTGTAAAGTAAGTACCCAGGGATCTTGGGAGACCTCTTGGGTGTGGGGTAGAGAAAGTTGAGGTGCCCTAGGAGAACAGGCATCTCTCTGTACCCACAGGCTACTGCTACTATAAGCTCCAGGTTGACTTCTCCTCAGACCACCTGGGCTGTTTCACCAAGTGCCGGAAGCCGTGCAGGTTAGTGTCCCCTTCCCCGGGGACAGGTTGGGTGGAATACAGGTTACCGAGCCAAGCCTTCGGGAGAGCTCTGCCCTGACACTGAGCACCTTTCACCATCCCCAGCGTGACCAGCTACCAGCTCTCTGCTGGTTACTCACGATGGCCCTCGGTGACATCCCAGGTAGAATGTGGGGAAGGGACGGGTGGGGGATGTGTGTGCCCATGTAATGCTGTGGCCTTCTCTGGGTATTATGTGTATGAGTGTGTTTGACACAACCCTATTCCGGTAACCCTGAAGCGTATGGGAGTGACCTTGATGACACCCCCATTCTTTCCTAGGAATGGGTCTTCCAGATGCTATCGCGACAGAACAATTACACCATCAACAACAAGAGGTCAGTCCTGCCCTGGTCCCAGCCGCAAGAAAGGAATCTGTGGGAGGGAAAATAGACCTAGGAAGAGGGATCGATATGGTTGATTAGAGGAAGGTCCAGGAAGTTCATCCTCTACCATTTCTTCCCACCCTCTGCCCCACACCTAAGAAATGGAGTGGCCAAAGTCAACATCTTCTTCAAAGAGCTGAACTACAAAACCAATTCTGAGTCTCCTTCTGTCACGGTAGGTCGTGCCTGGATGGAGCCTGTGATGCTCTGGGGGTCTTACTTAGCAGGGCGGCTGTCAGGGAAAACCAGAAGGTTGTCTCTGTGGGCCAGAAGGCTCTGAGTCTCAAAGGCAGGACATCAAAGAAGAGGGTCAAGGGAGAGGTTGGGAGGGTTAGAAGAAGGAGCTCGGCCGGGGCATAAAGTCTCTGGGGGTGGTGGGAGGGACAGGCATGCTAGATGCTGGGGTGAAGGTGCTTGAGCCATGCCCCCATTTCAGCTGCCCCTGACTGTGGGCCAGTTATCAGTTTTCTCTGGGTGACACTGGCCAGAAGCAGAGATAGGGAGCCCAGGGGGCTGCTGAGAGGCTGAGAGGACTCGGGCGGGGGGTCCCTGGGGATGAAGAGAGACAGCTTGGTGAGGAGGGATGGGGGCTCCTCTGCCAGAGTCCATCCAGAACCCTTTGTCCCATCGTCAGTGTACCTCTCCTCTCACAGATGGTCACCCTCCTGTCCAACCTGGGCAGCCAGTGGAGCCTGTGGTTCGGCTCGTCGGTGTTGTCTGTGGTGGAGATGGCCGAGCTCATCTTTGACCTGCTGGTCATCACGTTCCTCATGCTGCTCCGAAGGTTCCGAAGCCGATACTGGTCTCCAGGCCGAGGGGGCAGGGGTGCGCAGGAGGTAGCCTCCACCCCGGCATCCTCCCCTCCTTCCCACTTCTGCCCCCACCCCACGTCTCTGTCCTTGTCCCAGGCAGGCCCTGCTCCCTCCCCAGCCTTGACAGCCCCTCCCCCTGCCTATGCCACCCTGGGCCCCTGCCCGTCTCCGGGGGGCTCCGCCTGTCCTCTGGAGGGGCCCTGAGAGGGAAGGGGAGGTTCCTCGCACCAAGGCAGATGCTCCTCTGGTGGGAGGGTGCTGGCCCTGGCAAGATTGAAGGGATGTGCAGGGCTTCCTCTCAGAGCTGCCCAAACTGCCTTTGATGTGTGGAGGGGAAGCAAGATGGGTAAGGGGCTCAGGAAGTTTCTCCAAGAACAGTGGCTGATGAAACTGCCCAGAAGTGCCCTGGCTCCAGCCCTGTACCCCTTGGTACTGCCTCTGAACACTCTGGTTTCCCCACCCAACTGCAGCTAAGTCTCTTTTTCCCTTGGATCAGCCAAGCCAAACTTGGAGCTCTGACAAGGAACTTTCCTAAGAAACGGCTGATAACCAGGACAAAACACAACCAAGGGTACATACAGGCATGCACGGGTTTCCTGCCCAGCGACAGCTTCAGCCAGCCCCCGACTGGCCTGGCCACACTGCTCTCCAGTAGCACAGATGTCTGCTCCTCCTCTTGAACTTGGGTGGGAAACCCCACCCAAAAGCCCCCTTTGTTACTTAGGCAATTCCCCTTCCCTGACTCCCGAGGGCTAGGGCTGGAGCAGACCCGTGTAAGTAAAGGCGGCCCCAGGGCTCCTCTAGCCTCATACCTGTGCCCTCACAGAGCCATGCCCCAGCGCCTCTGCCCTGTGTCTTTCACACCTCTACATGTCTGCTCGAGATATTTCCTCAGCCTGAAAGTTTCCCCAACCATCTGCCAGAGAACTCCTATGCATCCCTTAGAACCCTGCTCAGACACCATTACTTTTGTGAACGCTTCTGCCACATCTTGTCTTCCCCAAAATGGATCACTTCCCTTTCTCCTGGGCTCCCGTAGCACACTGTAACATCTGCTGGCGCATTGCTGTTGCACCATACTTTCTTGTACATTTGTGTCTCTCTCCCCAACTAGACTGTAAGGGCCTTGTGGTCAGGGACTGAATCTTGCCTGTTTATGTATGCTCCATGTCTAGCCCATCATCCTGCTTGGAGCAAGTAGGCAGGAGCTCAATAAATGTTTGTTGCATAAAGGAATGTCCAGAGAGCTGGATGGGGCATCATGAAGAGGGCAGGGAGTGGATACAAGTCACCACCCAAGCTCTGGGAGGTCCTGGGGCTGGGGGAGTGTACAGACTCCCATGCCCCTTGGCTGTACTACGGAAGTGACCATTCTTCACGGGGTCTTAAGAGGGACAAACGTTCTGGTGAATTCCTCCATGGGCGTTGCTGAGCGTCTGCTATGTGCCCGTGGCCATGTTAGGGTGGAAGGGGGAAGACATGATGCCACCCCTTCAGGGGACCTACCTCACAGTGTTTGGGGAGACTTGCCCTCTCCAGTGTCTGAACCTCCTTTTCCTTCTCTGCTTTAATCACCATCATCACTAACCTCCCCAACCCCCACTCCATTTGCTGAGTCCCACTTACCACCTGGCAGCAATGAATCCTCATCTGCCTGCCTCCCATCAGCTGCCTGGTGGTGGTGGAGGATGATGAGGGTCAGGCCAGTTTCTCCTGGAAATGCAAAGCCTTATATGGTCTTACTGGTACATGACTGAAGAGAGGGGCACAGGGAATCCTCCCAGCTTTAGTAAAGGAGAGACTGAGGTCCAGGGAGGGGCTGAAGGATGTGCGAGTGGAACTCCAGCTCTCTGATCCTGGTTTCTCCCCCACTCCAGCATAAGACCTGGAATCCAGAAGTGACCCTTTCTCACCATCTTTGGGGATTCTGTCCCTGCCACCTTAGTCTTATTCATCTTAATTGCAGTCTCCCTGTTCTGAGGAGCCAAAGGAGAAAGAGACTTTTGGGGAAAGAGGAGAAGGAGCTGGTGACGGGTAGGAAGGTAGATAGGGTCATGACCTGAAACAGTGTGATGACTGCTGACTTCCCTTTCCTGGACTTGAGCTGATGAAGGGGAAATGGTGTTGCAGTCTCCTCCGTCAGAGCCCTCAGGTGCAGACGGCACTTGTCTGCCCCCTCGGCCTCAGCCTTGGCCCACCTGGTCCCCAGTGCCCTCTCCTCTGGCTGGGGCAGGAGGACCTGCCGGACATAGCCAGATGTATTACGGATGACCGCAGTCAGCTCCCCCAGGCTCCTGCTTCTCCTGCCTCCTGCTTTTTTCCCCAGAGCTGTCTCCTTATCTCCTTTTGCTTGTCTATGGGTTACTCCTGTATGTACCCTGGGGTTAGGAGTTGGAATCAGGCTGTTAGCGATAAAAGGGTTCAAGTTGACTCATTTGCCTTATCAGGCTTAGTAGTTGAAGTGACTTGCTGAACTTCATAATTCTTAGAGAAACTGCCATGAACCCAGCTCCCTTTCTATGACTCACCCTGCCACACTGTGACACACAGAGTCCGAATGGCAGGTCTGGGGCTAGAACCCACGTCACCTGGACTTGGAGTCCAGTGACGCTTTGGGTTAAGCATGTGCGTGTGTGTGTGTGTGTGTGTGTGTGCGCCATGATGGGGGAGGAAGGTCCCTGCTCTCTGTAGCTGTTTTCTTCATCCTTTGCTCTATAAGCCCTAACAGCCAATTCTGTCATCCCTAGTCTGCCTCTCTCCTGTTTCTCCATCTCCTCTGACCACGATGAGGGATGATGGTCTCATTCTCACCTCCTCCACGAAATGTGTTAGCTTTTCATATTCCTAGATCCACCCACTTCTCACCGTCTTTTCTTTTTTTCGAAACAAAATTTTATTGAAAAATGTAATATGACATGTCAAAGTTGTAAAGTTATTGAGTAAATACGCATTTATCCTAAATATTGAAAAATATTCTCCTTTTGTGCCAGGCTATGTGTCACGGCTTCGGCACTTTGCACAGACTATTAGAAATACCTTATAACATTAAAAATAGGATATTGAGGCCGGGTGTGGTGGCTCACGCCTGTAATCCCAGCACTTTGGGAGGCCAGGGTGGGTGGATCACCTGAAGTCAGGAGTTTGAGACCAACCTGGCTAACACGGTGAAACCCCGTCTCTATTAAATACAAAAAATTAGCTGGGCATGATGGCACATGCCTATAATCCCAGCTACTTGGGAGGCTGAGGCAGGAGAATTGCTTAAACCCGAGAGGCAGAGGTTGCAGTGAGCCGAGATTGCGCCACTGCACTTCGGCCTGGGCAACAAGAGTGAAACTCTATCAAAAAAAAAAAAAAAAAACTAGGACATTGAAGTTGGTTTCTTTTTTTGATACAGAGACTTGCTCTGTTGCCCAGGCTGGAGTGCAGTGGCAGGATCTCGGCTCACTACAACCTCTGCCTCCCGGGTTCAAGCAATTCTCCTGCCTCAGCCTCCTGAGTAGCTGGGATTACAGGCATGCGCCACCACGCGTGGCTAATTTTTGTATTTTTAGCAGAGACAGTGTTTCACCATGTTGGTCAGGTTGGTCTCGAACTCCTGACCTTGTGATCCGCCCGCCTCAACCTCCCAAAGTGCTGGGATTACAGGTGTGAGCCACCGTGCTCTGCCTTTTTTTTTTTTTTTTTTGCTGCCCTCTCACATACCACACTCCCATGTATTACTTATCCTTCTGAAGTTGTTATTAATCATTAATACAACTAGCTGGGCATAGTGGTGTGCGATGGTAGTCTTAGCCACTCAGAAGGCTGAGGTGGTAGGCTAGCTTGAGGCCAGGAGTTCTAGGTTAGGTGAGCTATGATTGCACCATTGCACTTTAGCCTGGGTGAGAGCAAGCTCCTGTTTAAAAAAAAAAAAAAATAATTGCTACCACTTATTAAATGCTTAATATATAGCAAACATTTGCTAAACACTTTATATGCTTGATTTAAGCATCAAGCCAGCTCTATGAAGGGTACCAGCAGGTTTCCCATTTTTTAGATGAGCAGACCGAGGTTCTTCTCGCTGCTCCATATTGGAAACTTGCACTTGATTCTAAGGCCCTTGCTTCTTCAAGAACACTGCTTTGGGTTCGCTTCTACTGTCCCTGGGGTCTCCCTTTGTGATGGTGGTGAGCTGCTTCCTTTCTGAATCCAGCTTCAACCCTACAGGTCTCCAGAAGCTGGACGATGGGGTGAAGTAAAGTCGGCTCCCCCCACAGTGAGGGACACCGAAGTTCCATTCTCATCTACGGATCACAGAAGGGAAGCCAGGAAGAGCCAGGGGATGGTGGACTTGGGAATGGGAGGTCATCTCAGAGGAAGAAGGGGTGAGGAGCTCTGGTTTCAAGTTCCAAAGCCCTAGGACCTCCCCCTTCTCTGCCTGCCTGCATTTCTAGCAGCCTCAGCAGCTGCAGGCCCTTGGGGAGGGCTGAGTGTAGGGAAGGTCATTGTACCAAGAAGATAGTTGGGTAAATGTGGTACCTTTGTTGTAGGATTCTCTTGGGAGATGTCTGCATCAATGAGGATGGCATAAAGTAACCAGAGTCAGGATGTGGGGTCTGACTCAGCGACAGAAAAAGTGGTAGTGTGTCTCTCATAGCCAAAGGGGCCCTTGGACCGGGAGTCGGGAGTCCAGGGTTCTCTCTTGGCTCTGCCTCCTGGCACATGGGGTTTCTGGACCTCAATTTTCTTCTCTATAAAACTGGGCAGTTGGCCGGGCATGGTGGCTCACACCTGTAATCCTAGCACTTTAGGAGGCTGAGGTGGGCAGATCGTTTGGGCCCAGGAGTTCAAGACCTGCCTGTGTAACATGGTGAGACCCTGTCTCTACAAAAAATACAAACATTACCCGGGCATAGTGGTATGCACCTATAGTCCCAGCTATTTGGGAGGCTGAGTTGGGAGGATTACTTGAGCCTGGGAGGTCGAGGCTGCAGTGAGCTGTGATGGTACCACTGCACTCCAGACTGGGAAACAGAGCGGACCCTCAAAACCAAAACAAAAATCAAAAACAAGCAAACGAAGAAATAAAAAAACCTAGGGGGTTGTAGTAGATGATCTCTAAGGTGAATTATAATTGACGTATTGGAATATTTAGGAAAAGGGCACTGGGAATATGCTAGGAACACCTGATGGAGATATTTTTATTTCCACAGCAGCAGCGTGGATATGTCTCATTGATCCTCATGGCATTACTTTCCCCATGTAGGTGGGTGGGCATCATTACCCCTATTTAATAAATGAGGAACCAACAAAGGCTTAGGAGAGGAGTTGCCTGATGTCCCATGATTGGTGGCAGAGCCAGGATCAACAGTGGGGCAGGGTGGGGGGACCTGGCCAGGCAGAGACTGGATGAGACCTGGGGTGAGGAGTGGCAGGGACCCAGTCAGAGCAGAAAACGAGGGTTAGGACTTACTTTGAAGTTTGGACAGCATCAGTAAATTCCCAAGAAAGAGGGAGACTAGGAGGCTAGTGGAGAACTCTGGAGTAAAGGGGAGGATTACTAAGGGACATGGAGTACCTATCATGTGTCAGACGCTTATCTATATCTCTCCCATCTGAACAAATCCTCACAGGAACCCCAGGAGACAGGTTATCTCCACTCTGCAAATTGGAAAACAGACCCAGAGAGGTTCAGTTACGTGTCTGAGAGGTTCAGTTATGTGTCCAAGACACATTCTTAGCTAAAAAGCTAAGCATTCTGAACTGGAACCCAGAGAATTTGACTCCCAAACTCTGGGTCTTTTCACTGCTGTGATCCGTTTGGGAAAGGCTAGTGATGCGGGCAAGGGGCTTATTGCCCCTTGGTGTTTGGTTGGGAGTGGTCGGATTGGTGGGTTGGGGGCGCAAGGCAGCCAGATCTGGGACTCCTGTGCTTGTGACTGGACTACAAAGAGTTAAAGAACGTTGGGCCTCCTCCTCCCGCCTCCTCTGGCCTCCTCCTCCAGCTCTTCCTGTCCCGCTGTTGCAACACCGCCTCACTCTTCCCCTCCCACCTTCTCTCGCCTCCTCTCTGCTTTAATTTTCTCAGAATTCTCTGGACTCAGGCTCCAGTTCTGGCCTTTGGGGTTCAAGATCACTGGGACCAGGCCGTGATCTCTATGCCCGAGTCTGAACCCTCAACTGTGACCCCAAGGCACTTGGGACGTCCTGGACAGACCGAGTCCCGGGAAGCCGCCAGCACTGCCGCTGCCACACTGCCCTGAGCCCAAATGGGGGAGTGAGAGGCCATAGCTGTCTGGCATGGGCCTCTCCACCGTGCCTGACCTGCTGCTGCCACTGGTGAGACCAGGGACAAAGGGAAGAGTGGGCTGGTGGGCGAGGCACCGTCCGGCCGGCATGGGCCTTCTCCTGCCCGGGCCTGGTCCTGGCTCCAGCCTCAGGCCTGCAGGTCCTAACCTCAGCCACTGCCAGTGTGGGGTTCCGATTCATCCGCCTTTTGGAGTAGGGGCTGCACTGAGGCAGGGGAATGGGAGAAGTTTGAAAGGGAGAGAGTAAAAGGAAGCCCTGGCCCCTGACAGCCGTGGAAGTTTGCGGGGGGCCAAGGGAATGTGGGCAGGAGATAGGCCCAGGGTGGGGCAGATTTGGCGGGGAAAGGAAGGGAGTGGGAGTAGAAAGGTTAGCGCTCGGGGAGTCCAGACAGTTCTGAATTCCGTCCCTCCGGTCGGCTGGCTGGCCTGGAATGCGTTGGGCTGTGGGGAGGCGAGGCTGCCTGTGGAACCTGGCGGAGCACACCCCGTAGTGCAGGATTTTGGCGGCTGGTGAAGTCGGGGAGTGAGTTGAGGAGCGGGGATGGGGTGGTGTGATGGGTTTGGGATGCTCGTGGTGGGAGGTATTTGAGAATGGGCTGGGACACTGGTGGGGCAGGGCAACCCAGTGGACAGTGTCCCCAGTGCCCTGGCCAAGCCCCGGCCTCTCACCTGGGGACATTCTTTACCCTTTTGCCTGCTGCTAGGCAGGTGGCCTCTGTGGGACTGAGCCTTCCCAGGGAGCTAGCCCTACCCCCACCTGGTCAGTGTCCCTGAGCCTGTGCTCCAGCTTCCCCTCCCCGCTGCTTCCTACAGACCTAAGCAACAATCCCTTGGTTTCTTATTCTACAGTTCAGTTTGGGGAAGTTGGTAGAAAGTTGTTTTCGTCACTGGAAAATGTCCCTTTCTCTGGCCTCAGCCTTGTTTCAGTGTATCCTTGATCGTCCTCCATGTCTTGGTCCGGGAATCATCCTGTTCAGATGCCCTGGGCCCATCTAGTCGGGCAGATTTTCCCTGCCCTGTTGTGGCCCTGCACTGCCCGGCCTCTGAAGGCTGTGCCTACCTCCCCTCTCTTCAGTGCCTTATACTCTTCTTCTCCCACCATTCCTTTCTTCCAACAATCTCCCCAGACTCTCCTCAGACTTCTCAGAGCCTCTTTTTTTGAAATCTTTTCTCGCTAATCCTCCTTCCCCTCCTCTCTGCTCCACTCTGGTCTCAGCCCCAGGTCCCCAGGCAGCACGTCTCTCGTCAGGGTCTCACTCTTCTTCTGCCTCCTGCTGCCTCCTTAGTCCCACCCCCTCTTCCCTTCTTCCCACTGTCCTTCCCCTACGGTCTCCCCACCAGCCAGCTGCCCTGACATCCTGCTTCTGTTTTCTGTTTGGCGGTGGCCCTGGCTCCCTCACATACCTCCTGCATGAACAAGGGCAGCTTATATAACCTAACCTTCCATGCCTTCGTTTCTTTATCTCCAAAATGGGTGTCACAGTCGTGACCTCATACTGTTGTTTTGAAGATTGAATAGACTGATACATGTTAAGTGTTCATTTGATTTATTAAATGTGCGCTCTGGACTAGACACTGTGATAGGTGCTGGGATTACAGCAGAGAACAAAATCCCTGCCCACAGCTTTGACAGCCCATCGGGGGAATAGGTTGTAGCAAATAGAAAGCACTCAACAAAGTTTTTATATTGCTGTGATTAGTAGTGATTACTGGGTGGCTACCTGTGTTTGGAAAACAGAGGGTAAAGGTAGCTTGAACAGGTGAAGGGAAGTGCCTGCATCCTGGGGTGCTTCAGCCCAGGTGGGATTATGTCTCCTAAGGGACAGAAGCCTGGCCTGGAGCTGGAGGAAAGGGGAAACAAAGGGAATGCAACACCCTTCTGAATTTCTCACCATTCAATGGGCACTGCAGAGATCACAGTGTGTGTGTGTGTGTGTGTGTGTGTGTGTGTGAGAGAGAGAGAGAGAGAAGTGGGGTAGGGGAGTAGGGAAGAATGATACAGGAGAGATTGTGGCAAAGCAAACAGGATTTTGCTGCTTTCAAAGAGCTTCCAGCCTGGTAACCAAGATGGCTTACAGTGAAAAAATGATTTCAGAGCAATCCCGAGGAAAATATCCACAAATGCATTGTGATGTGGTGTCCTGCAGCACCAGGGGGAGGAGGAGGAACTGGGGAAGGAGATGAGCCTTAGTCCATTGTCTTGCCTTGCTTAGCAGGTCTCAGCTCCTGTGCTAAGCTCCAGAAAATTCAGGAGCTTCCCCACGCTGCTTCAGTGTCCTTCCCCGTGCAACTGCAGCACTCCCTGTATAGATCTCAGTGCCTACAACTGACTGTCTTTGACTCAAGCCAGAGCTCTTGAGAGCACGAGCTGTGTATTATCCACCTCAACATCCCTAGCACCCATACAGGACCTGTCACATAAACTGTGTCCCTTAACTATTTGCTGAATGAATTAAGGAACAAGAGGTGGGTCAGATGGGATGGGGGAGGGAAAGCCTCATAGAAAAGTGGATGTGGAGCTGACACCTGAAGTCACTGCCTGTCAGGGAGCTATAAAGGAGGGAAGCAGAGTTGGACACTGATGTGAGGAAGAGGAGAGGAATGGAGAGATGGGATTTTGTGTTGATGGGCAGGGTGGCAGGAAGCCAGGCACCTTGGTTCAGGAGTGGAAAGACCATGTTGAGAAACACTAAGAAATGTGAATGGGAAAATTAGAGGGAGTGGGGGAGAGGATGGAGGAAGAGTGTTGAATATGGTTCCAGGTGGAGGAATTCATTCATTCGTTTATTCAGAAGCTGTTCACCTAGGGCACACTCTGTGCCCGGATTGCGATTAGAAGTGAGGTGAGGCATCTCAGATGGGTGCCGTGGCTCATGCCTGTAATTCCAGCACTTCAGGTGGCCGAGGAGTGTGGATTGGTTGAGTCCAGGAGTTCAAGACCAGCCTGGACAACACAGCAAAACCCTGTCTCTACAAAAAATACAAAGATTAGCGGGGCATGGCGGGGCGTGCTTGTCATCCCAGCTATTTGGGAGACTGAGCTTGGGAGGATGGCTTGGGCCCGGGAGGTGGAGGTTGTAGTGAGCCCTGACCACACCACTACATTCCATCCTGGTGGAGAAGGTTGCAGTGAGCTAAGATTGTGCCACTGCACTTCACCCTGGACGACAGAGTGAGACCCTGTTTCAAAAAAAAACAAGTAGAGAGGCATCTCTGGAAGTGCTTACTCAGATCATTTCCATGACCATGGACATGCTGTTTGGAGCCAGGTCCTGGAGATGCAGAGGAAGGTTCACACACTTGTGCGTGCAAGTGAAAGCCTGAATGAAGATAAAAAAAAAGGTGTGTAGGATGGATGGGAGCAGGAGAGAGGCTAGAAGACACCTGCAATAATCCAGGTGTGAGGCAACCCAGGGATGTGGAGAGGACTGAGAGATCACAGGGGGAGGCCTGGCAAGATGAACTCACACATGGGATGGCGGCAGGGATAGGGATGGGGCCCTGGGGACAGAGCGTGGCAAGTTCGCAGCATTTGTCTGGGAAGTCGATGGTGTGTCATCTGTCTAGGTGAGGAGATGGATGAATTCCGTCTGGGGCATGTTAAGGGTCAGGGAGTGGTCATGTGGAAGGGTGCGCCTACCAAGCTAGAGGAGACATGCTGCAACTTCTTTCTGCCTTTGTATCATTCGGACGCACTGTGTTCACTCATCAGGGGTTCTCAAAAGGAGAGGAGCACACCAGACTCTTCAGTCAGGGTGTATGTGCTTGTGTGTGGGGAGGTGGGGGGATGGTCTGAAAACTCTCCCCCGGAGATAAATATAGTCCTACCAGGGGTGCTGTCTCCTCACCTCCCTCTTTGGGAATCACTGGCTTCTACTAGAGTGGAAGACAGATGAGTCATTAGATCCATCAGTTGATCCATATTTATCTGCTCCCAGTCTGGAGGCCTGGTTCTGGGAGCTGAGAGGACACCTGGGGAGGATAAGACACTTTCTGACCAAGACATTCTTTGATCTCTCATCTTACAAGGTTCATGGTCACTTTGGGGAGATCATATCTGTCACCCAGCATAACCATATTATGATAAGAGCCAAAAGTCGATAGGGTCAGTTCACGTGCTTCCAGTTCACAGGGGCTATGGGTTTCTAAGGAGCTGGGGTGGAGGAAACAGACATCATCAATGGAGGCTTCACGGGAGGGAGATGGGATCTCAACTGGGCCCTTGGAGGAGAAGCTGCCATGACCTCCCCCAACACCTTGACATTAAATGAACAGACACATGAATGAGGGGAAAGGAAGACTAATTGGGTCCCTGCAAGGTGGCTGGATCAGGGTCAGACCACAAGGCCGATCTCAGCATCGCCTCCTCACTCTGCAGCCCCAGCACAGGAAGTCACACTTTAAAGCCTCCTCTGGCGGAAACTGTGGGGGAGTTGGAGGGGTGTTGGGCCACCCCCTCAACTGTCTCTCCACAGGCACCCCAGCTTCCTGCCCTTCTGCTCCAGGCTGGAGTCTGGGCCTAAAGAGCTCACCTCCTGTTTCTGCTGTTTTGCTTCATTTATGCAACTGCTGAGGACTGGGCTCACTGGGGCCAGCTGGTGCCAGCAGTGGTGTCCAGTAGTGAGGAGTCTGAGGGCCCTGGCTCCTAGGGATCAGAGAGGGCTGACCTGGAGCGTTCTGGGGGCCAGGGGAAGCCTGGGAAGCAGGGCTGGTTCTTCCATCCGGCATCCCTTCTTGCCTGCTCCCTCGTTCCTGGAAGTGGGTGTTCAGGGCTCTGGAGGCTTTCCTGTATTGCCAGTGGGCTTGGGGAGGGGCTGTGGAGACTCAGAACTGGCCTCGTTTCCTAAGGATTGTCTGGGGACCCCAGAGAGGCCCCCAAACCCAGCACAACTGGTCAGAACCAGCCAGGCTGTGGGAATGCGGTGAACCCAGGGTGGGAGGGCAGCCTTGGCTTGCTTCCTGCTGGGACTGGGGAGTGTTGGGGGATGGAGTGAGAGCTCACGGAACGGGTTTAGCTGTTGGAGACTTGTTGAACTGGGAGGAGGAGCTGGGGTGGGGCCTCAGCTAAAGGCCACTGAGGGGCTAGGAGGAGCCAAGTGGCCCTCAGGGAAGGGAGGGCGCAGACCTGATGGGCGGAAGCCAGGGTCGAGGGAGACTTCCCTTTGGGAAGAGGGAGGCATTTCCCGGAACACATGGGCCAAGTGGGACAAGGGTCTGTGGCCTGGCTCTTTGAATGGGGAGGGGTTGAAAGGGGGTTGAGTGGGGATGGGAAGGAGGGACTGGGCCATAGGAAGAAGGGATTAGATGGAGTCCCACTTGCAGGCTGGTGCCTTCTGCCTTTCTGCTGACTCATGACCCTTGAGGAGCTGGGGAAGCTGCTAGTTCCCTCTCCCCTCCCTAGGTCTCCCTCCCTCTGGCCTGAGTCACTGGGGCGGAGTTGCTGGGAAAAGATTTCCCTTTCCCAGATCTGACTTAACCCCCAGAGTGCTGGAAAGAGAAGGGAACACATGGCCTGAGAAAGCCTCTCTCCCTTCCTCCCTCCAGGGAGGCTCATCCCCCACTGGCCAGAGGTCCCTTAAAAAGCTCCCTTTAAGGCTGTCTGGGGCTGGCGTCCCCCAGTTCTTCGTCATGACTCTGTCTCTGCCTGTTGACTCTGCTTCAAGCCCCCTGGATGGGATTCAAAGAGCCAGTGACCTTAGGTGCTCCAGTGGCTTCTTCGGG
Organism: Symphalangus syndactylus; assembly: GCF_028878055.3. Taxonomy (NCBI): domain Eukaryota; kingdom Metazoa; phylum Chordata; class Mammalia; order Primates; family Hylobatidae; genus Symphalangus; species Symphalangus syndactylus. Next base: position 148,664,512 of record NC_072427.2, read on the forward strand.
GAAAGGAACCACACTTCAGGATTGGGAAGTTCTTCCCATCACCACCCCAAACCCTTCCTGTTGCCCTGGAAGCCCCAGTCCTGTTCTCAGGGGAGGTGGCACGGTGTTGGCTGGCGTGGGCAGGGGAAGGTTGTTGTCCTCTGAGCAGGGGCACACGCCTCCACCTGCGGGGCTGCTGTTGTGTTTCTGTGTGTGGCTTCCCATGTTTGCGGCTGAGGCTTGAACTTCCGGGCCTGCACAGCTACAGTTGCAGCGTCTCCCCGTGGCTGACTCAGGTGTGACTGGCCTCCTGCTCCGAAATGTGGAGTTGGTGAGGCTGGGTGGCTGTGGGCTGCCTGACCCTCCTTCCCTGCCCTGGGGTTTCTGTGATCTGGAGTGAGTCAGTTGCTCCCCCGTGTTTAACAGACGTTGAGGACACCCTCTTATCTTTACACAAAATGCCTCGTATAGTAGAAAAAAAAAACAACTGAAGCCCAGGGAAAACCAGAAATGAAGCTGGCAGAGATCAAAGTCCAAGTTAGAGCTAAATATCCACTCCTGGCTTTGCTTTCCTGCCACTGATGCCAGAACAGGACAAGCCGTTTAGTGGCTGTGGGGTTGGCCTGAGACTGCAAAGCATACCTTCCGGAATGCCATGGCATGCAGGGGGCTCCAGGACTCCCCAGCACGCCCTCAGCTCTGACCTGACAGTCATCCAAGCTGGGTCACTAGCCTTGGCCAGCTCTATTTGCCTGTGTCCTGCACACCTTTGCCCACTCCTGCCCCCATTTCAACTTTGTCCCCCGTCTACCCATGTGGGATCCCCAACCTTTCCCTTTTACTCTCCTCCCCATTTGTCCTTGCCAACCCTGGGTGTTTGTAAATTTTGAGGTGGAGGGGATGGGCCAGGGAATGTGAGGACAGGAGGCAGAGGAAGGTTTGATACAAACATGTAAATAAACTTCCTTCTGCTTCTGCCCACTCCCCAGGAGTGGTGCTCACGGGAACATCACTCGCCCCCACCACCAGCTGACTTTTTCAGAAAGCTTTTCATGGTGTAACATACTCCTGGGATGTGCATAGATCCTCATTGTTTACCTCTGTGAATGTTCACAAAGTGATCACACGGTGAACCCAGCACCCAGATGGAGAAACACCACCCCAATCTTTAGGGCTGCTTGTTGGAAGAAAGGGCCATCACTGAAGTAACCTGCCAATTCCCAATCAAAAACACATCCTTTCAACATCTGCCCTGTGTCCGGCACTGTTAGCTGCTGTGGGGGATTTCACAGTAAGGATAAAATACAGGGCTGGGCTCACGCCTGTAATCCTGGCACTTTGAGAAGCCAAGGTGGGAGGATCACTTGAGCCCAGGATTTTGAGACCAGTCTGAGCAACAGAACAAGACCCTGCCTCTACTAAAAACAAAAAAAAATGAGCTGGGCATGGTGGTGCACGCCTGTAGTCCCAGCTGTTCAGGAGGCTAAGGTGGGAGGACTGCTTGAGCGTGGGTGGTGGAGGCTGCAGTGATTGCATCACTGCACTCCAGCCTGGACAACAGAGCAAGATCCTGCCTCAAAAAAAAATACAGCTTAGATCTGGGGCCTACTAGCTTTGAGTTGAGGGAACAAAAATGAACACACAGGACAACTAGAGAACAATGAAGCATCAGACTGTATGGTCCCAAGTGTCTAAGTTTCAAGGAAGAACTCTAAACTCCATGAGTGGGGTGGCCTGGGCAGAATGTTTCACTGAGGAAAGCCTTGAGCCCGGGAAATTTTAGATCTGCTGCCCCTAAGCTTCCCATCCCTCCCTCTCCTGATGGTGTCTCCTCTACCCGATTCTTCCCCAGGTGCTCCTGGAGCTGTTGGTGGGAATACACCCCTCAGGGGTTATTGGACTGGTCCCTCACCTCAGGGACAGGGAGAAGAGAGATAGTGTGTGTCCCCAAGGAAAATATATCCACCCTCAAAATAATTCCATTTGCTGTACCAAGTGCCACAAAGGTAGGGGCAAGTGGAAACGGTGAATGCCCTCAGGTCTGGGGTGCTGCTTCTTCCTCTGCATGTTCTTCCCTAACTTTGCTGCCTCTCCTGGGCTGGGATTTTCTCCCTCCCTCCTCTCCTAGAGACTTCAGGGAATCGGCCCTGGCTGTTGTCCCTAGCATGGGGCTCCTTCCTTGAGCTCTCACCCGCAGCCTAACTCTGCTGCCCCATTCACAGGAACCTACTTGTACAATGACTGTCCGGGCCCGGGGCAGGATACGGACTGCAGGGAGTGTGAGAGCGGTTCCTTCACCGCTTCAGAGAACCACCTCAGACACTGCCTCAGCTGCTCCAAATGCCGAAAGGGTGAGTGTGCACAGGCTGGAGAGTCAGGTGGGTCTTGAGCGGTGTGTGCATGCCTGTCTGTGTGTGGGCTGGTGAGTGTGGGCAGGAAGGTGTGTGTGTCTGTGGGACACTGCATGGATGTGAGTGTGTGTTACAGAGACAGACGCACACTTAGGGGTATGTCAGGAAGGGGATGCAGGGACAGGAGGATGCAGGACTCATACCCCATCTTCTCCCCTCACCAGAAATGGGCCAGGTGGAGATTTCTTCTTGCACAGTGGACCGGGACACCGTGTGTGGCTGCAGGAAGAACCAGTACCGGCATTATTGGAGTGAAAACCTTTTCCAGTGCTTCAATTGCAGCCTCTGCCTCAATGGGACCGTGCACCTCTCCTGTGAGCACAGCTCTCCTGATGCCAAGCCCTCTCCCCACCCCAGGGGTTGGCCCCTTCCCCATGTGGTGGCACTTCCTTTCCTTCCCCCTCCTGTAGTCTGTGGGTCTGACAACCAACCCCTCTCTGGCCACCCCCACCCTGTCCCTCATCAATTCCTCTGTCCTGTGGGGTGGGGGTGCAGGCGCTCCTCCTTTAGCTGTGCCGCACTTCTCCCTACAGGCCAGGAGAAACAGAACACCGTGTGCACCTGCCATGCAGGCTTCTTTCTAAGAGAAAACGAGTGTGTCTCCTGTAGTAAGTGAGTATCTCTGAGAGCTGCTGGGCACTGGATGGTAGCATGGGTTGGGACGGGTGACTGTGGTGGGAGCCATTAGCGGGGCAACGGATGCCAGGATGCCCCAGAGTGCTCAGGCTCCTACTGGCTGAGTAGGAGACACTTCATTAAGACACCAGGCAGTCCTTCCCCTTGCTCTTCAAATCTGAAGAAGTCTTTGAGGATAGAAGATCATGCCCCAAGGACTTGCAGCCCTTCCAACTCAGATATGTAGATTCTTGGATCTACGATAGTTCATTGGTTCTAGGACATACACTCTTACAGCTCTGAAATCAAACTTCCTATAATTGATGATTCGTCATGGTTGAATTGGCAGCTTTGTTTGCGTCTGGGTAGTAATGTAAAGAAAACTGCCTTTTATTCTTGATGGCGCCTTAGGTTTGATGCAATATGGTATTTCCTCCTTAGTCACTTTGTCTAGGCCTCCTCACTCCTGGCTCCACAGAGGCTGTTCTTGTCACTCACTTGCAAAGAATAAACTCTGAGGGCTCTCAGAGTTTGAACCCCAGCATAGCCACTTACTGGCTATGTGACCTCGGGCAAGTTTCTTAACATCTCTGAGCCCGACTTTTCTTTTGGCTTTTTTTTTTTTTTTTTTTTGAGACAGGGTTTCACTCTGTTACCCAGGCTGGAGTGCAGTGGCGCAACCATGGCTCAGCCTCCACCTCCAGGACTCAAGCTATCCTCTTGCCTTAGCCTCCTGAGTAGCTGGGATTACAGGCACACACCACTTCACCCAGCTAATTTTTTACTTTTTGTAGAGACAGGGTCCTACTATGTTGCCCAGGCTGGCCTCAGACTCCTGGGCTCAAGCAATCTTCCTCCTTGGCCTCCCAAAGTGCTAGGATTACAGGCATGAGCCGCCACCACGCCTGGCCTGGGCCTTACCGTTCTTATATTTAAAGTAAGCATAATGACATTCATTTGGTGAATTTGTGAGAACCAAAAACAAACAAAACCTACAACATGTCTGACACAAAGCTATTTATTTTCCATTGATCTTCATCTTTTTTTTTTTTTTTGAGACAGAGTCCTGCTCTGTCGCCCAGGCTGGAATGCAGTGGCGCGATCTCGGCTCACTGCAACCTCTGCCTCCCAGGTTCAAGCAATTCTCCTGCCTCAGCCTCCCGAGTAGCTGGGATTACAGGCACGTGCCACCATGCCTGGCTAATTTTTGTATTTTTAGTAGAGATGGGGTTTCACCATCTTGGTCAGGCTGGTCTCAAACTCCTGGTGATCCACCTGCCTCTGCCTCCCAAAGTGCTGAGATTACAGGCGTGAGCCACTGTGCCTGGACGGCTTCATCTCTTCTTGAAATCACTTTTATACCATTCTATGTGGTTCTCACCATGAGCTTGAGAGATGGGCTAAAGTGCCTCTCCCTGCTTTCAGCTTCCTGCTGGGAACTCACTCTCTCAAGTTCCTTCCAGCACCATCCCACAGAGTTCTCATCACTCCACACTGTCCAGTGACAACTCCCAACATGGAAGGTCTGCTAGTTCTACAGGGTGCTCTCTGGCTGCCCCAGTAACATGTGTTTTTAAATTTTTCACATGCATGTTTGACCCCAACTCCCCAAAGTCAGGTACTGTAACTAGCAGTGTCATTTAAGAAAAAGCCCTTTAACCTCTCTTTGCCAAAGGATTCTTATCAGCAAAACAGTGATGAAACAGCAATCCCATAACAGCTAGCTAGCTACCTTCTCAAGCACTTATTAAATGAGGCATAATGATTTGGCTTAATCCTCAATCCTGAGAGGTGGGTGATCCCTGTGGTGATGAGGGAACCGAGGCTTGGGGGTTAATGGCTCGCCTAGATTCACACTGCTAGCCAAGGAATGAACTGGAATTTACACCCTGACCCTGACTGCTTTTCACATTTTCTACACAGTCTTTTCAAGATCCCTGCCAATTCTAAAATTAAATGATCCTATGATTAACTGTGTTTCATTCTTCTGCATCAGTTCCCAAAACAAATTATATCAAGAGACAGCAAAAATATTTGTAAAGAAAGGATGTCCAACAATCCGTGTGGTTGTTTTTCTGTGTTCCTCCAATGGTAGGGCCTCTATTCACCAGCGCCATCTCTTCTTTTAGCTGTAAGAAAAGCCTGGAGTGCACGAAGTTGTGCTTACCCCAGATTGAGAATGTTAAGAGCACTGAGGACTCAGGTGAGGAGAAGTGACCTGGTGCCCATGCTCACCTGCCCTCTCCCTCTCCTTGCCACCCCCCGTCCATCCATCCCACCCACCCATCTATCCGTGCGGCCACCCTCTGCCCACTCCTCTGACCAACACCTGCTTTGCCTGCAGGCACCACAGTGCTGTTGCCCCTGGTCATCTTCTTTGGTCTTTGCCTTTTATCCCTCCTCTTCATTGGTTTAATGTATCGCTACCAGCGGTGGAAGTCCAAGCTCTACTCCATTGGTGAGTGGGGCCTTTGGGAGGGAGAGGGAGCTGGTGGGGGTGAGGGAGGATGTGGGTGGGTGCGATGGACATGTGTGGAGGGAGGTGAGGAGTGTCCCCTCAGTTCATACCGCTGGGGACTCTGGGCAGAAGGTGGCCCTGGATGGCTGGGGAGAGGTCGAGCTGCATCAGTAGCTCTCTAGTCCCTGGGGCCACATAGGCCCTGAGGCATGTCACCACAAGTCCCCGCTGCCAGCTGAGTCCAGGGTGCCAGGGCTGAGAGAGGAAGTGAAATTTATGATGCTTTCTTTCTTTGTCCTCAGTTTGTGGGAAATCGACACCTGAAAAAGAGGTGAGACGAAATCAGAGAGTTACTCCCGAATGTCCCTGACCATTCCTTATAATTGCCTAATACTCAGATCCCCTTCTGAGTCATCTGAGAGTGAAGTGAAGGAAGGAATCATCCTTCACTTCCCCGGGGGCTCGCCTCATTCTCTCTAAGTCCCAACCCCCATCCAGAATAAAGAGGGCCGGGGCTGGTTTTCGCTCACGCACTAATGCAGCGCCACCTTCTCTCTTTCAGGGGGAGCTTGAAGGAACTACTACTAAGCCCCTGGCCCCAACCCCAAGCTTCAGTCCCACTCCAGGCTTCACCCCCACCCTAGGCTTCAGTCCCATGCTCAGTTCCACCTTCACCTCCAGCTTCACCTATACCCCCGGTGACTGTCCCAACTTCACGGCTCCCGGCAGAGAGGTGGCACCACCCTACCAGGGGGCTGACCCCATCCTTGCGACAGCCCTCGCCTCCGACCCCATCCCCACCCCCCTTCAGAAGTGGGAGGACAGCGCCCACAAGCCACAGAGCCTAGACAGTGAGTTTCTCCTGCGGCTGGAGACGAGGAGGCTGGGGGAGGGCCGGGGGAGCGTGGGAGGCGCCCCCAGAGGGGACCAGGAGAGGCGGAGGGCGCAGGATGCGGGGCGGGTCCTGGGGTTGCCGCCCGAGGCTCACCGGCCCTCGTCCGTCCCCGCAGCTGATGACCCCGCGACGCTGTACGCCGTGGTGGAGAACGTGCCCCCGTTGCGCTGGAAGGAATTCGTGCGGCGCCTAGGGCTGAGCGACCACGAGATCGATCGGCTGGAGCTGCAGAACGGGCGCTGCCTGCGCGAGGCGCAATACAGCATGCTGGCGGCCTGGAGGCGGCGCACACCACGGCGCGAGGCCACGCTGGAGCTGCTGGGACGCGTGCTCCGCGACATGGACCTGCTGGGCTGCCTGGAGGACATCGAGGAGGCGCTTTGCGGCCCCGCCGCCCTCCCGCCCGAGCCCGGTCTTCTCAGATGAGGCTGCGCCCCTGCGGGCAGCTCTAAGGACCGCCCTGCGAGATCCCCTTCCAACCCCACTTTTTTCTGGAGAGGAGGGGTCCTGGAGGGGCAAGCAGGGGCTAGCAGCCGCCTCCTTGGTGCTAACCCCTCGATGTACATAGCTTTTCTCAGCTGCCTGCGCGCCGCCGACAGTCAGCGCTGCGCGCGCGGTGACAGGTGCGCCGTGGGCTCAAGAGCCTGAGTGGGCGGTTGCGAGGATGAGGGACGCTATGCCTCATGCCCGTTTTGGGTGTCCTCACCAGCAAGGCTGCTCAGGGGCCCCTGGTTCGTCCCTGAGCCTTTTTCACAGTACATAAGCAGTTTTTTTGTTTTTGTTTTGAAATCAATCATGTTACACTAATAGAAACTTGGCACTCCTGTGCCCTCTGCCTGGACAAGCACAGAGCAAGCTGAACTGTCCCAAGGCAGGGGCGAGCACGGAACAATGGGGCCTTCAGCTGGAGCTGTGGACTTTTGTAAATACACTAAAACTCTGAAGTTAAAGCTCTGCTCTTGGAGACAGTGGTCTGTCGGGATGGGAGGTGGGGGCAGAGGCCCAGATCCTGAGGGGTGAGATGGGAAAAGGCCTGCACTAGGGCCAGGTAGCCCACCACCCTCACGCCAGCTGACAGAGGAGTAGCAGGTTCTTGTTCTGACCACCCTCATCTGTTGCCCAAGCTGGAGTGCGCTCACTGCAGCCTCCGACCCTTGGGCTCATGGGGTCCTCCCACCTCAGCCTCCAGACACAGGCACACCACCACACCTGGGTAATTTTTAAAAAATTGTTTTGTAAAGACAGGGTTTCCCTATATTGTCCAGGCTGGTCTGGAACTCCTGGGCTCAAGGGATCCTCCCACCTCAGCCTCCCGAAGTGCTGGGATTACAGGCAGGCATGCGCAGCCAGGGCAATCATTTTTATGCACAACTTTCTGTGGGGCTCAGGTGCACCTATGATACATAAATTTACAGTTCTTGATCCCCAAAGTCCTCAGAGAAGGAGGCAGGGTGCCTGGGCCAGGCTTCCTTTGGGAAATGTGGTCCTTGAGGTAGAGTCACGGATGCCGGAGGGTGACCAGCACTACTGGGGAGAGATCTCCTCTGGAAGGGATGCATGCCAAAGGTCCTCTGCATTCCTCACACCTCTCTGAAAAGACAGGAGGGGGTGTTAGGCGACAGTCAGTGACAATGGGTGAGGGTCGGGTGAAGAGTGAGGCAGAGAGCCCTTCCTGCCTCAGCCCCTGCTCCTGCACTGCCCTCTTCTATACCGCACCCCCCCACCAACATACAGACATCCCCGTCCGCCCCCTCCCAGGCCAGCTTCCCTCAGCACTTACGATGTGGACAGAGGGGTGTCCAGCTGAATGATGTGGGGCCCCCGCATCCTCTGTAGCTGGGCCCGAGTCAGCTTCCGTGGCCTGCTGTCCCGGGGCTCCTCGGCCCCCTCGATCCTTTGGCTGGCCAGCTCCTCCCGGATCTCTCTGAGCATGTCCTCAGCCCGCATTGGGCGCAGTGATGTGTGGCCAGCTTTCAGGAACACAGGCCCCTCGTCTTCCTCCTCCCCCGAGGACTCCCAGGGGCTTTCCCCGGCCGAGTCAGCATGGGCTGGGGAGGAGGGAAGCTGGCCCCGAAGCCGGGCCCTGTGCAGTGTTTCCACCACCACATTCCCTCGCTCGGAGGCGCCATCTTCTTCCTCAGACCAGGTTGGTGGGTCTCCCCGGGGAAGACCGCCTCCTTTTAGGATTCCTTCTGGCAGTTCGGGGGCACTTCGGCGTTGAGGAGCTTGGGGGTTGGGAGGGTGGGGACGCAGAGGGACGTCCCGGAGGTCCAGGGTGGAGAAGGTGAGGCGAGGGTCCCGCCGAAGGGCTCTTTGGCGTAGACGGCTCAGCGGGGAGCGGGAGCTTGTGGGGGTGCCTGGGATCAAAGTGCCGTAGCCAGAGTCTGAGGTATCATCTGGCACAAAGGGAGCATCTTCATCTGTGTCTTCTGTCACCACCAGGTGGGGGATAACGGCCGAGAACTCAGGAGTCCTACAATTAATGGCGAAGAGTCAGATGCATAGGGGTCAAGTTCAAGTCCAGGGAGTTTCCCTTGATCACTACATCCAGAAATGGCCCCTCCTCCAAACTTATTTTGGTATCGTCTTTCCATCGCACTGTGATTGTTTTTCTCATCTGGCTGGCTAGATTTTAAGCTCGTAAGAGAGTACGGGCTGCCTCTACACTGTTTTATCCATAGCATCTGGTCCAGGATCTTGTATCAAGTGGGGAGTCAGGTTTTTGCTGAGTGGTTCCTGAACTTACCTGATATTATCCTCAATGATCGATTCTTCTTTTCTCCTTAAGCTGCTGCCAAGCAGTGGTGCTATCCTAGATGAACCTCACACTCCCCAGGGATTTGGCAGCTCTGCCATTCTGCAGATCCACACCTACCTTCACTCTCGAGCCTGCTCCGCTCAGGTGCTCCTGTGTGACTCTAGGCGGGCTAACTCTGTAGGCTGTCAGTGCCCTATCCCCCACCTCCGACCCAACACGGCTGGTACCAACCTTCCCTGCCCTGCCCTACAGCCTGCATTCCTCTGTCTATTCCCAATTCCACCAAAAGAGTGCAGTAATGCCATTTCTCAGCCTTATGGCTCCCTCCTCCTACTTGGGGAGACCCTGTAGTCCGTGTGCGCCTTACCTCCCCTCTGCGCTGCTCTGAGAGCCCTCCAGGGAAGGCGTGGAGGGCCTGGTGCTGGGGGACTCCCTGTCCTGGTCCCGATAGAGGGCCAGGAGCTCCCTCTTCTGTTGAACATACTCCTCTGCCTTCAGCTTCTGTAGAGTGGCCTGGGACAGACACTTTCATTATTAAGAGCTCTCGTTTATTGAGCACTTGCTGTTTGCCAGGCACCCTGCTAAGTGCATTACATATATTATCTTATTTTATTTTATTAGTATTATTTTTTGAGACGGAGTCTTGCTCTGTCACCCAGACTAGAGTGCAGTGGCGCAATCTTGGCTCATTGCAACCTCCACCTCCTGGGTTCAAGCGATTCTCCTGCCTCAGCCTCCTGAGTAGCTGGGATTACAGGCGCCCGCCATCGTGCCCGGCTAATTTTTGTGTTTTTAGTAGAGACGGGTTTCACCATCTTGGCCAGGCTGGTCTCAAACTCCTGACCTTGTGATCCACCCCCCTTGGCCTCCCAAAGTGCTGGGATTACAGGCATGAGCCACCGTGCCTGGCCTACATTACCTTATTTAATCTTTACAAAACCCCCATGAATCAGATATTTTTACCCCTACCTTACTACTGAGACATGGAGACGCTAAGGTTAAGTAACTGCCCGAGGGGGTACTTCTTACAGTAAGAAAGTGGGGTGGTGCCGGGATTTGGTGACACAAACTCTGGAGCTAGTGGTGGGAGTGAGTGGGGTGAACAGAATGGCCCTTTTCCTACCTGTACAGGTCTTCCTGCTTCTCATGTCCCATTGGCAGACCTGTTATCAGGTCTGCCCCCTCCTTCAGGAAGCCCTCCCTGGTTGGTGGTGATGGTAGAATAAGTGTTCTGAATTGGTACTGGTTGCTCCTTCAAGAGCATCCCTCTCCTACCACCTGGGCCTCTGCCCTGAAGCTGGGAGGAGCAGGTGGACAGAACATGGGCAGAGGTGGGCTTTGTACCGGGCTGAGGACTCTGCTGTCCTTCAGAGGGAGGAAAGTTCCTAGAAGGCTGAGGAAAGGACGCATTATATTGCCTGTCTTCTCCCTCCCTCAGCGATTTCATACAGGTACCATCAGAATGAAACAGCGCCATCTGAGAAAAAATTTTCAAAGCACTTTTGCACATGTGGTCATTTGATACACACCATTGCCCTGTGGTGTGGAGAACATGAATGTTCACCCATTTTACAGATAAGAAATCTAGACCTAGAGAGGTGAAGTGACTTGCCCAAGGTACCACAGGTATGGAGAAGCAGAGCTGGGACAGGGCCTTGCTCTTTGAGTCCTAGTTCAGTCACCGCAGCACTTTCAAGGACAGCCTTGAAGGGTAAAGAGTTGGCTTGGGGAGGAGGAGGGGGAGGGAGAGGGAAGAGAAGGTGGCAGAGCTGAGGTTGGAGGCGGAGGCAAGCCTTGGCAAAAGGGAGGTACCGGTGGCTGCTGTGGGTAGCACTGATGTCAGCACTTGCTGGTATGGCCATATCCTTGTTAAAATATTGAAGTCTTCCATGCTGGTAAGGGAATGGCTGCTGCCTGGGCCTCATCCACTTCCCCCATCCCCATGATCTAGCAACTAGGGGGATAACATCTGGCACAGCAGAGGACCTCTAGTGCAACGCTCCCTTCTGATTGGTTGATGCCCATGCTATACTAATTGTTAAATATTTCCAATATCTCCCCAGCTTGAAGTATATGAGCCAGCAACTCCTGGGCACCTGGACTTTCCCAAAGCCTCTCAAGAAACCCTGGGGGCAGCCGGGTCAGGACAAGAGACGAAATGGATGAACAGGGATAGGAAAATGACATCAGGCTTATATTTCCAATTCTGGAATTGGCTCTCCAGTCACTTTTTCTGGCTCTCCAGTCACTTATTCCCAAGAGTGACAGCATTCTCAAGATGTGGTCTGTTGGCCGGAGCAGGGGAGGGTGCCTGGGGGCAGGAAACCTGCCAGGGCCAGGACCTGGGGCAGACTCCCTCTTTCCCAGGCCTCATCTCCCAACTCCATGTGAATTGAGGGAAGAAGTGAGAGAAGAGAGGGTGGAGGCGCTGAGCCGATCTGCTTGTCCTGCTGGGGTGCCCTTTTGCCCCACAGGACCCAAATTCAGGTTTGTGTTTGGGGTGCCAGGGGAGGGATGTTATGTGAAAGGAAAGAACTGGAAGGAAGCAGGGTTTCTGTAAGCGACGTTCAATGCCAGCATCTCCGCTAAACTTGCCCCTTGCCCGACCCCAGGAAGAGGCTGGAGGTGGGGGCAGCCCTGAGCAGGGGGCGGGGCGTCGGGGGAATGGGTGGGATGAGGCTCTTGGAGGTGCTTCCCGGTGAGCCCAAAGCCTCTCCAGCAACCCTGGGAGGATTTTCTTGGCTTGGATAAGAGGAGAGACACACAGGGGGCAGAGGAGAGGATGGGAAAGGAAAAGGAGATTGGTGCTTAAGCCAGAATGTGACGCCCCTACAAAACTGAGAAGAGGAAGGGAGGGCCCCCAGAAGGATTCTTCTTCCTTTGTCCCTGTGGAGAGGAAATGCCCCCTTTCCCTGCTGTCTCTGGGATGGCTCCTAGATTCACCCACTCTCCTCCCAGAACTCCCCAGTGCCAGACTAAAACCAAACCCTGAAAGGTGCCCACTGACTTCTGAGCGACAGATGCGGATGCATTTCCCCAGTCAGCAGCAGGCCCTACCCAGGCCCCAAAGACCACCCATTTCTTCTAATGATGACAATGGCAAACATTGATGGAGTGCCTACACAGTGCTGGGACTCGTGCCTGGCCACTTGCGGACTATCTGTCCTGCGTGCACTGCAACTCCCCAAGAGGTGAAGTGACTCCCTGACAGCTGCCAGGGCCTCTCCTTCAGACCCTGGCTCTTAGCCTCGGCTGCCTCCTTCAGTCTCCCTGCTTTAATTTCTTGGTCGCCATCTCTGACAGCTCTTTCTGTTCCTGTCCCTGTTCCTTTTCCTCTTCTCAGTCCGTGGGCATTCCCCAAGATTCAGTCTCTTCTCCCTGGAGAAGCTTACTTTCTCTGAAAGTGTGAGTCATCACAGCTAGACCCGCTAGGAATAAATCTGCAAGTCAACATTTCTGCCAGGGTGAGAAAACAATAGTCTGCCCCCCTGGGGATTGCTCTATGAAAGGGACCAACAGAGCTTCTACTGCCCTCTTCAGTTGATAAAGACTGATGGCTCTAGAGAGGATTCCCTAAGAATTTGGTGTGAGACAATAGCAGGAAAAGTAATTTCAAAGTTTCAGTTTTCTTTGTTTTGCTAAGGAAGGCCAGCGAGCCTTGGTGTGTATCTTGGTTATAGATCCTGACAGATCTTTCCTGTTAGCCTGGAGTGAGACTACCAGGGGGCTGAGTTGTTTCGTATAGTAAAATACCCGTAATTTTTAGTAGCCCTGGGGGTTCTAAAGGGAGAAGGTGAGGGTCTGGCTATGTTCTGTGACTAAAAACCAAAAAACAGGAGAAAATTCTGAAGGTAGAGGTGGCAGTTCTGAAGGAAGAAAGGCAGGCTGGCATTCACTGCCAGCCCCACTGGCTATCCTGGGGAGTTGGGGCTCTAGGAACACTGATGCCACTAGCTTCCGCTTTTGTCCCTGGGCTCCCAGTGAGCCTCTAGCCTTCAGGTAAATTTTTTATTTAACTTTTTTTTTTTTTTTTTTAGACAAGGTACTCACCCCGTTGTCTAGGTTGTAGTGCAGCGGTGGGAACATAGCTCACCACAGGCTCTACCTCCCAGGTTCAAGCGATCCTCCCGCCCCAGCCTCCTGAGTAGCTGAGACTACAGGCGCACACCACCAGGCCCAGCTAATTTTTGTATTTTTTGTAAAGATGGGGTTTTGCCATGTTGGCCAGGCTGGGTCTTGAACTTTTGGGCTCAAGCCATCTGCCTGCCTCAGCCTCTCAAAGGGCTGGGATTAGAAGAGGTGAGCCACTATGCCTGGCCAAGAAAATTTGATTAACCACCAGAATGATGTCACTTGCCAGTCAGTCCAGCCTAGTGGAAAGTGTGTTTAGGCTTAGGTGGAAGTGGTGGAGAGAAGTCCCTGCCATGCAGAGGGGACTGTGAACTGAGCCGGAAGCAGGGGGCAGGGCAGATGGGAGACCATGCTCATCACAAAACCCACATGCCTCCCCTTGGGGTGTGTCTTTTGTCCTTCTTTTTCACCTGAATTCCAGGTCTTTGTTTCTGTATTTCCCAAAGCCCCTAAGATATCTCCACTAGGGTATATCTTGGCTGCCTCAATTTCAAAGCGCTGCTGTTTAAATATTGCTACCCTAAAGCCACCTCACCGAGGAAGCAATAACTAAACAAACACCTTTCCCTTTCCCTTTCTAATGACTGCATTTCTGTCTGGGGTCCCATTGCCAATGCAGTCTTCCAAACTGAAGCTTCGGGAGGCCAATTGTGCTGTTTGCCACTGGGTATCTGGAGTTCCTGAGCCTGTGCCCAGTGCTGGCACCAGACTGTGTGCCTAAGCAGAATGACAGCTTTGAATCTCCCTAGGAAGCAGGTACTGTCATTGTGTATATCTGTTTTGCAGTTGAAGAAATTGAAGTTGAGGGAGGTCATATAACTTACCCAAGGTCACATGGCTAGGACCTGATAGGACCGGTGTCTGAACCTGGATTTTTCTGAATTCAGTATAGACTTTAACCACAGTATCCCTAAGGCTCCCCTGTCTCTTCCCTCTTCTTTAGCTCCTTTCTTCTTTTGTTTTTTGTCCCTTTTTGCAATGTCTCCCTAAGGCTGTGGCACTAAACCTTCCATGTTTCACACCCAAACTAGTACAATAAACCTCCTGTCACCAATTTCTCCCTCCTCCAGCCCACCTAGCACACTGCTACCTGATTTCCTGAAAACCTAATTCAAGAGGAAACACGCTGATTTCACCCTTGCTCAAGAATTCATGGCACGGCCATGCACGGTGGCTCACGCCTGTAATCTCAGCATTTTGGGAGGCCGAGATATGCAGATTGCTTAAGCTCAGGAGTTCAAGACCAGCCTGGGCAACATGGAAAGACCCTGTCTCTAAAAAAAATGCAAAAAATTAGCCAGGTGTGGTGGTACACACCTGCAGTCCCAGCTACTTGGGGGGCTAAGGTGGGAGACTCACCTGAGCCCAGGAAGTTGAGGTGGCAGTGAGCTGTGATCATGCCACTGCACTCTAGCCTGGGTGATGGAGTAAGACTCTGTCTCAAAAAAAAAAAAAAAAAGAATTCACAGTGGCTGTTTCTTGTTGACCCTATTCAACTCAAGCCCATCCAGGCCACAGGGTTCTGCAGCTCTGAGATTCTGTAGAATCTGGCCTCTTACCATGCACTCACACAAACCCTGTGCTCCAGACTTAGGCAGATATGGCCGTTATTCCAGAAATATATCCAGCCCAATTGGTCCTCTGATTCTTCTGCTCATGGTCTTCCCATCCTTAAAAGTCCAACTCAAATCTTCACCTCTCTTTGGCCACTCCGTTCCTGTGGTGGGTTGAATAGTGGCCCCCCCAAAAGATAGATATATCTAAGTCCTACCCTCTGGAACCTGTGAATGTGACCTGATTTCAAAAAAGAGTCTTTGCAGATTTGCAGAGATCCTAAGAGCTCAAGGTGAGCTCTCCCTGGATTTAGGGTGGGCTCGAAATCTAATACTCATGTCTTTGTAAGAGAAAGGAGGGGGAAAGTTGGACACAGAGACATACAGAGAGGAAGGCCATGGGAAGACAGAGAAAGAGTTTGGAGTTTTGTTGCCACAAGCCACGGAACACTTGGGGCAACCAGGAGCTGGAAGAGGCAAGGATGGATTCTCCCCCAGAGGAAACTCAGCTCCGCCAACACCTTGATTCGAAACTTCTGGCCTCCGGAACTGTGAGAGAGTGAGCTCCCGATGCATTTTAGGCCACCCAGTTTGTGGGACCTAATACAGCTCCATTTGCATCTCTCTTCTTTGAACTCCTCCTGCTTTTTTATCTGCTCACATCACTCCCCTGCCCGACTTCTTCACTGGCCCTCTCTCATCCAAAGGACAAAGCTCATCTATAGGATGCCTTATCATGACATGCAGAGATGGGCATGACCTGGTGGTACCTACCCCCCAGCCTCTCCCTGCTGCGTCTACTCTTGTACTTTATACTGTAGCAACACCAATGCAGGCAGTTCTCTCAACACACACAACTGTTTCACAATTCTGGCCTTTGCACTTTCTGCTCCTGCATGTGGAATGCCCTTCCCTTCAGCCCTTGACTCCCTGACGTACTCCCAGGCATCCTCCCAAATGGTGCTCAGACATCAGCTCCTCTGTGTCCCTTCCAAACAGACCCAGCAGACAATGCCTCGCTCCCTTCTCTGTCCCAGCTTCATTCTACATAACTTCTTTCTATTATTTGTATACTAATTACTCAACTAGGCTGCAGCACCTATGCCTTGAGGGCAGGAATGGTGGTTTATTTTCTGATTCCCTAGCACCTAGCCCTAGTGTCTGTACTCAGCAAGTGCCCTGTAAATGTCTGCGAATGGAGGATGACTTCTAGAAGTTAATCATTTCAGGCTGTACAAACCTTCAGGGGATGCGGTATCTTGGGCTTTCCCAGTGGCTGGCACAGTAGCTGGCCAAAGGCTTTTTCTGTCTTCTGATGGATGGTGGAGGCTCTGCCTCCCTCTTTGGGGCACATGAGATTGTCCAGTCTGAACCTGAATCCACCCCAGCCTCTCTCTCCTCCTCCCCTCTGTGCTCCCATGTTCGTTCGTTCCTTCCTTCCTTCCTTCGTTCTTTTTTTTTTCTTCTTCTTCTTCGGGGTCTCACTCTGTCACCCAGGCTAGAGTGCAGTGGCACGATCTCAGGTCACTGCAACCTCCACTTCCCGGGCTCAAGTGATTCTCCTGCCTCAGCCTCCCAAGTAATTGGGACTGCAGGCACACATCACCATGCCCGGCTACTTTTTGTATTTTTAGAAGAGACAGGGTTTCACCATGTTGGCCAGGCTGGTCTCAAACTCCTGACCTCAGGTGATCCACCTGCCTCGGCCTCCCAAAGTGCTGAGATTACAGGTGTGAGCCACCACTGTGCTCCCATTTCTGAGCTCCAGGGACCCCTGCCCATGCCTCCCCATTGCTGGCTTTCCCATACCTGGGCCTGCTGGGTCTTCTCCAGCCACCGGGCACGGTCTGTAGGACTGGGACAGTGCACAAGGAGGGCGCTGGAGACGCACTGGAATTCAGTGAGGTGGATCAGCAGGAAGCTGTCTGGATGGAGGAGACAACCTTCAAGAGGCCAGCCTTTATTTGATCTCCATCCCAGCTCCTCCTTCCCCTCGCTGAGAAGAGCGAGAAGAAAAGACTCCCTGAAGGAAGGACGTACTAGGGTCTCGCAGGGGTTGGCACACGAGCTTCTCCAGCATGAGAGGGGGGCGGATGACCTTAGCTTTGTCCGCCTTGCGCTGGGGCTTGGTCACGAGGAGCACATCAGAGAAGAGGAACAGGTACACGTCCAGCTGGGGGTGGGGGCGTAGGGGAAAGAGACAGGGTCAGCTGGAGCCAGGGGCAGGGCTGGTCCGGGAGGAGGCTGAGGCATGATGCTCAGGCACACAGGGACACATGCAGAGCCCAAATGCGGGAGTGGCCAGGGGCGTCGCTTTGGTCCCATCTCTCGCTTTACAGGCAGGGAAAGTGGCTGGCTCAGGGTCACACAAATGACTGGGGCTTGGCCAGAACTACATCCTCTTCCCAAAACCCCTCTTCTCCCACTTCCGGCGTTTCTGCCTCTTACCTTCTCCCATCATGCCCCGTCCCCTCCACTCTGTCCGCAGCACCCTCACCTTCCCTTCTCGCCCCTCCTTCACTCGCACGGGTCCCTCCAGCAGCAGCTGTCTGGTGTGCTCAGACGCAACCCCCAGCATGGGGGACGTCAGGTCCAGGGTGGAGAACGGACGCAGGTTCTGAGGGACACAGAGGGGAGGGGTGAGGGCGCTCGGTAGTCTGCCTGGACTTCCTGGTCAAGGGCGGCTCCTGTTCTGCCACCAACACCTTTCTGTTTGTATCCTTCCTTCCCCCATGGGCTAGAGCAAGCCTCCCAGGGCCTCCTTTTTACTCTTCTGACCTCTACCCCTTGGACTGCCAGCACCGGGTAGGAATGCTGGACACCCTTGTAGCACGGGATGTTCTGGCCTCTCCAGCCCTCCCCTTCATCAGTATCCCTGGGACCTTGCTTCTCCTGGGTCCCTTCCCTCTGCCCTCTCACCTTCTCCACTTCATCACTGGGTGGCTCCAGCACCTCGTAGGGCCCGATGCGTTGTGCTGCAGCCACCAAGCTCTCTTGCTCTTCGCCCTGGCGGACCTGCCCATTGATGTGTCGCAGGAATGACTCCACGGCTTCGATCTAGGTGAGGTTGGGGATGTGGGAGGAGGGACGGCTCAGTACCCCTCCCAACCAATGCCAGCCACAGCACAGTGCCACACTGTCACAGACACACTAAGAAAGAGACCCCCCTCCCAGTCCCCGATTCACCAGAGTCCTGGCCCCACTGGGGCACCTACCATGGCATTCAGGGCCTCTTGGGCTCGTGCCTCGGGGCTCCTCTTGAGCACAGCATGGAGCAGCAGTGGGTACTTGGTGATGCGCTGGTGGGGCTTGATGAGCAAGTCACAGAGCGTCTGCCTCCCAGAGCGCTTGTGCTTCTCACACCACTGCAGGGAAGGTGGGTGGGGCTCAGGGTTTGCTCCCTCCCGCCCTGCCTAGTGGTGAACTCAGCCTCAGGCTCAGCTGGAGACCGGCCGGCTAAGATGCACCCGTCCCCCCCCCCAGCACCCCTTCTCCCACCTGCACGAAGGCATGGAAGAGAGGGTTAGTTTCTTGCTGCTCTCGGGCGTAAGCCATGGTCTGCTTCACTCGGAGGCAGTACTGGACATAGGGGTGGAACCGCTGGCCAAACTGGAGAGACAGATACGGGAGGTGGGGATCAGGCACGGGGAGAAGGCCATGAATACAGGCTCTGGCTGCAGGACCCAGGAGCAGGTGAAGAGAGCCTCACAGAGGCCCTTAGCCCAGCTCCTGACAGTCCCTCCATCCCAGGATCCTCCCAGGAATGCTCTTGAGGCTAGGCCCCTCTCTCTGGATTCCAGGAAGGAGCCTGAGTCAGTCCCAGCACTGACCTAGAGCTCTCTGAGCTCCCTCCATCCACAGTGCTACTGGGGCCTGCTGCTCTGGACTTACTCTCCCACCATCAATAATTCAGCTGGACCGTTGTCAGGACATCGCAGATCCCATTTCACCCTGGGGGTGGGGTGGTGACCTAAGAGTTTGCTCAGAAGCCATGCTCCTATGGAGGGGGTACCTAAGGCTCCCAGGAGCAGTATGCCTACCTCTCTACCCCACTGCAACTTTTTCCTGCAGGGCCCACATTTTCCTGGCTAGGTAACATTGTAGAAGAAAGTCAGACCCTAGGCCCTCTTGTTTTCTCTTGTCACTCTTCACCATGCCCCGGGTGCCTCCTGTGGCCTTTTACACCCACCCAGGTCCTCTTAAGGGTCCCTTCACTTAGGACCCATTTGCTGCACCCAGCTTTTGTAGTTGATGGGAGCCAAGGTGTGACCCTTCCCTGAGACAGCTGCATTTTCATTTCATAAGGGCCTCCAGAAGAACAAGGAGCCTGTGGCACAGAGGTCAGACTTGTGGCATGAAGGGAGGAGGTGAGGTGATATTAGGGGTAGGGGCTGTGTCCTGAGGCCCCTAAAATCACAGAGACTTGCATACTGTGGGCATGCCCTACACACAGGACCCCTGAGGGCTCCCAGTCCTGCCCCATCCAGACACAGCCCTTCACAGGCCTCACCATCAGGAAGCCACTTTGCAGACCAACGGGGTCCAGGGGCTGGCCCGAGGCCCGAGTCTCCTCCAGGGTGGGCCCCAGCACCTCCTCCCAAAAGCTCCGGTGGGTTCGAATCAGGCTGGGGACATTTCCAAACAGGGTCTCAGCTGACACCTGGAGGAGGGAGCAGAACTGAGCAGCATGCCTTTGGAAGGTCACCGGGGTGGCACTGGCCGAGGAAAAGTGAGGACCTTAAGCTTGGACAGCAGGGGCGGGGGTGAAGAGGGATGAACCGGGCACTGGACCTGGAAGATCTCAAGGATGCCAGTCTGGGAAATGGGGGGCCTGTGGCCTGCTTGGAGTCCCCAGTAACAGGGAAGTAGGGAGGGCAAGGCGTCCCAAAAAACGGGGCAGTGGGAATTCAGACACGGATGGCTGGAGGGCCCACCCTCATCCGCAGGCTCAGAGGTCGGGCTGTGCCAGGGTCCCCTCCTGAGCACCCACTCACTTCCATCAGCAGTCCCACTCGCTGCAGGTTCAGCAGGCCGGCGGCTAGCAGCTGCAGGGAGGGAAACGAGGGTCTCAGGACCCAGCATAGCCCTTCAGTGTCACCTCCCACCCCCCACCAACTTCAGTACTGCTGACCTATCTCCCTGGATCCCAGACGGGCCTGAAATCCTGCCCCTCCCTCCCCCAGTGACCTGCCTTCCAGTCTGGGAGGATGGGGGCTCATGCAGGGAAGGCGGGGCCGGGGCCGGGGCCGGGGCTGAGGGAGGCTCACGTCAGTCATGGTCTTGAGCTTTCTCACGTAGGTCAGCTCGGTGGCCAGGAGCTCCCACAGGGCCTCCTGTTGGTGGCAGAGCTCCCGGCTCATCTCCTGGGGTGGGGAGAATGCTGGTTCAGTTGGGGAATAATTAGAATGGCAAGTACCAGCTGTCAAGTGCTACTGGCTCCACTTCATAGGTTCTAGGCACTTCGTACATGACCATGACCTTTTAATCCTCAAACCAGTGCTCCGATGTGTAGGTGGTATTATCCCCACTTTACATATGTGGCAACTGAGGCCCAGAGAACTGTACTGTCTTGACCAAGGTCTCACTAGTAAGTGGCAGAGCTGGGATCTGAACCCAGATCAACGCGTTTCCAGATGTTTTCTCCACATGACTCCACTTCCCAAGGCCTTTCCCTCCTCTAGAGCAGAATCTGTTGTGCATTCACGCCCCGGGGACGGACTCACCTTGTGAGTTTCAGGCTCACCTTGTGCCCAGGCACCAGCTCCCTCCAGGACTTCTCGATGGTCAGGCCGCTGTCGCCACCCTCTCCTATCTCCCAGTGCCGCCGGTCCTCAGGGGGCAGCCGGGGCATCCCAAACATGCTGAAAGTGTGCAGCCTCACCTCCAGCTCATGGGCCTTGGCGACTTCCTGGGGGAGCCAAGAAGGGCATCAGCTCTGGCCACATCCTTGGCACCCAGCCACAGGGCCCCGGGAGGGCTGTGTGTGTGCATGTGTGTTTAAGTGTGTACGTGTGTGTGTGTCTGGAATGGGAGATGGCAAGCAGCACTGAGTATGAGTGGGGACATGGAGGCCTAGAGGACAGGGGTCGGCCCCAGCTGGAATTCCAGGGAAAAAGGCATTGCTGGAATGTGGGTGAAGAGGCACCCTGGTCTACAGAAAGGTCCCTGGAGAGGGGTCTGATCTAGGCTCCCTGACAGGAAAGAGGCCTTCCATGGGTCTCCTGAATCAGAATGAGGTAGGGGAGGGACAGAAACAGACACTTCAGAGGGAACTTCAAGTGAATCAGAACAAGACTTAGAGAACCAGTGGTCTCAGGCACCACTTTGACATTTGCCTATAAAATGGCATTTTTTATGAAGCAGCATGGCTTACATTTTACAGGTTTCTTTTTTTTTTTTTTTTCTTTTGAGAAAGAGTTTTGCTCTTGTCGCCCAGGCTGGAGTACAGTGGTGCAATCTCGGCTCACTGCAACCTCCACCTCCCAGGTTCAAGCGATTCTTCTGCCTCGGCCTCCTTAGTAGCTGGGATTACAGGTGCCCACCATGACACCCAGCTAATTTTTTTTGCATTTTTAGCAGAGACGGGGTTTCACCATGTTGGCCAGGCTGGTCTCGAACTCCTGACCTCAGGTGATCCGCCCGTCTTGGCCTCCCAAAGTGCTGGGATTACAGGCATGAGCCACCGCGCCCGGCCCATTTTACAGGTTTCTTTGGTACCAAGAATGTGAGCAATAGACAGTCCTGACCCTCACTCACTCCATCCGGATGTGGCTCAGGAGGAGAGGTGAGGCTCACAGCGGCGGTGAAGGATGATGTGGCACTGAGGATAGAGGGAGGACACCTGACTCTCAGCAACTTGGTAATTTGACTTGGTAATTTGCAAAGACTGAAAGCTCAATATCAATCGTTTATCCACATTTAATCAAAGGGTCTCAAGTCAAAGTCCCTGGTTGCCATGCATGGACCAAGGAGAGATATATCCCTGAGAGGTCCTAGGCAGAGCCATGTCTGACTGGCAGGCAGCAGCCTCCCGGACCTGTGTTCTCAGCCCCCGGGGCTTGCTGGTCATCTGTGGAGCCATCACAACTGGGGCTGTATGCGTGGGGATGGGAGGAGAGGGACCCCCTTACCTTGAGTTTGGGGGAGTGAAGCAGGCCAGCCCCCACATGGCCCCCGTGCCTCTTCTCGGGCTCTGGATCTCGCAGTCTCATGGGTGACAGGCCTCGGGCCTGGCCAGAACCCCTGGCAAAGGGGACATACTGCTGGAGGCGTCGGCGACTGGGATCCTGGGAGAGGAGCAGGGGAAGTTCTGGGGGTGCCTCCGTTTCCCCAGAAATCCCAGAGAGGTAGTAGGGGGGCAGGCTTGGCTCTAAATGTTGTTCCCCCACCCTGGTAAGTCAGGCTGGCTCACTTGTCCCCACAAACCAGTTTGGTGTGGGCTGCTCCTGCCCTGAGTCACAGCGGCCCCTGCCAGCAAGGCTAAGCTGAGTGGGCAGAGGCATGACAGCCTGGCTTCCTGAGTGGGCCTGGGGAAGAAGTGGGGCCTCCTGCCGAGCAGGTGCACAGGCACGCACATGCCTGGGCTCTGGTGTGTGTGCCCCCACTGCCTCCTGCTCTCCATACCACCGGGGGTGCGTGGACAAGGCGTGGTGCACACGGCATTCTGGTCTCTCGTAACTCTCCTTGTCTATGACCAGCCTCCCTCACACACGGGGACGAGGGCACTCACATGTGCTGCCTCTTCCCCAGGGGCGTGCAGCCTGCATCCCATCTAGCTGGGAGTGGCTGCCCTTCTGTGTGAAAGGCTGAGGCCACAGCCACACGGCTCCTCCCAGGGCAGGCCTGGTCACATTCCTTCATTTGCCTATGGCCTGAATTA
Organism: Symphalangus syndactylus; assembly: GCF_028878055.3. Classification (NCBI taxonomy): domain Eukaryota; kingdom Metazoa; phylum Chordata; class Mammalia; order Primates; family Hylobatidae; genus Symphalangus; species Symphalangus syndactylus. Next base: position 148,687,191 of record NC_072427.2, read on the forward strand.
CCCCACGTACTTCCTAGTCTCCCTTCTCACCCACAGCCTAGGAAAGTCCCATCTCCAAGGGCGAAATTCTCGTGCAGTGAGGCAGGGGATGTCCCAGCCACAAGCAGAACTGTCCTCAAGGTGGAGGGGAAACCTGCAGGCTGAGGGACAGACCTGGCTTCCACACCCCTCTCCTTGGTCAGGGTTGGAGGAGGGCCGGGCAGGTGGAGCCAGGGGTGGAGCCAAAGCAGGCACCCTCCTGTCCCTACCCGCCACTGGAGGAGAGGGACACCCTGAACCTTCACTCATCTTCATCCTGACTCAGGGAGAGGCAGATCTCAGGAAGCCCTCAAACTCCTGCCAAGCAGAGGAGGGAGCCTGGGAGGCGCCAGCTCTGGGGTTTGATGACCTTACCCGCAGCTCTTTGTCTGAGACCTGTCTAACAGCACTCCTCTGAGGGCCTGGCCTCTCCTGGCTCTGCCTCTGCTGCCCAGCTGTCTGGGACTGGGGTGTGACGTCCCTGGAGCCTGGCCCTGTCACTGCCCTCCTCTTTCCCGCAACCCAGGAAAGAAGAGTAGGGTAAGGGGCAGGAATAGCTCAACCTCTGAACCTGTAAGGGGACAGAGACTCCACAGCCTAGGTGTCCTCCCTCCTGCCCCACCAGGTCACTTTTGGGGCACAGCCTGGACTCACCAGCACAGGGTGTCCTCGGGGATAGAGACTGCCAGCAGTGCTCTGAGCAGAGGCTCGATGCCGGCCCCCATAAGTCTCAATGCGGGAAGCCACGAGTCCTTGGAGGGGGCCCTCATGTGGAGGACCAAAGGCCTTCATCCCTTCTCTCCTGGGTCACCTCCAAAGGGCCATATCTTCAACGTCCAGGAGAAAGAGGTCCCCTAAGGCTGCAAGAGAGAAAAGAGAGGAATGGAAGGGCCACCCCCAATCAGTGAACGGCATGAGGCAGGAGACCAAGGCTGGTGGGGGGCCTGGGCGGGAGGGTATAGTGGGGGAGGAGAGGGCCAAGGGCTTGGTCACTTGTTGAGGGGAACATGGCTGCCTCATCTATGACTTGGTGGGAGTAGGGTAGGTCCAGGTACATACTGGGTAGGAAGCCCCTTGGAGATGTACCTCCTCTCTCACATGTGTGCATATTTGGGGTACAAGCTCCTGCACTGGTCTCAAATGGGAACAAGGGTCACAGACAGGTCTCGGGCTTTCCGGATACACCCAGGTGGGAGGGTTCTCCTTGAACCTAGATATAACCCCATCCCCTTCCCCGTATAAAGCCTGGGAAAAAGCTGGAGGGAGGCCATGGTGGGTGGGGTGGGCTGGGAGTGGGGGTGGTTGGAGACAGCCCAGTCTGCCACCAGTTTTTGTACAGCCTGTAAGCCTTTACACATTTATGTAGTTGAAACGACTGCTGCCCCCCTGCAAAAAACCCACGAATATTTTGGGACAAGTAAATATTATATGATATTCAAATTCAGTGTCCATAAACACAGTTTTGTTGGAATCCATCCTCCTCTGCTGGTCTCCTAATAACCTGTGACTGCTTTCTTGCTAGTTGGGACAGAACGTGTAGGCTGCAAAGTCTAATATTTACTGTCTGGCCTTTACTGAAAAGCTTGCCCGTCTCCTACCTGAACCCTCCTGGCCACAGACAGGGAGGTGAGTGGGGCCAGCTGTCCGGCCACTGGCCTTAGAGACCAGCCAAATAGAAGACGAGTTTCTCCAGTTTCGGGCTATATATTTGGTCCTCCCCAGACTCTGGGAATACCACCATGGAGCTGGGAGCCAGGCGTGGGGCTCCATCTCCCCCCTAAACCTGGAGGGAGGGCCCGCCCTCGAGTAGGCAGGGCCTGGAAGAGGAGAGGCCTCCTGAGGGGCGGTGGGCTCAAGAAGGCTGCGCAGGTGTTTGTGCCCCGACCAGGTGGGCCTGAGGTCCTGCCTCAGCCCTCCCTCACCTTCCTCCGATTTAGGAGCAGAGGAGGAAACGTTCACTGTCCCTCCTGCCGCCTCCCAATAGTCGTCCCTCTGCGGGCGCTGTCTCCCTCGCACTGCTCCCTACCCAGGGTCCTTTCTCAGCCCAGCCCCCGGCTCCCCTCCTCCCGCCTTCGGGAGGCCAGGCCTTCCTTCCCCTTCGCCCCGGCTTCGAGGCCCCGGGTCCCAGCCGCCCCGCCCCCGGGCCGCGTAGCCCTCCCGCCGCTCACCTGTGCCCACAGGTGTCACCGCGCCCGCTGCCCTGCGCCGCCCTCCCCGCCCGCGGGGTCCCCGTTGCCGTCGGCTCCCCGGCGATGACAGCCAGCCCCGATGCCCAGCCTGGGACTGGGATGGAGCGGCCCGCCGGAGCCGGGCAGCGCGGGGCCGGGCGCGGAGGGCGGGGACCGGGCTGGCCCCTCCCTACCTCCCGCACTGCTCCGGGCAGAGGGGCGGGGCCCTGGGGACCGAGCAGCCCGCGCCCTGACGCAGCCACCGCCTCCCCCGGCGAGGACAGCTCACGTGGCGGTGCCCTCCTTTCCCCTTTTCGGTCGCACCTGAACTTAACAACCGCCGGCCGAGCGGGAGGGCTGGGACCGCGCGCCCTCCCCTCCAGGTCAGACCCCCGCGAGGCGCTGCAGTAATGAGGGCTGAGTGCGGGGCGGGGCGCAGCCGGGGGAGGCGGCGAGGGTGAAGACGTGTGGCAGGCACCCCTCTCTCCTGCTGGTCGCGGCGAGTGGCCGGCTCTCCCGTCCTCCCCCTGCCTCGGCCTAGACCCCTAAGCAGGCAGGGAGCCCGCCTGCCAGCTGGAGGGGCAGGGGGCCCCATCGCTGCTGTGGAGTCCAAAGTGTGAGCCTTATCTCTCAGAGGGTCGGCTGGCCTGCCTGGTGGAAGGTGATAGTGGAAGGCTGTCCTGGACTTTGTCTTTGCTCCAGGGATAGGGCCTGGTGTCCAGCTGAGGCCTGACCCGCACTTCTCCTATGACCTAAGACTCAGGTGGGGGCACCCTCCCACTTCACCTGCAAATAAGCCCACTCCCAGCTACACCAGGGTCACCCAGCCCTTGCAGTGGCTGCTAAAATAGATGCTGTGGGGCCAGGCGCGGTGGCTTACGCCTGTAATCCCAACCCCTTGGGGGGCCGAGGCGGGTGGATCACAAGATCAGGAGTTCGAGACCAGCCTGGCCAATATGATGAAACTCCGACTCTACTAAAAATACAAAAATTAGCTGGGCGTGGTGACGGGAGCCTGTAGTCCCAGCTACTTGGGAGGCTGAGGCGGGAGAATCGCTTGAACCTGGGAGGTGGAGGTTGCAGTGAGCCAAGACAGCACCACTGCACTCCAGCCTGGGCAACAGAGTGAAACTCCATCTCAAAAAAAAAAAAAAAGATGCTGTGGAAGGACTGACATGTGCTGGGCATGGCATGAAAGAACCATACTTTATTTTATTTATTTTTTATTTTTAAAATTTATTTTTTAAAAAGAAAATAGAGACAATATCTTGCTGTGTGGCCCAGGATGGTCTCCAACTCCTGGGTTCAAGCGATCCTCCTGCTTCAGTTTCCCTACCTTTTCACTTCTCCAAATCATGGCACCTCGTCTGACAGAAGCACTGGATATCTGAGATAGAAGTGTCCTGTGGATGTGTGGTCATTATAATCTTACAACCATGAAACCCAAGACCCTGTAGTGGGCAGGTGGCAAGTCTGAGGCTCCCAGCCCCTCACCCTGCCTGTGGTCTATTTCCTGCCAATGAACTCAACAGTGATTGATACGGCTCCTTACTTCTTCAGAGCATCCTGAAGTTCAGGAAACACTTTCAGAAGCAGAATCTCCTTGAGTTGCCAGGGGAAAGGCCTCTATTCCCCTTTCCCATCTAGGGTATGAAACGCATACATGATCAGAGTGTTCTAGTCCTCACTCGGACTCTGGTGACTCTATTTCGTTTGGAGGAGGAATCTATATCTTTGGATGGTTTTGAATTTTGTATTCCCCGTGTCCACCCTCAAATCTGCCCTCTGGGATTCTCTTTCTCTGAGCTCGCTGTTGTGTGATTGCTCTGCTGGTTCAGAAGTGTCCTCTGTTCCTCCAGCTCCTTGAACCAGCTTGTCTCCTGCTCCTGCCTCCCAGCTGGTGGTGGGACCAGTTTTCAGGGGTGAAGTCAGGTGGGAAAGGAACTGCAGTGGCAGGAAGCCAGAGTTTGCCTAGTTCCTAGCCCTTCCCTCTTCCCATTCACTGTGTGTGTGTGTTTGTGTGTGTGTGGTGAGAGCTAGACAGATAGAGAGACGTCCAGGGATGACAAGAGTAGCCGTGAGGGCAAGAGTTAATAAGCCAGGAAAGGAGGTGGTGATTATGGACAGTATTAAATGACACCCCAGAGACAGCTGGTGCCAATGGCCCCTAGCTTCTCCTTCCAGTGTCTCCCAGAAGGAGTGGGAAGGAGGAATAAGAGGAAAGAAGAAATTGAGAGAGCATCAAAGACAAGCCTGGGCTTACAGTGCTCTGGGGTAAGCTGGCTAGACTGGCCCAGTGGAAGGTGGTGGTGGGTGGCGGGGTGGTTTACCCTTTCACTTCCCTCTAAGCGCTGAGGTCCACTTTCCACCCACCACTGCCCCAGGGCCTGTCTTCAGCCTCCCTGGGAGGAGAGGTTCCCAGGGAAAGCTGGAGTCTAGAAGCCAGAGGTGTGGCCGGGCACGGGTGTGTGGCCTGGGAGGCAGGCCTCCATGTTCTGTTTCTTCTCTTCTGTCACTCTCACAGTCTCCACTTCCATGATTCCTCTGTGCTGTGGAGGGCACACTCCTACGGCAGGATGAGGGGAGCATTCTCAGGGAGCTGAATGAAATCTAAAGAACTGGGAGGCTGGAAGCTTGGCCTCTGCCAAGTGAGGCTAGGGGCCACCTAGTCCTTGGATTAGAGTATGCCATCTGGATACTTCTCTTTATTCCTGGTTATCCTAGCCTTTCCTCACATGTCTAGCTTGAGTCATAGCCCTCACTTTCTCCCAGGTAAGATGCTCCTCATTAGGCCCCCGGATGGACCCCATAACTGATGGTAAAGTGTGTGTCCACGGTCAGAGCTCTGAGGATCAAATGCTTCTGTCCAATAGCAGCCTGAGGATAACTGCCTGGGGTTGGCATAAGGGGCTCACCAGGCAGGAAGGTCAGGGAAACTCATTTGTGCCTCGACCTCTGCTGAGCCCACATCTCTCAGGGCAGAAGTGGGGACCATCTGGGCTAATGAGGGGCTGGCAGGCACTAGCAACAGGAGGCAGCTAATGGGAGCTGTGTCCTCCCTGCCCAGAGCGAGGCAGAAACTGAGGGTTCAAGCTAGAAGGCGCCAGGTCATGTGAGGCAGATGAATACCAGGAGGCCAGGCCACAGGGCACAGCCTCTGGTGCCTCAGGCCAGAACTGGTGCTTCCTGTTTCTTCTTTCCTCCCCTTCTCCCTTCCTTCCACATTTACTGGCAATGTGCAAGACAGTAGGAATATAGAAAAGAATATAGAAACGATTAAGTCAGGAGCTGTGGGAACACTTTGGAGCGGCCGGTTACTACATAGGGGAGCCAGGGATGGCTTCTAGAGGAAGCGAGCTCTGCGCTGGGACTCGAAGGATGAGTAGCAGTCAGCTGGGCTGAGAAGGAGGAAAGGGCATTTCTGGAGGAGGGGAAGAGCATGTTTAAAAAGGAACTTTTAGGGAAGGGCAGACTTCCCTAAAGGCCTCCTGAGGGTCTACCCTGCTGGCTCCCTGGGAATATCCCAGTTTCCGAGCTGAGGATCTCTGGGTGGTGGCTTAGGAGGACGAACTTTCTTTTTGGCCTTCCAGGACCTCCACAATTTGACCTCAGTTATACTTCCCTACTCAATCCCTACATGTGTCCCCATTCACTGGGGCCGCCTCGACTTTCCTGACTCCATGCCTTTGCTCAGGCTGTTCCCCTCAGTTGGGTGCCTTGTCCTCTGATTCCACTTACCTCCTTCGAGGTCTTTCCTAGGACTGCCTCCTTCACGAAGCCTTTCCTAATAATCCCACAGCCAGGCTGATCACTTTCCTCCCTGCTTGCAACTGCCTTGACCGCTATGTTTCTTTAAAAGGCACTACTCTTGTTCTGCCTACTACTGTTGATATTAGCATATGCCACCTATGCCTGAGGGCAGAGACCAGCCTAACACAAGACTGGCATGGTGTTTGGGAAATGAACTGGTTTGACTTGCTAGAAGACCCAGACAGAATGACTTGCAGATAGACTGGCCTGTACTGTTCTATCCCTACCCAAAGGAACCACATTTGCTTTTTAGATACCTGGAATTCTTCCATAATTTCAGTTTGGCATTCATGATTGATTGCTGTAGCAATCAGCACATCTTTTATGCACATCTTTTATGTTCCTCCCCATTAGGACAAACATACCATGTAAGTTTACCTCGCAGGCCAATTCTTTTTTTCTTTTTTTTAAATTCCAGATTCTCTCAGATCCTGAATTGCAGGCCAATTCCGATAGGTGGTGGTTTCCTAGAACATTAACTTCAGAAGGATTCTGCAGCTGGCTCAGCAGAAAGAATGCTAAGGTAGCTTAGCAATGTCTGCCTCAGGGGAAAGAGGGCTCTTTCTGCCTTAGCGTGAGGTTTATCAGTCACTTGTCTTGCACTGAGCCAAGACTGGGACACTGAGAATGTAAGGCCTTTGCCTGTGTTGGAAGCTGATGGCAAAAGTGACTAGAAGACAATCGGGTGGATCTACCTTCTTGGGATTTGTGGTGGCATACCTTCCAGTCAGATGTCTGGATGTCCAGGTCTGTGCTCTGAGGCACCCTTTTGACATGCGGCCCCAGAGAGGCTGTGGAATTTTTTTTCTTTTTTTGAGACAGGGTCTCGCTCTGTCACCCAGACTGGAGTGCAGTAGCGCCATCACAGCTCTCTGCAGCCTAGACCTCCGAGGCTCCAGCGATCCTCCCACCTCAGCCTCCCGAGTAGCTGGGACTACAGGCACATGCCAGCATGCCCTGTAGCGAACAGAACATTGAATGAGCAGATTGGGTGAATAGAATATTGATATGGAAGTTAGACATAGAAGGGATAAACTGGGAGCTGCAGGAACACTTTGGAAGGACCAGTTACTACATAGGGGAGCTAGTGATGGCTTCTAGAGGAGGCAAGCTTTTGTTTTTTTTTTTTGAGATGGAGTCTCGCTCTGTCGCCCAGGCTGCAGTGCAGTGGTGCGATCTCGGCTCACTGCAAGCTCCACTTCCCGGGTTCAGGCCATTCTCCTGCCTCAGCCTCCCGAGTAGCTGGGACTACAGGCGCCTGCAACCATGCCCGGCTAATTTTTTGTATTTTTAGTAGAGACGGGGTTTCACCGTGTTAGCCAGGACCGTCTCGATCTCCTGACCTCGTGATCCGCCCGCCTCAGCCTCCCAAAGTGCTGGGATTACAGGCGTGAGCCACCGCGCCCGGCCGAGGAGGCAAGCTTTGTGCTGGGACTTGAGGGATGAGTAGTAGTCGGCTGGGTAGAGAAGGAGGAAAGGGGGCTGGACCAAGAGCTGTGGAATCTTTTTTCTTTTTCTTTTTTTTGTTTGTTTGTTTTGAGATGGAGTCTTGCTCTGTCGCCAGGCTGGAGTGCAGTGGTGGCGCAATCTTGGCTCACTGCAACCTCTGCCTCCCGGGTTCAAGCGATTCTCCTGCCTCAGCCTCCCAAGTAGCTGGAACTACAGTCGCGCGCCACCACGCCCAGCTAAATTTTTGTATTTTTAGTAGAGACGGGGTTTCACCGTGTTGGCCAGGATGGTCTTGTTCTCTTGACCTCGTGATCTGCCCGCGTTGGCCTCCCAAAGTGCTAGGATTACAGGCGTGAGCGACCGTACCAAGCCAAGGGCTGTGGAATCTTAACCAGACCTATAGGGCCTTTGTGGCTCAGGAGCCCCAGCAGGTTCCTTAGCAGGTGACGTTGAGGCCATGGCACCGAATTTCCCAGCTGTGGAAATGTTCCCAATCCTTCTCTCTTTCCAGGCTGCTCAGGCCTTCAGAAATGACAAGGGCATATCCAAAGTGAAAGATGTCCGGAGCCATTTTATTTCTTGGCCTTCTGTCTTTGCCACATGGCACCCGACAGCCATAGTTTCCCCTAGTGGCCTCCCCTGGGAATGCAATGAAACCTCACTGCATTGTCGGTCTTTGTAGGCAGGAGCGGACAAGCTTCCAAGGCCTGGCCTTCCTGGGTCAGGTGGGCCCCGAGTGGTCTGTAGTCCAACACTTCCACCCACACAGGATCGCAGGCTAATGTCCTTCGCGGATGGCTCCTGCCTGTGCCCAACACCTCCAGCAATGCTTCTTCCAGGGTCAATGCCTTTGTTCAAGTGGCTCTGCTCAGTGAGTGGGGTCACTTCCTTCAAGCCCCTTCCTTCCAGTGGTCATTTGATTTCCTCCCTCAGGTCTGCGCTGACACTGGGTCCTCTTAGGTTTCTTCCACCTGAGGATGACTCAAACATCCATGCACCTAGGCAGTTTAAGGCTCTGGGTCAACCCTTGCAAATGTCTTCAAAGCTAGAACAGCCCTTCCCCTTGGCCAACTTCTACTAGCTCTGTTGCCCTTGTCACTTAGTCCAGGGTCACAGCCAGCCCTCACTTGGGGCACATGTATTTTGAGGCCCATTTGCCCAGGGTGGCTGACTGTCTGGGTCCATGTCATTATGGCACACCTTGCCTAACCCAGGCAGATGAGCTGGTATTCTCCTGTTAGAGTAGACGCTAGCAGCACAACAGTCTTAAATCATCATTACCAATTTAATTTGACAACCCTGACTTTCAGGAAGTTCTTTCTCATCTCTGACCCAAATACCTCCAGCTTAAATTTAATTTCCTCGTACTCTGGGGAATATGCTTCTCTGTATCATGAACCCCTCTTTGGATAACTGAACCACAGTTCAGTCGTTTTAGCAGGTTTAGAAGCCCTGGATCCTTTTGCCTTCCTTCAGAGACTATGTTCTCAGTTTGTGTTCATATGGGCAGACAACAAGGTCTGAGGAACCACCCTGTGCACCAGACACTGAGTGGGATGCTCAGAAGACATCAATCCGTTTCTCCTTACAACAATCCAAGAGGCAGATGCTACCGGTATCATCCTACTTAGTTGGTGCAAGACTGAATCTCAGAGGTAAAATAGCTTCACCAAGGTCACAAAGCCAGGATGTGGAAAAGCTGGCTCAATTCCTATACCTAACAAGGCTTTAGAGCGGACATTTGGTCGAGCCACCAGCTGCCAAACAGGAGACCACTGTGAGTATGTAGGACAGATGTCTGCCTCTGAATTTGCATCCATTTTGTGTCGGTTTCTTTTTTTTTTTTTTTTTTTTGAGCGGAGTCTTGCTCTGTCACCCAGGCTGGAGTGCAGCAGCACGATCTTGGCTCACTGCAAGCTCTGCCTCCCAAGTTCATGCCATTCTCCTGCCTCAGCCTCCCAAGTAGCTGGGACTACAGGCGCCTGCCACCATGCCCGGCTAATTTTTTCTATTTTTTAGTAGAGACGGGGTTTCACCATGTTAGCCAGGATGGTGTCGATCTCCTGACCTTGTGATCCACCCGCCTCAGCCTTCCAAAGTGCTGGGATTAGAGGCGTGAGCCACCGCGCCCGGCGCATTGTGTGTCGGTTTCTACCTTAATTTTGCATTAATCATTTCTGCCTGCCTAAATGACCTTCAGTTACGGATCTCTGCCTCCCTTACTGCTCCTGCACTTGTTGGTTTGTTGTTTTTCGAGTACAAATGCACTGTGCAGGGCCCAGAGGCTTGGAGCCATCTCGTCTCATGCCAGGGTCTTGGTTCATAGGGAAACCCTTCATCAGGCTTTGGGGGCAGCTGGATTTGATTTGTCTATATCTATATATTGATTTGTCTATATATAAAATGAGGATGAAATAACTACATTTTGGAATCATTGGATCATCACAATAATAACAATAGCTAACATTTATTTATTTATTTATTTATTTATTTATTTATTTAAGAGACAGGGTCTTGCTCTGTCATCCAGGCTGGAGTACAGTGGTGCAATCATGGCTCACTGCAGCCTCAACCTCCTGGGCTCAAGTGATCCTCCCACCTCAGCCTCCCAAGTAGCTGAGACCACAGGGGTGTGCCACCACACCTGGCTAATTTTTAATTTTTTGTAGGGAAGGGGGTCTCCCTCTCTGCCCAGGTTTGTCTTGAATTCCTGGCCTCAAGGGATCCTCCTGAGTTGGCCTCCCAAAGTGCTCAGATTACAGGCATGAGCCACTGCGCCCAGCCAGAGCTAGCTTATTAAAGCAATAATTATGTGCAAGGCACATAGTTTATATGTTTTATTTTATTTAATCCTCACAAAAATCCTGTGAGGTGGATACTATCATACTCCTATCACAGGGGAGGATACAGGCTCAGAGAGGTTATACGACATGTTCAAGATGACAAAGTTAGCAAGAGAAAAAGTCAGGATTTAAACACAATTGTCTCATTCCTAAGCTGGCACCTTTAACTACTATCCAATAGGAAAATAAACAAGTTGCTCTAGGTAAGCCTAGTGTATGGAAAGGAAACCAGATAAAACTGACTGCTTTGTTTCAGCCCAGAAGGTCATCTCAGCATTTGAAGACACAAGAAATCTAACTCCTAAAGATTTGAGAAGTATTTACTGAAGGCTGCTGGTCAGGGCTGGTCTTTACTGAAGGCTGCTGGCTGGAGCCCGAGCCCAGGGCTCTGTTGCTCATTACACAGCATCGTTTCCTAACAAGCATCTTCACTCCTCTCTTCCCAAAATATTCTTCCTCATAGTATCTATTCAGTCCTCTCCTCTCCTGCTCCCTCTTCTGTCTCCTTCCAACCCCTCTTCCTGATCTTCTCCCTCCCATGGCTCCATTCCCTTTCCTTTATGGAGCCATCTACTCTTGTCCTCCCTTTGGTAATCTTGTCTGCCCTTCTGCTCACTAAAACAAAGATGTTTCACCCACGTCCTCAAAAGGAGGATAGTAAATCCATGTAACAACGAAATATGGTTGTCCTCGGCATGCTGGGCTCTCAATGCATGGCCAAGGCAGATAAAAGGAAACCCTAAGGGGCTGAGGAGACAACAGAGAGGGGATTTAGAAAACTGCTTTCCTCAGGCCGGGCGCGGTGGCTCATGCCTGTAATCCCAGCACTTTGGGAGGCTGAGGCAGGCAGATCACGAGGACAGGAGATCGAGACCATCCTGGCTAACACGGTGAAACCCCGTCTCTACCAAAAATACAAAAAATTGGCCGGGCGTGGTGGCGGGCGCCTGTAATCCCAGCTACTCGGGAGGCTGAGGCAGGAGAATGTCGTGAACCCAGGAGGTGGAGCTTGCAGTGAGCCGAGATCGTGCCACTGCACTTCAATCTGGGCAACAGAGCAAGACTCCATCTCAAAAAAAAAAAAAAATACAAAAAATTAGCTGGGCATGGTGGCATGCACCTGTAGTCTCAGCTACTCAGGAGGCTGAGGCAGGAGAATCACTTGAATCCGGGAGGTGGAGGTTGCAGTGAGCTGAGATCGCGCCACTGCACTCCAGCCTGGGTGACCCAGAGCAAGACTCCGTCTCAAAAAATTAAAAAAGAAAGAAAGAAAGAAAGAAAGAAAACTACTTTCTTCACAGGCCGTGCAGTCTGTCTCTTTTCCTTCCTTTCCCTCCATCAGTACCAGGGGGAGAAGGAGGAGGAGGAGCTGCGGGTATGAATCCCTCCTTACCATCTGACTCAAGTCTGCACATTCTCCAAGACCTGAATTAATCCCTGCCCAGACCCTCCTGGACCAACGTGGTCCACAGTACCTCCTCTGCCCCTGATTCCTGCTGCATTTGCCCCTCTTACGTTGGCCCTTTCTTGTTACCAAACTTTCGTGGTGGATGTCTCGTCTCCTTATCTAGGCCGTAAACTCCTTAAAAGCAGGACCTTGCTCTTTCACAGTGCCAGGTTAGGTGGAACTTGACATAGATACTAATTAAAGAGATGACTGTGGAGTAAGACCTCTAGGAGTGAGGTCTCTGGAGTTTGCATTCGGGCTCCATCACTATGGTTGCTTGTCCCTTTTTCACGTCTCTGAGTGTCTATGCCATTTGGTAAGATCCTTCCGCACTGACTGCGCTTGGCCTTGTGATTTGCTTTGGCCAATAGAATGTGGTAGAAGTGATGATGGACTCGTTCTAGTCTTGGAGCTCCACAGGCTTTGTCCACATTCATTGTCTCGGAAGCTTCCCACCATGATGAGGAACAAGTTCAGGAGCACAAGAGACCACGTGCAGGAGAGTACGTCATCCTAGCTAAGGCCATCCTAGACCAGGCAGAGGAAAGCTGACCCATAGCCACAAACGCACGAGGGAGCCCAGCCGAAATCTTACTAACTTGGACCAAATCAGGAGAATGACTTAGCCAACCTAATTGATTCATGTGCAAAAGTACATTTTTATTGTTATTAGCCTGTTAGTAGACATTTTTGGGTGCTTGTTATGCAGCACTAATGTGGTGTTGGAGAATGGATACAACCATTTACCAGCTCTGTGATCTTGGGAAAGTTATTTAATTGCTATACTCTTTTTTTTTTTTTTTTTTTTTTTGAGACAGGGTCTTGCTTTGTTTCCCGGGATGGAGTGCAGTGGCGTGATCTCGGTTCACTGCAATGTCAGTCTCCCGGGCTCACGTGATCCTTCTGCTGCAGCCCCCCGAGCTGCTGGGAGTACAGGCACGTGCCCCCACGCCTGGTTAATTTTTGTATTTTTAGTAGAGACAGAATTTCACATTGTTGGCCAGGCTGGTCTCGAACTCCTGACCTCAAGTGATCCACCCACCTTGGCCTCCCAAAGTGCTGGGATTACAACCACCACACGCAGCTGATTGCTATATACCTCAACTTCCTTGTCTGTAAAATGAGAATGTAGTGGAGACTGTTGACAGCTTCAGCTGTGTCTCCTCTCCCAGTGATTGCTTCAGCTGAAGAACTGCTTCACCCAAGGTTCTGCTCCCTTTCCTGGGGCTGCCTGTATCCACTGGCTGGCTGATGTGGAAGTATTAAAGTCGGGGCCCCTTGTTCCAGTTGGGGGCAACTCTGCAGGGCCATCCTAGCTGCAGAGCTGCCTGTGGCTACTGCATCATTCTCTTACTGCCTAATCCTCCTTCATTTCTCCACAAGGGTCAAATTCAAGAGACTTCCAAATCAACCTCTTACATTCATATCCCCATCTTAGAATCTGATTTCCTGGAACTAACCTGTGGGGAGTGGATACAAGTGACTACGTAGCAAGATCTGGCCAATGAGATAAAAGCAGGTATGTTCCTTAAAACTGCGGGTAGCTCACGCCTGTAATCCTATCACTTTGGGAGGCCGAGGCAGGTGGATTGCCTGAGCTCAGGGGTTCATGACCAGCCTGGGCAACACAGTGAAACCCCATCTCTACTAAAATACAAAAAATTAGCTGGGCGTGGTGGTGTGCACCTGTAATCCCAGTTACCCTGGAGGATGAGACAGGAGAATCGCTTGAACCTGGGAGGCGGAGGTTGCAGTGAGCCCAGATCACGCCACTGCACTCCAGCCTGGGCAACACAGCGAGACACCATCTCAAAAAAAAAAAAAAGAAAAAAAGACTGTTTTGCCTTCAAACTTTGGATCTATTACTACCATCAATAGCATTTTGAAAAACTGCATACATCTTTGTATATTTTTGAATCTAAAATCTTTTCTTATATTTTAAAATGTAACACTTAGCATATTATTAATGTTAACATTTAAGATGAAATAATTCCCTTTAATTTTAACTGTTTATTTAAAAAATTCAAAGTTTTAGAAATTTGCAAGGATAATATAATGACCCTTTGTATACCCTTTACCTACAATTACTGATATTTTGCCCCATTTGGTCTCTCACATTCTTTCTGCGTATCACTAGAATTATTGATATATAATTAAAACAGAAATATATATATATATATATTTTTTTTTTTTTTTTTTTTTGAGACAGGGTCTTGCTCTGTTGCCCAGGCTGGAATGCAGTGGTGTGATCATGGCTCACTGTAGCCTTGACCTCCCTGGACTCAAGTGATCCTCTCACCTCAGCCTCCCAGGTACCTGGGACCACAGGCACCTGCCACTGCATCTGGATAATTTTTGTATTTTTTGTAGAGACAAAGTTTCACTGTGCTGTCCAGGATGGCAGAAATATATCTTAAATATATATTCAATTTAAAAAGAAAAATTTAATTGAGATTGTACTCTTCCCCAGTGAGATGGACAGAGCTACCTCTGTACCCCCAAATTTTTTCAAAGAGAGGCAATATGTGCGGGGGTTTGGCTCACGTGTGGATTTAGGCAGCCTTGGTCTGAATATTGGTTTTGCTGCTTACAGGCTGTGTGGTCTTAGACAGATTATTTAACCTCTTTGTGCCACAGAATCTTCATAATATTTGTGTCTACGTCATATGGTTGTGGTAAGGACCAAATGAGTTAATATATAAAGTACTTAGTTAGAACATTACCTGATCTATTGTAAGTATTGTTTATGTTTATGATATAACCGAGTGTATCAGTGGATGAATAATTATTTATTGCTAGAATAATTAGGGTGCAGAGCAAATTAACAAGAAGATATATCACTAGGAAGTCGGAGGTTTCCAAAAGATGTATTCATGATCATTGTTCGATGCATTATTTACAGTAGAATCATATCTCTGGTAAGTTAATCTAAGAACATGGTAGGAATAAATAAATGAGCAGAGAAGTGATTGATAAATGATAGCAAATTGGAGACATGTAAAAAAAATTTTTTTAATGACTGAGGTAGGCTCAGTGGCTGACGCTTGTAATCCCAGCACTTTGGGAGACCGAGGCAGGTGGATCACTTGAAGCCAGGAGTTTGAGACCAGCCTGGACAACATGGTGAAAACCCTCTATAAAAAAACAAAAATTAGCCGGGTGTGGTGGCTCCCGCCTGTAGTCCCAGCTACTTGGGGGGTGGAGGTGGAAGGATCGCTTGAGCCTGGGAGGTGGAGGTTGCAGTGAGTCAAGATCATGCCACTGCACTCCAGCCTGGGTGACAGAGTGAGACCCTGTCTCAAAAAAAAAAAAAAAAAAAAAAAAAAAATGTGACTTTCCATCATTCAATAATTGGGAGCAAAAGGGAATGAAGATTTTTTTCCTACAAGTCTTAGTAAATATAGAACACTAAAGTGCCTTTGATATATGTTCGTTTAACTGGAAGAGGCAATGTTCATCTATTGAAAGTAAATGTGAAACTTTTCACTTCCCCCTTCTTTTTTTTTTTTGGAGACAGAGTCTCGCTCTGTTGCCCAGGCTGGAGTGCAGTAGGTGCGATCTCGGCTCACTGCAACCTCCACCTCCTGGGTTCAAGCAATTTTCCTGCCTCAGCCTTCTGAGTAGCTGGGATTACAGGTGCCCACTGCCCACGCCCGACTAATTTTTGTATTTTTAGTAGACACAGGGTTTCACCATGTTGGTCAGGCTGGTCTCGAACTCCTGACCTCGTGATCCGCCTGCCTCAGCCTCCCAAAGTGCTGGGATTACAGGCGTGAGCCACTGCACCTGGCCTCACTTCCCCCTTCTTGAAGTTGTGCAAAATATTCGGAGAAGAGCAGTCCTGCCAGGGTGGCGGACAGCCTGGCCCTGGGCTCCGTGTGAGGGCTCAGAAGCTGCTGTGCGGCAGATCTGCCTTGAGCTTCACAGGAGATCGGTGTGGTCCGGGTACTTTTAAGAATCATGATGGTCTTCAAGATAGACAAGGCATGGAGCTCTGCCTCGAGCTTATCACATGCATGACGTAAGGTGCCATCACTATCAGTATTTACTACTGACTCTCCCTCAGCACTCAAGTATTCCTGGGGAGCTTTGGGGGTATGGAAAGTTAATACTGTCCCTACTCCTGCTTCACCCTATCTGAGCCCACAACATCCCAACACATCTTCTTAACTTCACATTTTGCCCTTTACAAAAATATATATAGGACAGAGAAGACACGAAGACCTACAAGAGGTTTGTGGTGATTTCATTAAATGAAGACTCGCCCACACCGATATTAGTATTACTTATTTTTTTTAATTTTATTTCAATAGTTTTGGGGGAACAGGTGGTGTTTGGTTACCTGGATAAGTTCTTTAGTGGTGGTTTCTGAGATTTTGGTGCACTCATCACCCGAGCAGTGTACACTGTACCCGGCGAGTAGTCTTTTATCCCTCACCCTCTCCCACCCTTTCCCCTGAGTCCCCAAAGTCCATCATATCATTCTTATGCCTTTGCGTCCTCATAGCTTAGCTCCCACTTATAAGTGAGAACATATGATGTTTGGTTTTCCATTCCTGAGTTACTTCACTTAGAATCATGGTCTCCAACTCCCTAATATATATCACATTTTCTTTATCCACTCGTTGGTTCAACTCAAACCGATGTTATGAAGCATCCTTTCTTCAGGGCCATGGAGCTTTTACGCTGCAAGCATTCTATCTTAAAATTTGGGAAAGTTGAGAGGTTGTGTGGTGCCTGAAGTGTTCTATGTGGCATGGGTTACTATTATGATTGTTTGTAGAGACAGGTTCTTGTTGTGCTCAAGAGAGTCACCTGCCTGGCCTCCCATAGTGCTGGGATTACAGGCATGACACACCGCACCTGACCAGCATGGATTATTTCTTAACACCCCCTTCCTCTACAAAAGTTATTTTCAGCAATAATCATGAATTGAAGTTTTCATACTGGTCCTCATAAAACAAAAATATTACAACTTGTAATTTGCCTTCCATTTCACTGCTTTTTTTTTTTTTTTTTTTTTTTTTTGACAGAGTCTCACTCTGTCACCCAGGCTGGAGTACAATCTCAGCTCACTGAAACCCCTGCCTCCTGGGTTTAAGTAGGTCTCATGCCTCAACCTCCCAAGTAGTTGGGATTACAGGCACGTGCCACCACACCCAGCTAATTTTTGTATTTTTAGTATAGACAAGGTTTCGCCCTGTGGGCCAGGTGGGTCTTGAACTCCTGGCCTCAAGTTATCCTCCCACGTGGCCTCCCAAAGTGCTGGGATTACAGGTGTGAGCCACCACACCCGGCCTCCTTTTCACTGTTTTAAATTTTTAACACAAATAGAAAGTCCAAGTAGATAAGAGGAAAATGACTCAAGTTATTCCTTTGTCTTTGCAATCATGGCACTATCATTGTGTCTTTTGAATCTACCTTTGAAAGGCAGAGATATGTGGTTCTGTTAGTAGGAAAAAGGGTCTTGATCCAGAGCCCAGAGGGTTCTTGGATCTCGTGCAGCAAATAATTCAAGGCGAGTCACAGAGTGCAGTAAGAAGAGAGTTTATTGAAAGCTATTCTGTTACACAGGAGGGCGTCCTCAGAAAGCCAGCAGAGGACTGCCCCGGCTTTGTTTTAAGTTTTTCTCGTATAGGGGTCTTGTCGATGTAAAGGTTAAACTAAGCTGCGTCTACATGTGGGTGAGCAGACTGCATGAGAGAGTTTATTACTCTGTTGACTTAAAGAAAACGCTCCTTGACGTTTTAGTGTGTAAGTATTAATACATGAAGGTATAACTATGATTACCTTCAGAGCATATGTTGATACGGGTATCAGGACATGTGGACTCTCCATTGTTGTCAGAGCGTGTCTTTGTAGGCATCTTTAGACTGTTTCCTCAACTATAAACACACCATGACTATAGGCTGTGACCAGCAAGGAATGTGCCTTTCTAGGTTTTTTTGTGTGTGTGCCTTTCTAGTTTTAAGATGGAGTTGATTGGCCGGGTGCCGTGGCTCATACCTATAATCTCAGCACTTTGGGAGGCCAAGTCGGGAAGATTACTTAAGACCAGGAGTTGAGACCAGCCAGGAAACATGGGGAGACCCTGTCTCTAAATTAAAAAACAAAACAAAACAAAACAAAAAGATGGAGTTGAGTGTAAAATGGTGTCACTCTGGCTCTCCCAAGCTCCTGCTTCCATAGCAGCTCCACAGGAACGGAGGCACTGACCAGCCAGAAGGAAGAAGCCCACGTAGCTGTCTGCGGGTGTCGGGGGCCCATGGAATAACTGGAGTTTTCAGCTTTAATTTCTGCATAGGAGATAATGTTACTTAAATGCTAAGTTATAAAAACAAGTTAATTCTTAATTAACTTAAGATTAACTTAATTAACTTAAGATTTAATGTTACTTAATGTTATTTAATGTTACTTAAATGCTAAGTTATAAAAACAAGTTATTGGTCTAAGATTTAGAACTTAGACCAATAAAATACTTTTTCAGGGAGGAATGTTTTATCACTGACATTGTTTAGGATTGCTGGCCCAGGGGATAACAAAGAACTTTCGGTTGGTTACTCTTTTTTTTTTTTTTTTTTTTGAGACAGAGTCTTGCTCTGTCGCCCAGGCTGGAGTTCAGTGGCGCAATCTCGGCTCACTGCAAGCTCCGCCTCCCGGGTTCACGCCATTCTCCTGCCTCAGCCTCTCTGAGTAGCTGGGACTACAGGCGCCCGCCACCACGCCCGGCTAATTTTTTATATTTTTAGTAGAGACGGGGTTTCACCATGGTCTCGATCTCCTGACCTCGTGATTCGCCCGCCTCGGCCTCCCAAAGTGCTGGGATTACAAGCGTGAGCCACCGCGCCCGGCCCGGTTGGTTACTCTTTTACAATTCTCTATGGACAATGCAGCCTCTATTCCCTGCCTTGGCGGTGGTGAGGAAACGGTTTTCACTACCCTGCTATTGCCTACCACCAATAAGAGGCCTACCTTTCTTTCATAAAGTGGCGGAAGGGTGACTCATGTCAAAAGGCTGGCAGGACGCCAGCCAGCCTGAGTCCTTGGCCCCTCTCCTACTTCGTTCCTATCCTGTCCTGTCTCCATCCTGCTGTTTAGACAGATGTCGCAGTCCTGGACCTTGAGGCTGAGAGACTTGCCCTAGGGCTGGCACACCGGAAGGAGCCTAGGACCCCGGCACTTCATCAGCACTCCATGGGAAGTGCTGCATCTTCAGACTATGTGAGGGAGAAGTAAGATCTCATCTTTTCCGGGGTCTCACTCTCCCGCCCAGGCTGGAGTGCAGTGGTGAGATCTCGGCTCACTGTAACCTCTGCCTCCTGGGTTCAAGCAATTCTCCTGCCTCAGCCTCCCAAGTGGCTGGGATTACAGGCGCCTGCCACCACGCCCAGCTAATTTTTGTATTTTTAGTAGAGACAGGGTTTCACCATGTTGGCCAGGCTGGGCTTGAACTCCTGACCTCAAGTGATCCACCCACCTCGGCCTCCCAAAGTGGTGGGATTACAGGCATGAGCCACCATGCCTGGCCCTCTTTTCTGAGGTTTCTGACACTTTCAGGGATCAGGAACATTTATACCAGAGTCCTGACATTTAAGCTGAGGTCTGAAGAATGAATAGGTATTTTGTGAGTAAGAAGAGGGAAGAGAATTTCAAGGAGCTGGGAGCTTGGGTAGGAAAGCTAAGAGCCAAGAGACCACATGGTGAGTTTGAGGAGTGGAAAGAAGCTTTGCATGGGGGAGCTCAGCGTGCCAGGGCGTCTGGAATAGGAACCCCAGAAGGACTTACTTGTGCAGATGACTGATCTGTGCTCGTTGGCATTACCTAATATTCTGTCTGGGAGTTCTGGGGTGCTAGGAGGTTCTCAGAGGCCAGACCACGAAATCCAGGGCCTCACCTTCCCAGGGTTGCCCCAGGCAACCTCTGTTTGTAAAGAATCCTGTTTATTATCTACTGACTCATGGTCATCTGTGGTTTCTATGGTTCCCACCAACAATGAAGCATAAATCCATTCCTGGAAGGTGCAGTCTGCAAGGTGGGGCCGTCCTCTCCCTTTTCTGGCTCAGAGCTCCTCCCAGCTTCCCAGCCTGCAGCAGCGGGGGTGGGGGGAGAGTCTTTGTCTATGGAATCTCAGATGTGGGGCTCCTTGGAAGGGTGGGACAAGGAGCTGAGTGGAGTGAAGGGACAGATCTCTGCAGTCAGGGCTGGGGCCACGTCCATTGAGTGAGAGAGAACCGGGCAGCTCTAAGCTGATCAGAAGCCCTGTTCTCTCTGCGTAACTAGAGGAGGAGCCCAGGAGATGGAGAGAGAGACTCCAGGAAGAGTTAGAGCAGGATTAGGAGACCTGGCCCCTTTCTTCACCAGGGACAAGCAGAGTTTATTCCCCGAAGTGGTGGCAGATATATAAATGCGAAGCTGGGAGGAGCAGTTGTTTGGCAACTAGCAGAAACGTATATGTGATGTATAAAGGAACCAAGAGAAAGGGAAGCCAGAGGGACAGGTGGACTTTGGAAAGATTATTTCATTTCACACATTTGCACAAAGCCTTATAGGTTACAAAGCATTTGTGCATCTATTTTCTCATTTGCTTGTCACAGAAGCCCTGTGAGGAAGCCAGGGCAACAAATATCTTTCCATTTGAAAATGAGTAACATTGGCTTATAAAGGTTGCTTAACACAGCCAAGGTCAAAAACAGGACTAGAATTTAAGAGCTCCTGGCTCTTAGTTCAGTGCTTTCTTTAAACTTTTTTTTTTTTTTTTTTTTTTTTTTAACAGAGATGGGTCTCTCTGTGTTGCCCAGACTTGTCTTTAACTCTTAGGCTCAAGCAATCCTCCTGCCTTGGCTTTCCAAAGTGTTGGGATTACAGGCCCAGTGCTCGCTCTTTCTTTTCTCTCTTTCTCTCTTTCTCCCTTTCTCTGTTTCTCTCTTCCTCTCTCTCTCTCTTTCTTTTTTGACTGAGTCTTGAGTCACCACACCTGGCCCAGTGCTCGCTCGCTCCTTCCTTCCTCCCTTCCTCCCTTCCTCCCTTCCTTCCTCCCTTCCTCCCTTCCTCCCTTCCTTCCTCCCTTCCTCCCTTCCTCCCTTCCTTCCTCCCTTCCTCCCTTCCTCCCTTCCTTCCTTCCTTCCTTCTTTCCTCCCTTCCTTCCTTCCTTCTTTCCTCCCTTCCTTCCTTCCTCCCTTCCTCCCTCCCTCCCTCCCTCCCTCCCTCCCTTCCTTCCTTCCTCCCTCCCTCCCTCCCTTCCTTCCTTCCTTCCTTCCTCCCTCCCTTCCTCCCTTCCTTCCTTCCTTTCTCTCTCTTTCTTTCTTTTTTTCAGAGTCTTGCTCTGTCACCCAGGCTGGAGTGCAATGGCAGGATCTCAGCTCACTGCAACCTCCACCTCTTGGGTTCAAGCAATTCTCCTGCCTCAGCCTCCCAAGTGGCTGGGATTACAGGCGCCTGCCACCACGCCCAGCTAATTTTTTTGTATTTTTAGTAGAGATAGGGTTTCACCATGTTGGCCAGACTGGTCTCGAACTCCTAACCTCAGGTGATCCACCCATCTCGGCCTCCCAAAGTGCTGGGATTACAGGTGTGAGCCACCACGCCTGGTCGCCCAGTGCTCTTTCTATCAAATAAATGTCTCAAACTTGGGCTTTCGTGGGCCATTTTAATGGGTGTTTAACACACACAAAGGGCCAAAATTTTGGGTCAACTTAAAAAATTGTCAGCTAGGCGCCACCAGTGGGTCATGCCTGTAATCCGTGTGCTTTGGGAGGCCAAGGTGGGCAGACCACTTGAGGTCAGGAGTTCGTGACCAGCCTGGCCAATATGGCAAAACCCCGTCTCTACTAAAAATACAAAAATTAGCCGGGCATGGTGGTGGGTGCCTGTAATCCCAGCCACTTGAGAGGCTGAGGTGGGAGAACCACTTGAACCCAGGAGGTGAAGGTTGCAGTGAGCCAAGATCATGCCACTGCGCTCCAGCTTGGGTGATAGAGTGAGACTCTGTCTTGGAAAAAAAAAAAATTGTCACTGCTGGTGTGGTGGTACACCACCTGTGGTCCCAGTTGCCTGCAGAGGCTGAGGTGGTCGGATAGCTGGAGCCTGGGAGGTCAAGGCTGCAGTAAGCTATGATGACACCACTGCACTCCAGCCTGGGCATCAGAGCAAGACCCTGTCTCAAAAAAATTTTTGTCTCAAATTTTAAAATAATGTATTAAAACACGAAAAAAGTAACAACAGTGTCTCTGTTTTAAATCAAGGAGAAGGACACTGTCATCTTCATTAGATTGTTTATATTCAGCTTGGTGTCAGACTTTGGGAACGACATCCAGTGCTTTGTGGCTGTTAGACGGTCCTAGATAAGCTGATGAAACTTGAACTCAGAACTGTGGTGGACATTCTTAGGGAAGGTGATTTGCCACACGACCAGGACCTACATCTGTAAGTACACTACACTCAAAATTTGGAAGATTGTTTTAACCCTGGGTGACGGTGGAAAATAGATTTCTTATCCAACCCTCGGCTTTGTTGGAAAGTACTTCATGTTCTGATGTTGAATTTCAACTGCTTTTTTATTGTGGTAAAATATACATAACATGACGTTTACCTTTTAATCTCAGTGGTTTTAAAATATACTCAATAATATGTTTTTGATTTCTTTCTAAAAAAAATTCAAATGTTGGGAAACAGTAAAGTGTTGATGTTGCAACTGTGCCAGAGTTCTAAGTTCAAGAAATCCTGGTATTTTATTTCTAACATTAAGGTTGTAAAATGCTGGTCCTGAGTCATAGGTTCTGGTGTGTCACTAAGATACACTACTTGAGCAAACCCTTTGCAATTAGATGAATGCTCTTCGTTAGCATGTCAATGTCACAAAGTGTCATCCTGCATTTAAAAAAACTTGTGTGATGGAAAGGAAGAAGTAAAACTATCTCTGTTTGCAAATGACGTGATATTATATATAGAAAACCCTAAGGAATCTATAAAAATAATTAGAATCTACAAAAAATAATTAGAGCTATAAACCAGTTCAACAGAGTTGCAGGACACAAGATCAGTTACATTACTAGTTCCGGGCTCTTCTGTATACAAAAATCAGTTGCATTTCTATGCACTAGCAATGAATAACCTGAAAATGAAATTAAGAAGACCATCTGCTTAGAATGGTATCAAAATGAATAGAATACTTAGGAATAAATTTTTTTATTTTTTATTTTATTTTTATTATTATTTTTTTGAGACGGAGTCTCACTCTGTCGCCCAGGCTGGAGTGCAGTGGAACCATCCTGGCTCACTGCAAGCTCTGCCTCCCGGGTTCACACCATTCTCCTGCCTCAGCCTCCCAAGTAGCTGGGACTACAGGCGCCTGCCACCACGCCCGGCTAATTTTTTGTATTTTTAGCAGAGACAGGGTTTCACTGTGTTAGCCACGATGGTCTCGATCTCCTGACTTTGTGATCTGCCCGCCTCGGCCTCCAAATGTGCTGGGATTACAGGCATGAGCCACTGCGCCCAGCCAGGAATAAATTTAACCAAAGAAATGCAATAATTGTACACCAAAAAATATTGTTGAAAGAAATTAAACAAGGTCTAAATAAAATCAAAGGACAGCCTATGTTTATTGTTTAAAAACTTAATATTGTTAAGATGTTGATACCAAATTTATCTACAGATTCAATGCAATCCCTATTGAAACTGTCCCCCCAAGCCCCAGAAATGGACATGCCAATCCTAAAATTCATACAGAATTGCATGGGACCTAAAATAAAAAAAAAAATCTTGAAAAAGAACACAGTTGAAGGATTCATACTTCCTACTTTTCAAAACTTACTACAAATCTACTGTAATCAAGACGATGTGATATTGGCATAAGGATAGATAAATAGACGGATGGAACAGAATCCAGTCCACACACTGACAGAACAGAATCCAGTCCACACACGGATGGAAGAGAATCCAGTCCACACACCAACGGAACAGAATCCAGTCCACACACCAACCGGAATAGAATCCAGTCCTCACACCGACGGAACAGAACCCAGTCCACACACCAACGGGAATAGAATCCAGTCTACACACCAACGGGCATAGAATCCAGTCCACACACCGATGGGAATAGAATCCAGTCCACACACCAACGGAACAGAATCCAGTCCACACACCAACGGGAATAGAATCCAGTCTACACACCAACGGGAATAGAATCCAGTCCACACACCAACGGAACAGAATCCAGTCCACACATCAACTGGAATAGAATCCAGTCCACACACCAACGGAACAGAATCCAGTCCACACACCAACGGGAATAGAATCCAGTCTACACACCAACGGGAATAGAATCCAGTCCACACACCAACGGAACAGAATCCAGTCCACACACCAACGGGAATAGAATCCAGTCCACACACCAACGGAACAGAATCCAGTCCACACATCAACTGGAATAGAATCCAGTCCACACACCAACGGAACAGAATCCAGTCCACACACTGACAGAACAGAATCCATTCCACACACCGACGGAATAGAATCCAGTCCACACACCAACGGAACAGAATCCAGTCCACACACCGATGGAAATAGAATCCAGTCCACACACCGACAGAACAGAATCCAGTCCACACACCAACAGAATAGAATCCAGTCCACACACCGATGGAAGAGAATCCCGTCCACACACCAACAGAATAGAATCCGGTCCACACACCAACAGAACAGAATCCAGTCCACACACCAACAGAATAGAATCCAGTCCACACACCGATGGAAGAGAATCCAGTCCACACATCTATGGTCGATTGACTTCTACCAACATTACCAAAACCATTCAGTGGAGGAAAGAATAGCCTTTTCAACAAATGATGCTGAAACAAATTGATGTCCACATGCAAAAGAATGAATTTGAACTAATATCATACCATACATAAAACTTAAAATATATCAAAAAATCTAAATGTAAGAGCTAAAACTATAAAAGTCTGAGAAGGAAACATAGGTGGAGCCTGGGCAACATAGTGAGACCCTGTCTCTACAAAATATAAAAAAAAATTAGCCAGGCATGATGGTGTGCTACTTGGGAGGCTGAGGTGGGATGAGCACTTGAGCCTGGGAGGTTGAGGCTGCAGTGAGCCGACATCGCACCATTGTACTCCAGCCTGGGCAGTGGAAGGAGACAGTCTCAAAAAAAAAACAGCCGGGCGCGGTGGCTCACGCCTGTAATCCCAGCACTTTGGGAGGCCGAGGCGGGCGGATCACGAGGTCAGATCGAGACCATCCTGGCTAACACGGTGAAACCCTGTCTCTACTAAAAATACAAAAATTAGCCGGCGTGGTGGCGGGCGCCTGTAGTCCCAGCTAATCGGGAGGCTGAGGCAGGAGAATGGCGTGAACCCAGGAGGCGGAGCTTGCAGTGAGCCGAGATCGTGCCACTGCACTCCAGCCTGGGCGACCGAGCGAGACTCCGTCTCAAAAAAGAAAAAAAAAAAAAAAAAAAACAGAAGAAAAAAAGGGGGAAACAGGTGAAAATCTCTATGATTTTGAATTAGGAAATGGTTTCTTAGAAATGAGCACAAGAATCAAAGAAAAAATAAAATAAATTAAGAGAAATCAAACTTTACTAAAATTTAAAACATTGTAGGTTAAAGGATACCAATAAGACAGTGAAAAGACAATCCACAGAATGGAAGACTGTATTTGCAAAATATCTATCTGATAAGAGCCTAACATCCAGAATATGCAAACAACTCTATTTTTTTTGAGATGGAATCTCGCTGTGTCTCCCAGGCTGGAGTGCAATGGTGCAATCTCAGCTCATTGCAACCTCCACCTCCTGGGTTCAAGTGATTCTCCTGCCTCAGCCTCTCAAGTAGCTGAGACTGCAGGTGCACACCACCATGCTCGGCTATGTTGTTGTTGTTGTTGTTGTTGTTGTTGTTATTTTAGTAGAGACAGGGTTTCACCATATTGGTCAGGCTGGTCTTGAACTCCTGACCTCAGGTGATCCACCCACCTTGGCCTCCCAAAGTGCTGGGATTACAGGTGTGAGCCACCGCGCCCGGCCTATACAAAGAACTCTTACAACTCAACAGTCAAGACAACCCAATTTGAAAAATGAGCAAAGCATCTGAATAGGCTTCAAAGAAGATATAGAAATGGCTAATGAACACATGAGAGAATGGTCAACATCGTTAGTTATTAGGGAAATGTAAATCAAAACCACAATGAGATATCCCTTCACATCCACTAGGATAGCTATACAATAAAAAAAGAAAACAGGCTGGGCGCAGTGGCTCATGCCTGTAATCCCAGCACTTTCGGAAGCCGAGGCGGGCGGATCACTAGGTCAGGAGATCGAGACCATCCTGGCTAACACACAGTGAAACTCCGTCTCTACTAAAAATACAAAAAATTAGCCAGGCGTGGTGGCGGGCACCTTTAGTCCCAGCTATTAGGGAGCCTGAGGCAGGAGAATGGGGTGAACCCGGGAGGCGGAGCTCGCAGTGTTGCAGTGAGCTGAGATCGCGCCACTGCAGTCCAGCCTGGGCGACAGAGCGAGACTCCGTCTCAAAAAAAAAAAAAAACCAGTGTTGGTGTGAATACAGAGAAATCGGAACCCTCATACACTGGTGGTGGGAATGTAAAGTGATTCAGCTGCTGTGGAATACAGTTTGGCAGCTCCTCAAAAGGTTAAATATAGAATCACCATATAACTCAGCAATTGCACTTGTTGGTATATATCTGAGAGAAGAGAAAATATATTCACACAAAGACTTGTACATGCATGTTCACAGCAGCATTATTCATAACACCAAAAAGTAGTAACAACCCCAACATCCATCAAGCAATGTGATGAATGAATGGACTAAATGTGGCATGTGTAGTCCCAGCTATTTGAGAGCCTGAGGCGGGAGGATCTCTTGAGCCTGCTAGGTTGAGGCTGCAGAGAGCCAAGATCACGCCACTGCACTCCAGCCTGGGCAACAGAGTGAGAACGTGTCTTCAAAAAAAAAAAAAATTAGCCAAGGTAATTCAAATGTCCATCCAGTGATGTGATTAATGAATGAACAAAATGTGGCATAACCATACAATAGAATGTTATTCAGCCGTAAAGAGGAATGAAGTTCTGTTGCATACTACAACATGCATGAAGCTTGAAAACATTTTGTTAAGAAGCCGGTCAGATATCGTATGATTCCATTTATATAAAAAGTCCAGAATAGGCAAATCCATAGCGACAGAAAATAGATTAGCAGTTGCCAGGGGAAGGCATAGGGAGAGAATTTGGACTAACTGTTTTTTTGTTTTTGTTTTTGTTTTTTAAATATGGTCTCACTCTTTCGCTCAAGCTGGAGTGCAGTGGCACAATCAGAGCTCACTGCAGCCTCAACCTCCCAGGCTCAAGTGATCCTCCCACTTCAGGTGCACACCACCACACCAGGCTAATTATTTTATTTTTTGTAGAGATGGAGTTTGGCCATGTTGTCCAGGCTGGTCTCAAACCCCTGAGCTCAAGCGATCTGCCTGCCTTGTTCTCCCAAAGTGTTGGTATTACAGGTGTGAGCCACTGTGCCTGGTCTTTAAAATGGTGACTTTTTTTTTTTTTTTTTTGAGACAGAGTCTTGCTCTGTCGCCCAGGCTGGAGTGCAGTGGCGTGATCTTGGCTTACTGCAAGCTCTGCCTCCCGGGTTCACGCCATTCTCCTGCCTCAGCCTCCCAAGTAGCTGGGACTACAGGTGCCCGCCACCACGCCCAACTAATTTTTTGTATTTTTAGTAGAGATGGGGTTTCACCGTGTTAGCCAGGATGGTCTCTATTTCTTGACCTCGTGATCCGCCCACCTCGGCCTCCCAAAGTGCTGGGATTACAGGCGTGAATCACTGCACCTGGCCTAAAATGGTGACTTTTAAATTATGTGAATTATATCTCAATAAAAATGCCAAATTAAAACAAAATGCAGTTCACCTTTGCCCTCTAGGGTCAGAGTAGCTCATGGTGTGTGTGTCGGGTGGGGCGTTGGAGTGACAGGGAAGCATTCCCTTGTACATGCTACCTGTTTCCACATGACCATGTTGAAAGGAATGTGTCCTTCATGACTGCAGCCTGAGTCACATGAAAGCCATTTCAGTCTGTACATCAGGAGTTTAGCCAGCCATAAAGAGGACACTTGCTGGGCGCGGTGGCTCACGCCTGTAATCCTAGCACTTTGGGAGGCTGAGGTAGGAGGATTGCTTGAGCCCAAGAGTTGGAGACCAGCCTGGGAAACACAGTGAGACCTTGTCCCCACAAAAAATAAAATTAGCCAGGCATGGTGGTGCATGCCTATGGTCCCAGCTACCTGGGAGGCTGAGGTGGGAGGATCTCTTGAGTCCTGGAGGTTGAGGCTGCAGTGAGCTGAGATTGAGCCACTGCACTCCAGCCTGGGCAACAGAGTGAGACCCTGTTTCAAAAAACAAACAAGCCAACAAAAGGATTAGTCAAGGTAATTCAAGCAGTCCTGGAAACCCCTTGTGCCAATTTTAAGATTGTAATAATTATTAAAAACATAATCATTATTAGAACATAATGATATTTCTGTGACAGCCATAATCTCTGTCATTTTTCAGATCTGTGAAAAGTAGGGGAACAAAATTCTTGATCACTTTGTCCTCTGAAACTGTCTACTTGAGGACCTGTTGAGTGAACTGTCCTTGGGCCTCACTCTGAGAAACATTTCACTGCCTTAAGAGATATCAAATTCCTAAGAGATGGGCTGTGGGGAAGATGATTGAAGGACAGATGGGTGTACAGAGGCCATCTGGAAGCTTGAGGGGAGACAGAGTGGACTCACGCATTTGCCGAGTCCGCCATTTCTTCCTCTGGCCTCGGAGTACGCTGCAATAATTATGATCTACCACCAGAGGGCACTGTGGCACTAGGGAAGCCAGCCTTGGACCCCCTGGATCTGGCGTTCCTATTCTTCTCCACGTGTTCTTGACGGCTACCCACCTTTCAGTTCTTTAACCGCATTAATTTCGTTTCTTTCCTTATATTCAGGGTTCTTAACCTGGCAACCATGATAGGACTTTTTATGGTCAGTGAACCTCAGAATTTATATAGATGTCTGATTAAGTGTATATACTTCTATCTAGAGGTAGTTTATAGTTGTAATCAAGTTCTCAAAGGTGTATGTGACCGTCTCCTCCCACCAAAAGTCCAGAATTTTGCCTAAGTAGTAGTATCCTCTTGAAGGGGTAGAATACAGTGATGTTAGGGACCAATTGGTTGACCGGGGCAAACACTTTATATAGGTTATTTAATACAAGCCCCATTTTACCAATGAAGAGCCTGAAGTTCAAAGAGGCTAAAGACTGCCCAGGTGACACAGCTAGGAAGTGGTGAGGCTGGGGTTCAGTTCCTGGAGTGTCCAACTCTGCGCTGTTGCTGCACTGAGAGAGAGCCTCACCCATCTATCAGCAAAGATGTGGAAGGCACCAAGGACATGCCCAGAGCTGTGCTGGGTGCTGGGGATAGTCTGGCGACCAAACAGCCTTGGTTCCTGCCTTCAGGGAGCTTCATGCCTGGAGGAGGTGGTGATGGCATTCATGGGGGTGGGAAATAGACACTAAACACACCAGCTTTTGTTTAGTTTAGGAACACTAGCTACACCCTGGGAACTGTGCTCCAGAAGAAATGAACAGGGCACAGCAAGAGACCGTGGGGAAACCTTCAGGTACACTGGCTAGGGGAGGCCTGTCCGAGGAAACAGCATATTAGCTCAAGGTGAAGCTGGGACAGTCTTCAGGGAGGGCCAGCCCGGCCTGGCTGGGCAGGTGGTACAGTCAGCAGGGCTTTCTAGGCCAGGTCAGTAATTCAGATTTTATTCCAAGTGAAACAGGACACCATCGTGGAGTTTAAAGCAAGGGAGAGGCTGGGCCAGTGGCTTACGCCTGTAATCCCAGAACTTTGGGAAGCCAAGGCAGGTGGATCACCTGAGGTCAAGAGCTGGAGACCAGCATGACCGACATGGTGAAAGCTGAGGCAGGAGAATCACTTGAACCTGGGAGGCAGAGTGAGCCGAAACCCCGCCATTGCACTGCAGCCTGGGCGACAGAGCAAGACTTCCTCTCAAAAAACCAAAAAGTAAAAGCAAGGGAGAAGAAACTTGAGCTAATTTATGGGTTTTTCTTTTTAATCATGGCAAAAAAAAAAAAAATACATAAAATGTACCATCTTAACCTATTTTTTTTTTTTGAGACGGAGTTTCGCTCTTGTTGCTCAGGCTGCAGTGCAATGGCGCGATCTCGGCTCACGGCAACATCCACCTCCTGGGTTTGAGTGATTCTTCTGCCTCAGCCTCCTGAGTAGCTGGGATTGCAGGCATGTGCCACCACGCCCAGCTAATTTTGTATTTTTAGTAGAGATGGGGTTTCTTCAGGTTGGTCAGGATGGTCTCAAACTCCTGACTTCAGGTGATCCACCCGCCTCAGCCTCCCAAAGTGCTAGGATTACAGGCATGAGCCACTACGCCCGGCCTCATCTTAACCATTTTTAAGGGTACATTTCAGTTGTGCTAAATGCATTCACACTGCAGTGCAACCTATTTCCAGAACTCTTTGCACCTTGCCAAGCTGAAACTCTGAACCCATTAAACAATAACCCCCCATTCTCCTCTCCCCTGGCAAC
The DNA here is from genome assembly GCF_028878055.3 of Symphalangus syndactylus. Lineage (NCBI taxonomy): Eukaryota > Metazoa > Chordata > Mammalia > Primates > Hylobatidae > Symphalangus > Symphalangus syndactylus. The sequence goes on from NC_072427.2 coordinate 148,717,571, forward strand.
CGCCATTCTACTTCTGACTCTGTGATCTTGACAGCGCTGAGTGGAATCATACAGTACTTGTCCTTGGCTTATTCCACTTTGCATAATGTCCTCACTGTTCATTCATGTTATAGCATGTGTCAGAATTTCCTTCCTTTTTAAGGCTGAATAATATTCCACTGTATGTAGCATTTTGTTTATCCACTCATCTGCTGATGGACACTGGGAAGGTTCCTTTTTTGTTTTGTTTTGTTTTGTTTTTGCAGCAGAGTTTCACTCTGTTGCCCAGGCTGGAGTGCAGTGGCACAAACATAGCTCACTGCATCTTCAACCTCCTGGGCTCAAGTGATCCTCCTGCGTCAGCCTCCCGAGTAGCTGGGACTACAGGCAAGTACCACCACACCAAGCTAATTTTTAAAATTAAAAAAAAAATTTGTACAGACAGAGCCTTGCCATGTTGCCCAGGCTGGTCTTGAACTCCTGGGCTCAGGCGATCCTCCTGCCTTGGCCTCCCAAAGTGCTGGGATTATGGGTGTGAGCCACCGTGCCCCGGCAGGTTCCATCTTTTGGCTGTTGTGAATAATGCTGCTATAAACCTGGGTGTACAGGTATCTCTTTGATACCCTGCTTTCAAGTTTTTTTTATTTTTAATTAATGTTTTAGAAATTATAAAATACATGAACTTGGTACAAATTCCAGAATCACTGTGGCTGGAGTGGAGGAGAGATTGGGCGCAGTGAAAAGTGCAAGGGTATTTTGTGGTCCGGGTCAGAGTTAGGCTGGCCTGTCACGTGGTGTGGGCCTGCTGATGGGACGGGTGGACAGTGAGGCTCTGTTTTAAGGTCCTGGAGGCTTTCAAGTGGTGAGGTCAAGTAGGCAGTCAGGTATGAGTCTTAAGCTGAGTGGAAGTCTGTGCGGGAGAGAGACTTTGGGAGTCAAGGTGCTGGGGATGGTATCTAAGGTAAGCGATGGCCTAGGCCTAGGCAGATTGCAAATGGAGAGGAAGGGGGCCGAGACCAGCCCCTGATGCTTCGAGTTGGGTGGAGGAGGCACAGAGTGGGAGGAAAAGCAGGAGGCTCAGTGCCAGGAGCTGACCGAGCGGGGAGTGGCCCACAATGGAGGCGTCCACTGTGAAGGACGATGGGGAGAGGATGAGGCACCCACTGGGCTCGGCAGCGCAGAGGCTGTTAGTGACTTGGACAAGAGCAGTTTCAGCCGGGAGGGAGCGGCAGAGGCCAGGCAAGAGAGAATGGAGGTAAGGGAGTGCGGCCTCCTGAGCAGGCAGCTCTGGAGAAGCTGGGCTCTGAAAGACAGCAGAGAAATGGGGCAGTCGTGAGTGAGGGGGAGGTGGAAAGGAGGGAGCTTTGGGTGATCATTTTGGCTTTTTAAGATGCCCATGTTACCAAATGCATGTTTTTTGTTTGTTTTGTTTTGTTTTGAGACAGTCTCACTTCTTCACCCAGGCTGTAGAGAAGTAGCACGATCTCGGCTCACTGCAACCTCCATCTCCTGGGTTCAAGCAATTCTCCTGCCTCAGCCCCCCGAGTAGCTGGGATTACAGGCGAGTGCCACCACGCCCAGCTAATTTTTGTATTTTTAGTAAAGATGAGATTTCCCCACATTGGTCAGGCTGGTCTCGAACATCTAACCTCAGGTGATCTGCCCGCCTTGGCCTCCCAAATTGCTGGGATGACAGGTGTGAGCCACTGCACCCAGCCCCCAAATGCATGTTTTGATGCTGAAGGGAAGATGTGGCAGGGAGAGGGTAAAGATGCAGTCAGCAGAGTGGGGACGCATGAGAGGAGAGAGCCCAGGGCGCCTGTGGACGGCTGGCTTTTGGGGGCCCGTCTTTTGTGCTATCAGGAAAGAAATAGGAGGCATGGTCTCATGTAAGTGGTGAATTTGGCCTTAGGAAGTTCAGAAAGTTCTTGTCTGATGACTCTACATTCCCCACGAAGGGAGCAGTGTGTCAGGTGAAATCAGGGGCGTGGTTGGGGGAGAAGAGTTGTAGGCTGCTGGAGACTGTGCATGGTGGCTACAGCGGAGAGTGGGCGAGAACCGACTTCACAAACATCTTAGGTCTGTTGGTGCCACTGGGAGCCCACTGGAGGGTGGCGACAAGAAGTGACAGTGCCGTTGTCTGCTCCGGTGGTTGTGTTTCCTCCACCAATGCTGGGCGCTGTTGGCGTGGCCTGGAGCGGTTCATCTGGGGCCAGGCTTTGTCAAGAGAGTATGACGGGAGGGAGAGAGAGGGAAGGGAATGGGGGAATTCTGCAAAGGAGTGGCTCTCATGAGGAACACTTGTCTCTCTGCTGGTTGAAGTGAGAAGAGAAGCTATAGGAGGGATGGCCTTGGGGGACAGGTGGACAGAGAGGGGGATGGAGCCAGGGCCCCGGAGGTAGGTCAGTTTCAGGTAAACGACAAGGTCAGGATGTGCCCCAGGAGTGGGAGGCTGGGGTGGAGGAAGTGGTCATCAGAGCAGAAGAGGACAAGAAACAAGGAGGACCTGGTGGCAGACAGGTCCCCCTCGCGGATAGGGAGGCTGCCTGGAATAATGAGAGGAGTGGGTACAGAGCAAGCCGGGAGCCAGGGGCTGAGCCTTCGGGAAATGAGGGGGTGAGCAGGAGGCCAGAGGAAGACAGTGACAAGGAGAGAGCGCTGGAACGGGGTGCCCTGCTTCTTAAAGAATGTTCATAAGGAGGGGGTGGGGTGGGGGTGGGGGTGGGGCTTAATTCTGGAAGCAGCCATGGGGAGCCAGGAGGACACCAACCTCGCTTCCTGCTCCTAAGGTGTGTGGGGAATGTGAGCATAAGATCAAGGCTAGATTTGAGGAAGAATGTTCTGACCCCATAGGATATGAGGCATGAAGACTGGCCACTAAAGGAATGCTAGGAAGGATCTCTTTTCTTTCTGGGGAGGTTTAGGACCAGAAGTGACCCCCACCCCCACTCCTTCCCTTCCCTCCCCTCCAGTCTTTCTGAGGTCTGTTAGGCCCTGCCTGGCGTCCTTTGATCTAGGTTTCGTTCACTCAGCAAACCTATTGAGTCCCAGGAGCTGGCCATTCTAGGAACTGGAGACACAGCAGGAACAAAACAGAAGGAGGAGTTCACTTCCCAGCAGAGGGTTTGTTTAGGTTTGCTCTTGGTGCAAAGCTATCCAAAGGGAGGGTTACTCATGGGTGCTGGAACCGGCATGTGGAGTGAGTTCAGAGAGTGAGTCACTCTTGCTGCCTAGGGGTGGGGAAAGGTGGAGTGGCAGTGGCAGGAAATGGAAAAAGGCCAGAACTTGGTGTTTGAGGACTGGGGCTGTGTGGCCTTGAGCAAATCATTTGTTTTTCCCATCGCTGACCTGGAAAGCAGGGAAGAGTCCCTCACTCCCCACATTGCTGTGGAATTAAATGAATGTGTTGCTCAAATAACCAAGAGCTATGCAAATGATCCTTATGCCATTCCTTAAGTCTTCACTCCCTTCTCCTAGTATGGGCACAACAATAGCAGCCCCCTCCCGCCCACGGTAGGTGTATTAAATACAAAACCATGCGCAAAGGCTCAGCACAATGGTAGGTGGCACCGGGTAAGTGCTGGTCACCCTCGTTAGTCCAGTCTCTGTTCAACGCCAGTGAATTCGCCACCGTCTCAGGACCCAGCTCCACCAGGAAGGAGAAATGGGTAACTGTCCCAGGCAGAGGGCTATGAGTCAGGGTGCTGGGGCCAGGCATGGATCTGCTGGGCACTCACATTCAGGACCTTAGTCCCTTGAGGATGACAGTGGAGGAGATGAGGAAGGCTTTTCTGCCTGCTTCCTTCTCCCTTGCACCCCAGAGCCCCTTATCCATCCATTCATTTCGTACATTTCTGTTGTGGGACTACTGTGGGCAAATGGGGCTTACAAGTCAGGATCGGATGGAGAGCAAGACAGAGGAGGCCACCGCTGTCAAGGGCCTGCCGACCAGGCGCAGGGCCAGGCCACTCGCCATCTCCCTGGAAGCTAAGCGCTATTTCTGGTCTCTCCTCTGCAGAGGAGTTGGGGGTAGTTGGGCTGTTCTAGCTTCCAGTTCCCACTCGGCCTTGGCTTGGGGTACCAGGAGAGGGCCCTAGAAACTCATTTTTTAAAAGCAGAAGTGGGCGCGGGGGCAGTGGCTCATGCCTATAATCCTAGCACTTTGGGAGCCGAGACCGAAGGATGGGCTGAGGCCAGAAGTTCCAGACCAGCCTGGACAACACCGCAAGACCCGGTCTTTACAAAAAATGAAACAATTAGTCGCCCCTGTGGTCTCAGCTACCCAGGAAGCAGAGGCAGGAGGATCACTTGAGCCTGGGACATGGAGGTTGCAGTGAGCCGACATCGCGCCACTGCGCTCCAGTCTGGGCGACAGAGCGAGACATCGTTATCTACAAGAAAATGGAAAAATACTCCAATGCACCCCATATGTCCTTCTTGGATTCCCGGGTTGCCGCCGATTGGCGCTTTCTCGCTGCTCCGAGGAGGGCGCGGGCGGGGCTGGGCACACCGGCTGCACTTCCGTGCGTGGCCGCGAGGGGGCGCGGCAGGACGGGGCACCCAGGGCGGCCGCGGGTGAGTCAGGGCGGCGCGAGGATGAGTCAGCCCTCCGTGGGCTTACCGCGCCCCCTCCGCCCCTGGCTTCCCCGCCCGGCCGCGCCCTGGCCGCCGGCTCGCCTTGACCCTCGGGGATCCCAGGCTCTGCGCTGCCCTGCGCCCTCCCGGGACTCCCCTGCCGCTAGGAGACCGCGCCTCCCGGGAATACAGGGCAGGGCGCGCAGGCCTGGGACTGGGCCGGGCCGTTCCCGCGGGCCCTCCCGTCGCTCCTTTCCTGGGGCGCGACGTGGCTTCCCTCCCAGAGCGGGTTTCGGGGCCGGCCCCGGTTGGGCCCGGATTCGAGGGACAGCTCTGCCAAGGCCCGGCCATGGGCGGCCGCCGCGGGGGAAATGTGCCCCCTGGCAAAACGCATGGGGAGAAAGCCCGCTCTGTTCCTTGGGTGTGCCCCGGTGTTTCGGCCTCTTCTCAGAGCAAGTCAGGAAAAAATAGGAACTCCTGGGTGGGTCCCCTCTTGGCAGGTTGAAGAAGGTGTCCTGACAGGATCTGGCTCAGAAGCCGAGTGTGTTAAAGCTGCAGAAAACTTGCCAAACCTGGGCCACCGGCCTCACCTTGGAGATCCCGCCCACGGACGCAGAGACTCTCCAAAAGTGCCAGAACTCACAAGTCATCCCTGCTGGGCTTCCCTCACTAGGTTCATGCAAAGTGCCTAAAATAGTGCCTGGCTTGTAGTCAGCACTCCACTAAGATTGCAGTTTACAGATACAGGTGACCCTGAGCAACAGGGCGTTCAACTGCGAGAGTACGTTTATTCGAGAATTTTCTGCTGTCTCTGGGACAGCAAGACCAACCCTCCTCTCCCTCCTCCCCGTCTTCCTCAGCTTTTATGCCTGATCTACTTCCATCTATGAATAGTAAATACACTTTCTCTTTCTTATGATTTTCCTAATAATATTTTCTCTACCTTCCTTTATTGTAAGAATACAATATATAATACATATAACATCAAATACGAGTTTACCTACTGTTTATCTTGCATGTAAGGTTTCTAGTCAACAGTAGGCTATTGGTAGTTAAGTTTTAGGGGAGCCAAAAGTTACACTCAGGTGTGGGAGCCTGTAGTCCCAGCTACTCAGAAGGCTGAGTTTGGGGGATGCTTGAGTGTACCTGATTCCAAGACCAGACTGGGCAAAAGCGAGAACGCTGTCATTGAAAAAAAAAATTATTTTTGACTGCTCGAGGATTGGTGCCCCAATGCTTGCATGTGTTGTTCAAGGATCAACTGTATTATTTTATGTGTATAATTTGAGGTATATAATTATATTTATACATGCATATTTATATAAACACATATGGATATTTATATATCTATGCCTACTAGCTAATCTTTATGTGTGCCAGGTATTGTTCCAAGTGCTCCTCAGGCATTAATGATCTCATTTGATTTTCACAACCACACAAGGACGTAAGGTGCTATTATTTATCTCCATATGGTAGCTGAAGAAACAGAAGCTCAGAGAAGCGAGGTAACTTTCTCAAGAGCACACAGCTAGGAAATATAGTGCAGGAGTTCCCCTGACTCCCTAACTTTAGAGGCCGTTTTCAGATATTGGTGGAGTCTAGTAACATACTTACTATCAAGGGTTCAGCCCTTCACAGTGTCTGAAGAGCAAAGTGTTAAACTCAGCCCTGGGAGGATGAACCACTTTCCTTGTGGAAATCTGCTGCCCTTGCTGGCTCTGCTCCTGCCGCCAGAGGACCAAGCTCTCTAGTTGTTCCTAGGTGCCAAAGGGCCAGAAGAGACTCACTCGCCACTCTTTCCTCCTTGTTAGCTTTCCGTATGGCCCCAGGACCTGGTCTCTGGCTCCCACCATTCCCCTTGCTGGTTTGTTTGTTTGAGACGGAGTCTGGCTGTGTTGTCCAGGCTGGAGTGCAGTGGTGAGATCTCGGCTCACTGCAACCTCTACCTCCCGGGTTCAAGCAATTCTCCCGCCTCAGCCTCCCCAGTAGCTGGGATTACAGATGCACACCACCATGCCCAGCTAATTTTTTATATTTGTAGTAGAGACGGGGTTTCACCATGTTGGCCAGGCTGGTCTCAAACTCCTGACTTTGTGATCTGCCTGCTTGGCCTTTCAAAGTGCTGGGATTACAGGCTTGAGCCACCGCACCCAGCCCCTTGCTGGTTTTGTAGACGACACTTACTGATTTGGGGTGAGTTATCTTTAGCAAGGTTTCCCATATACCTGTGAGCAGAGCAGGGCTGACTTGGGGTTCGTTAGAATCTCTCGCGAGACACGTTCAACACGCAGATTCCCCCGGCCTTTTGAAAGCGGTGGTTCTCAACCTTGATTGTACATTGATACAGTGGACTTAAAGGGAATGCTCGTGCTTGAGCCCTCCCGAGAGATTCCGATTGAGTACATCTGTGCTGCTGCCTGGGCATCAGGATTTCCACAAGCTAGGCTGAAGTAGCCCTAGGAATCTACACTTCGAAGAAACGGTTCCTGTGATTTTCCTGTGCAGCTATGTTTGCAAACTTCAGGGTGGACTCCCTTTCTTCTTACTGGTGAAGAGTGCCCAGGATTTTCCCACTAGGGCGGTTTTGGAATAGAGGTTAGAGGTGAGTGCTGCTTTTGGAGTCCTGTCCCTTCTCAGCCTCTCCTGGCCCCTGCCTCAGTTTACTGGATTTCTCTCCTTACCAGGCACCAGTATTCTCCCCCTCCCAGTGGCGTTCATTCCCTCAGAGGTTCTGGGCAGAGTAGACCCTCCTCTGAGCTTTTCACCTGGGGTTGGACCCTTGAACCCTGAGGGCTCAGAGCGGCCAGGCTGGCAGTCCGGGAACTCTCGTGAGCTCTCACATCTGTCTGCTTCTCCATGTGTGTGTCTGCTTCCCTGTGTGAGCTGGAGGGAGGGATCGCATCTCCCCTCCTCTGGGGCAAGTTGTTTCTCCCTCTCTTTCAGTATTGCTTTCTACCCTGGAGTAATGTTGGGTCTGGTATCTGCCAGCTTCATAGCATTTATTATTATTTTTTGAGACGGAGTCTTGCCCTGTCGGCTGGGCTGGAGTGCGGTGGCGCGACCTCGGCTCACTGCAACCTCCGCCTCCCAGGTTCAAGTGATTCTCGTGCCTCAGCCTCCCGAGTAGCTGGGATTACAGGCGTGTGTCTCCATGCCTGGCTGATTTTTTTTTCGTTTTTGGTAGAAATGGGGTTTCACCATGTTGGCCAGGCTGGTCTCAAACTCCTGGCGTCAAGTGATCCACCTTCCTTGGCCTCCCAAACTGCTGGGAGTATAGGCGTGAGCCCCCGCGCCTGGCTTGATAGCCTTTTTTGTTCTTCTTTGGATAGCAGGTGTTTTTCCTGGGTTCCAAGTGTTAAGCTAGGAGTCTAGGGACCTGTGTTCTTGACTCACTGTGTACCCTGGGACATGCCATTTAATCTCTTTGACCCTCAATTTCCTCACCTGTTAAATGGGTACCTCACAAGATTGCCATGTGGTTCAAATAAGATAGTCTGCAAAGACGTGCTTTGGTGACTGAGTGACACCAGTGTGATCCTGACGGAGCTTTCTCTTGTCTAGTTGGCAGAGTGAGGGGTAATTGCCCTTTTTAGGAAGCCCCCAAGATGTCAGCAGCTGATATTAAAGTCTCTTGACAATGGAAGTTACTAGAATCTTGCCTCTGCTCCTCATTGAATCCGAGTGTACACACTGAGTGCCTGCTGTATGCACCCAGCATGGAGGGGGGTGTGAGGCAGTTCTGGGCTGTTTGTAGGGCAGTAAGGCAATCCACATAGGAAGGTAACTGTATCATGCTGGGTGAAAACTGCGTGCTCTAAGCAGTGAATGTGCTGGAATTTCACCGGGGTAGTGCAGCCTATGTGGCCAGCGATCGAAGACTTTATGCAGAGGAGGAATCTGAACCAAACGAGCTCAGGGGGGCAGGTTGGAATTCGGAGGGCGGAGAGGAGGATTAGAGCAAAGTGGCCCTGAGAGGGGCTGCAGAGCAGGGCTGAGGGGAGGCCTGTGGGAGAGGAGAGTGGCTTGGCAGGCCGCCCTCACCCTGCTTCCTGGAGTAACCTGTCCCAGCAGGACTGACCAGCATCAAAAGCCTGTGTCACAATGAAGTCCCCTGAGTGAGGCTATGGCCCCCTGCCTTCCCACCTTTGCCTTTCTAAGCAAAAAGGAATATCCTTTTTCTAGGAGTCCCTCCTGGAGGGAGACCTGGTGCCCTGTCTGTCTAGAATCTGCAGCTCCCTGGTAACCATTTTTGGTGCATTTACAAGGAGGGAATAATAAAATCCCCTCCCATCCTGGGCCTTGCTCCTTGTCGCACTGGCAGGCGCAGGACAGACAGAGTTTAGTGTGCCCTAGTGTCGCCACACCAATGAAAGCTGCCTGCTGACCACAGGCTGAATGTGCTAAGTGGCAGGTCACCCCTCCTGGACAGCAGCCCTCCGCCGTAATCCTCCCTCCTTCACTCTGGGTTATCTGGTACCCACTGTGCCATCTCCCTCTGTCACTTCTTCCCCTCTCCTTTCCTGCCCCCACAACATGGTATGCCAGCCCGAGGTTAGCACCCTACCCTGAGCCAGCAGCATCCATTGTTCTCATGCTTGGGAATGGAGCAACAGGGGAAGTCACTCTGTTTGGGGCCAAGGAGGAAGGAAAGAGGGATGGGCTGAATGGGTAGGTGATGGAAAAAGTGACTTCCAGCCATTCGCTGGCCTGACCTGGAATGGCAGCTTAGAGTGGTTGCCATGGTGATAGCCAAACACCCACACCCCTCCCCCGCAGCCCCAAACTGCATAATGGTGGTTGTGCCTTTTCCCAGCTCGAACCCCTCAGCCTTCTGCCTGGTGTGGAGTTCAGATTCCTCAGGCTGAGCTGCTCTTGCCTCAGTTTCCCAACCTGACCAAAGGAAGCAGTTGGGGCCTCTGGGATAAAGAGCGTGTGCTGGCCCTTCCCTGTGTGCCCTGCAGACACGCACTCCAGCCCGCTGCCCATGCCCCAGGGCCCACCAGGCTGACTTCTGTGCTGCTTCTGCCAGGCTCCCTCACCCTCTGGGTTCCGGTCAGCCAGCAGGAGGCACCAGCAGGAATCGGAGGGTGAGAGGGGAGTAGACGGGGCACCCACTCCCTGCTGGGCTGCTGGTGGGCAGTGGCTACCTCCCTCTCCTGAAGGCCACAGCTCCTGTCAGCAGCTCGCACCAAAGCTCCAGGTCTCCTGGCTCGGGTTCCCTGCTCCTTCCCCTGCTCCCCAGCCCTGGAGGGGAGGGGCCACGGCTTGCTGGCCGCAGTGGGCCTCACTGTCCCTTGTTCCTTGTGGATTTCCCTCAACCCTGCCCACCTCTCCATGATAAGCTCTTCTGGTGAATTCTCCTTGGTCACCCCTTTTGTATACATTCTATTTGCTGCTGAGACCCTGACTGCTACAGAGAATGTCTCAACAATGAAGCGGGAGGCTGGACGCGGTGGCTCATGCCTGTAATTCCAGCAATTGGGGTGGGCAAGGTGGGCAGATTGCCTGAGCCCAGGAGTTTGAGACCACATGGTGAGACCCTGTCTCTACAAAATACACACACACACACACACACACACACACACACACACATACGCACACAGTTTAGCCAGGCGTGATGGTGCATGCCTGTAGTCCCAGCTACTCAGAAGGCTGAGGCGGAAAATCACCTAAGCCCTGGAAGCCAAGCTGAGCTGAGCAGTGAGCTGAGGTCACGTCACTGCACTCCAGCTTGGGCAATGGAGTTTGTCTCAAAAAAAAACAAAAAGGAAGGCAGGCGGCTGTCTCAGGACACCTTTTTTTGTGGTTAGGGCTCTGGCAGGCTGAATGTGTGGGTGGGGTGGCCTCCCAGGTGTAATCTGAGATGCACCCAGAAGGCTGCCCTGCCTGGAAATAGCCAGGCTGAAACCTGAAGTTAGAGGGCCATTCTTGTGGTCTAAAAACTTTCGGTAAAAATACCACATTCCAGGCCGGGCGCGGTGGCTCAAGCCTGTAATCCCAGCACTTTGGGAGGCCGAGGCGGGCGGATCACGAGGTCAGGAGATCGAGACCATCCTGGCTAACACGGTGAAACCCCGTCTCTACTAAAAATACAAAAAATTAGCTGGGCGTGGTGGCGGGCGCCTGTAATCCCAGCTACTCAGGAGGCTGAGGCAGGAGAATGGCGTGAACCCGAGAGGTGGAGCTTGCAGTGAGCCGAGATCGTGCCAGTGCACTCCAGCCTGGGGGACAGAGAAAGACTCCGTCTCAAAAAAAAAAAAAAAAAAAATACCACATTCCCCAGGAAGGTGGGCATCGTAGCCAATCATTCATTTCTCTACCTGCATTAGTTTCATCAGATAAGAAGCTTGACTGCCAACTTCAGAAATGCAAAGACTGTGTCTGTCTTCACTGTGTAGACATGGGGCCTGGTGCTGAGTAGGTTGAAATAAACATCTGTTGAATAAACTTATTTACCACTCAACAGTGAGTGGTGAGTGCCTACTACGTTCCACTATGTTCCCGCTGGAGTCACTGGGAAGCAGGATTTTCACTCTGCTGAGGTTGCTCGGGAATATGGAGTTGGGTGGGGAGCTGTTGCTGCATGTCTCAACACTGCACCTTTCCAGGTGCACAGAGCCAAACCCCTTGCAGCTACCTTTGACTCTGTCTCACACCAACACTCAATCCATTAGGAAATCCTGCCAGGCAGATCCGAACCCAGCCACTCCTCACCCCGTCCACGGCTGCCAGGCTGCCAGCTGGCTCTCCCACCTGGAATCCTGCTCGACCTCCTCACCAGTTTCCTAACTCCCACCTTCCCCACCTCCCACAGTCTGTGCTCAACACGAGTCAGAATGACCTTTATTTATTTATTTATTTAAGACCAAGTCTCACTTTGTCGCCCGGGCTGGAATGCAGTGGCATGATCCTGGATCACTGCAACCTTCCCCTCCTGGGCTCAAGTGATTCTCCTGCCTCAGCCTCCAGAGTAGCTGGGATTACAGGCACATGCCACCACGCCTGGTGAATTTTTTTTTTTTTTTTTTGTATGTTTAGTAGAGACAGGGTTTCACCGTGTTAGCCAAGATGGTCTCAATCTCCTGACCTCGTGATCTGCCCGCCTCCACCTCCCAAAGTGCTGGGATTACAGGTGTGAGCCACCGCCCTCGGTCTCAGAATGACCTTTAAAAATAAGTCGGGCCGGGTATTGTGGCTCACGCCTGTAATCCCAGCACTTTGGGAGGGCTAGGCAGGTGGATCACGGAGTCAGGAGATTGAGACCATCCTGGCCAACATGGTGAAACTCCATCTCTACTAAAAATACAAAAATTAGCTGGGCGTGGTGGTGTGTGCCTGTAATCCCAGCTACTCAGGAGGCTGAGGGAGGAGAATCACTTGAGCCCGGGAGGTGGAAGTTGCAGTGAGCCGAGATTGCGCCACTGCACTCCAGCCTGGTGACAGGGCGAGACTCCATCTCAAAATAAATAAATAAATAAATAAAGGCCTAAGTTGGATTATGCTATATTTTTACTCAAAACCCAATAATAGTTTCCCAGGACACTTAGAGTGAAACTAAAGTTCTTGGACTGTGCTCTGAGGTAGGCAGCTTCTGGCTCAGGTGATCCCTGCCTCCTGGTGGTCACGCCCTTGTGTAATCCCCTCCCCTGAGCGTGGGCTGAACCCGGTGACTTACTTCTAACCTATAGAAAACTACAAAATCAGGGGGCAGGTGGCTCGCACTTGTAAATCTCAACATTTTGGGAGGCTGAGATGGGGGCGTTGCTTGAGCCCAGGAGCTTGCGACCACCCTGGGCAACATAGTGAGACCTGGTCTCTACAAAACATACAAAAATTAGCCAGATGTGGTGGTGCATGTCTGCAGTCCCAGCTACTTGGGAGGCTGAGGTGGGAGGATCATTTGAGCCTGGGAGGTTAAAGCTGTAGTGAGCCGTGATTGCACCACTGCACTCTAGCCTGGGCAACAGAATGAGACCCTGTCTTAAAAATAAAAATAAAAATAAAAAAGACTATATGGTAAAAGCAGTGGATATTGCTCCTGAGAATGGGTTATGAAAACCTGTGACTGCTGTCTTGCAGTCTCTCTGTCTCTCTCCTTCTTGGCTTGCTTACTTTGATGCATCAAGCTGTCATGTTGGAGAAACTGTGTGAGGCCTCTGGCCAATACTCAATAAGGAATTGAGACCCTCCGTCTAGCACCTGGTGAAGAACTGAACCCATCAAAGCCCTGTGAGTGAGTGTGGAAGTAAGTGGCTCGTTCCTTCTCCAGTTGAGCCTTGAGATGACAGCAGCACTGACCAGCACCTTGCAACCCATGAGGAATCTTTTTTTTTTTTTTTTTTTGAGACGGAATTTTGCTCTTGTTGCCTAGTCTCAAATAAAAAAAGAAAAGAAAAGAAAAAGACAGGCCGGGCACGGTGGCTCAAGCCTGTAATCCCAGCACTTTGGGAGGCCGAGGCGGGTGGATCACGAGGTCAGGAGATCGAGACCATCCTGGCTAACACGGTGAAACCCCGTCTCTACTAAAAAATACAAAAAAATTAGCCGGGCATGTTGGCGGGCGCCTGTGGTCCCAGCTACTCGGGAGGCTGAGGCAGGAGAATGGCGTGAACCCAGGAGGTGGAGGTTGCGGTAAGCCGAGATCGCGCCACTGCACTCCAGCCTGGGGGACAGAGAAAGACTCCGTCTCAAAAAAAAAAAAAAAAAAAAAAAAAAAAAGAAACACCACGACTCCAGGATGGCGTCAGTCATACCAGTGAAGGACAAGAAACTTCTGGAAGTCAAATGGGTGGAGCTGCCAAGCTGGATCTTGACGCGGGACTTCAGCCCTAGTGGCATTTTTGGAGCGTTTCGAAGAAGTTACTACCGGTACTACAACAAGTACATCAATGTGAAGAAGCGGAGCATCTCGGGGGTTACCATGGTGCTGGCATGCTACGTGCTCTTCAGCTACTGCCTTCCCTACAAGCAGCTCAAGCACGAGCGGCTCTGCAAATACTACCTAAGAGGACACGCTCGGCGCCCCCCCACCCCACGACCTTCTTGGCCTGAGCCCCTCCGTGAGGAACACAATCTCGATCGTTGCTGAATCTTTTCATGTCCTAATGGGAATTAACCTCCAAATAAAAGATGACTGGTAAAAAAATTAAAAAACATAAAGTAAAAATAAATAAGAAAAGAAATAGTTGATAAATGAACAAATGAAGGAAGAATACACCTGAAAATGAGGGAAGCAGAGCTGGTAAGTGTCCAAAGCCAGACCAACCCCTAGTGGTACCGTGTGTACCCTGGGCCCACTGTGCCTGGATGGTTCGGGTCCATAAAGCCAAAGACTTTCCTTTCATGCATCGGCCAGTCTGAATAAGGTTTACCGTCACTTGCAACCAAGAGTCCTGAGTAATATATGGGATTCATGAGGAATATAGTGTGGCTGCGATGCAGAAGGAGAACAGGAAAGGAAAATGTAGGGAGAAAGGGAATGGTGGGGCAGGCATTTGTGAGCCTCTACTGTGTGCCCAGTAGTGGGCTGGCTTTGTCGTGTATATCATCGCTTTTCATTCCCCTGACAACCTTGTGAATTAGGTGCGTTCCCTCCCACTTCACAGGTGAAGAAACTGAGTGAGGGTAAGTGCCTGGTTTAAGATCATAAAGCTAGCGAGTGGCAGAGGTAGAAGAAAAGCCAGGTCTTTCTGATTTTAAAATCCCATGCTTTCTTGGTGGTTTATTTTTCTCCATTTTTTTTTTTTTTTTTTTGCATCGTGGGTTGGCCAAAATCTCCAAATATTTTCACTACTGCTGGAGCCCTGGCAAAGGCAGCAAGTGGGGTGGCTGCCAGAGGCTGGGGCCGAGGAGGGAAGGGAGGAGGGGTACCTGTGAGGGCCTTTTGTAGGCAGGTATTTATAAAGCTCCTGGCTCTTAGATGGGGGAAGGTAACCTCGCCTCTGTTCCCAAGTACACATCCAGGGAAGGCAGTGTCTGGAGGTCAGGTGAGGCCAGGCTGGCCTGGAGAGGTGAACTAAGGCTGCTGGACTGAAGGCATCCCAGAGGTTTTTTTGTCCACCACATGAATGCCCCGCCTACAGCCCCCTCTGAGAGAAACTGAGCTTCTCCCGGCTCCCTGCTGCCCGTTCCTAGGGCGTGCATTTCCTGTCCTGACCCACGTGGCCCTGTCCCCTCTGACCTCAGCTGATTGGCCCAGCATTGGGCACCCTGCCCAAGGGCAGCCCCATCATAGCTGACCAGGGGTCCCTGGGGGGCTTTGGTGTCTGAGCGATGTGATGAGCTGGGCCTCCTGGTAGACGGGGCAGAAGCAGGAAGACACATAGAAAAAGCAGAAAAAGAGGTAGCCCACTAGAGAGATGACCATTTCGGGCCTGGCGTGGGTGCCCGAGCGCCGCGCTCTCTGAGTTAGCAGGCCTGCTGCATAGCTGCTCCTGAGGCCCTGAACTCTTCAGTCCCTTTGTGCTGTCAATTCTGGACAAGAATCCCGTGTTGTTTTTTAAAATTTTTTATTATTTTTAAATTAATTTATTATTATTTTATCTTATTTTTTAAAATATTAACTTCCCATACTACACTGATGTATATTTTTAAGTTTACGCTTTTTTTTTTTTTTTTTTGAGACAGGATCTTGCTCTGTTACTGAGGCTGAAGTGCAGTGGTGCCATCACAGCTCACTGAACTCCTGGGCTCAAGCAGTCCTCCTGCCTTGGCCTCCCCGGTAGCTGGGACTACACCTGTGCTCCACTGCCCTATTTTTATTTATTTATTTATTTGAGATGAAGTTTCGCTCTTGTCACCCAAGCTGGAGTACAATGGCACAATCTCGGCTCACTGCAACCTCTGCCTCCCGGGTTCAAGCAGTTCTGCCTGTCTCAGCCTCCCGAGTAGCCAGGATTACAGGCATCCACCACCACACCTGGCTAATTTTTGTATTTTTTAGTAGAGATGAGGTTTCACCATGTTGGCCAGGCTGGTCTTGAACTCCTGACCTCAGGTGATCCACCCACCTCGGCCTCCCAAAGTGCTGGGATAATAGGCATGAGCCACCGTGCCCCTATTTTTGTTTTTTGTAGAGACAGGGTCATGCTATGTTGAAGGGGTGGCCTGCCCCTCCACACCTGTGGGTGCTTCTCGTTAGGTGGGACGAAAGACTTGAGAAAAGGAATAAGACACAGAGACAAAGTGTAGAGAAGGAAAAGCGGGGCCCAGGGGACCGGTGCTGTGCTTACAGAGGACCCACACCGGCACCGGCCTCTGAGTTCCCTTAGTATTTATTCACAATTATCTTTACCATCACCGGTGCTGTGCTTTGAGATGTAGATGCGAACATCTCCATAAACCTTTTAGCAGTATTGCTCCAGCAAGCCCCACCTTATCCCTAAAGGCGGTTATCTCCTTACTCAGTAAATAAAGCACACAAAGGGTTTTACCTGGAGATGTTTTATCGCCCAGGGACGGGCAGAAGACAAATGTTTTTCTTTTTCTCTAGATTTAAGAGAATGGTGATGACCTTTAACCATAAGCAGCCTTTAGGCACTTGTTTAACAAAGCACATTCTGCACCGCCCAAAATCCTTTTAACCTTAAGTCATCACAGCACATGTCTCTTGCAAGGACAAGGTTGGGGGTAGGGTCACAGATTAACAGCATCTCAAATACAGAACTAAATGGAGTCTCTATATAGACACAGTAACAGGCTGATCTCTCTTTCTTTTCCCCACACTATGTTGCCCAGGGTGGTCTTGATCTCCTAGGCTCAAGCAATCCTTCCACCTCAGCTTCCCAAAGTGCTGGGATTATAGGCATGAGCCACGGCACCTGGTCTCCCCTCTTTTTCAGTCTAGCTTGAGTGGGAGCGATTGTGGTCACCCAAAGAGGCAGAGAGGACAGTCTAGGCTGCAGAGCCTGATATGGTCTGCCCCCCCTCATTCACAAGGATGGTGATGCTCGGGCCTGTGGCCTCCCACAATGGGCCTAGGGCCACTGATTCCTGTGGTTCATATGGATGCCTCAGGGCCAGAGCCTCAGGGAGGGGCGAGGGTGTGGGCTGGAACCTGGAACTGTGGGGAGGGAAAGGATGGGCTGGGGGGAACGTGGTTTTCAGTCGTAACATCACAACATACCTCAGTCGTGGGTGTATTTTAAGTAATCTGTTACTCATAATAGCCAAAGCACTTGTGGGTATTTTAAAGCACATATTTGCTTCTGTAACCATGTCAAATTTCCAAAGGCCCAGAAGGGTACACACTGAAAAGTCCCCTTCCTTCCCTCTGGGCAGCTCCCTCCCTTGAGGCAGCCATCCTTACCAGAGTTTGGGCATCCTTCCAGAAATGCTTTGTGCACCTTTCAGCAAACACTCTTGTACACATTCCTCCTTTCCCTTATTTAGTACCCAAATGTTAGCATATTATTCCCATTACACTGCACCTTGTTTTTTTCATTTGTGAATAATTAACTAACTTTCCCCCTAGTGAGAGCAGATTTGAGATCATCCCCACGACAAAGTCACTTGCCTTCCAGGGCACCCTTCCGAGCGGGAGAGGGGGTTAGTGAGCAGGGCCCGGGACCCTTTGGGAGGGTGTGTGTGTATTCGTGTGTGTACGTGTATGTGTGTGCGTGTGTGTGCACGTGCATGTGAGACCTGCAGGACAGCCTCACTTGGAAGACCTAGTTTTAGGTCTAAGACCCCACGAACAAGCCCAGGGCCTTAATTCCCCTCCGGTTCAGTTTCCCTCCCCCAAAGAGGAATGACAAGCCTGTTCCCTGGGGCTGTTGAGGTTGGAAGGAGGACGTGTTAAGAAACTGTCTTGTGAATTGTCTAGTCCTAGGCGGTGAGCAGTTACCGTCAGCCAGACAGATTCAAAAGCTTCTCATCCATTCTCCCTTAAGGATGTGTCTGGCCTTCTCTGCTTACTCCCAGCCACCTCCCCTTTCCCAGCTGAAGGCGTCTTCTTCTCCTGGAGCTTCCCTCCCACAAGGACCTGCCTGTTTATGAGCCTCTGCTCTCCACCTCACCTCCCTTCCGCCGCCTCTTGTTAGGCACCTGAAACCACCTCTGCTGGGGTGTAGCAGCGCAAATACAGCTCACTGCTGGCTTTTTTTTTTTTTTTTTGAGATAGAGTTACGCTGTGTCACCCAGGCTGGAGTGCAGTGGCATGATCTCCGCTCACTGCAACCTCTGCCTCCCGGGTTCAAGTAATTCTTGTGCCTCAGTCTCCCCAGTAGCTGGGATTACAGGCATGAGCTACCAAGCCCAGCTTTTTTTTTGTATATTTTTGTAGAGACAGGGTTTCCCTATGTTGCCAAGGCTGGTCTTGAACTCCTGGGCTCAAGCAATCCACCCATCTCAGCCTCCTAAAGTGTTGGGATTATAGGTGTGAGCCACTATGTCTGGCCCCTTCATATGTGCTTGCTTTTTTTTTTTTTCAAGATGGTATTTCACTCTTGTTGCCCAGGCTGGAGTGCAATGGCACAGTCTTGTCTTACTGCAACCTCTGCCTCCCAGGTTTAAGCAATTCTCCTGCCTCAGTCTCCCGAGTAGCTGGGATTATAGGCATGCACCACCACGCCTGGCTAATTTTGTGTTTTTAGTAGAGATGGGGTTTCACCATGTTGGCCAGGCTGGTCTCGAACTCCTAACCTTAGGTAATCCGCCCACCTTGGCCTCCCAAAGTGCTGAGATTAGAGGTATGAGCGACCGCACCTAGCCTCTTCATATATATATATATATACACACACACACACACATACATATATATACGCACATATATCTACACATATATACATATCTACACATATATACATATCTACACATATATACATATCTACACATATATACATATCTACACATATATACATATATACACATATATACATATATACACACATATATACACATATACACATATACACACATATATACACATATATACATATATACATATATATACACATATATACATATATACACATATACACATATATACACATATATACATATATACACATATACACACATATACACATATATACATATATACACATCTATATACATATACACACATATATATACACATATATATACACATATATATATATATATATATATATATACACACACATATATATATATATTTTTTTTTTTTTTTTGAGACGGAGTCGTGCTATGTTGCCCAGGCTGGAGGGCAGTGGTGAAATCTCAGCTCACTTCAACCTCCGCCTCCCGGGTTTAAGGAATTCTGTGCTTCAGCCTTCCGAATAGCTGGGATTACAGGCACGTGCCACCACGCCCAGCTAATTTTTTTGTATTTTTAGTAGAGATGAAGTTTCACCATCTTGGCCAGGCTGGTCTTGAACTCCTGACCTCATGATCCACCCTCCTCGGCCTCCCAAAGTGCTAGGATTACAGGCGTGAGCCACAGCACCCAGCCGCCTCATCATATATTTTAATTGAACATTTAAGGAAACTTTTGTGTCAGATGCTGTTCTAAGCACTTGGATGTGTTAACTCAATTTTCCCAACTACAACCCAAAGAGGTAGGTACTGTTACTATCCATTTTGTTGTTTTTTGTTTTGTCTATTTCTTTTTTGGAGATGGGGTCTCCCTATGTTGTCCAGGATGGTCTTGAACTCCTGGACTCAAGTCATCCTCCTGCCTCAGTCTCCCAAAGTGCTGGGATTACAGGAGTGAGCAGGCTTACTAGCCATTTTACAGATGAGGAAACTGACGCTGGAGAAGTTAAGTGCAGCTGCACTGAGTGCATCAGGCACAGGCAGACAGTGTTGGTGCTGGTTTCAAAACCAGGCCGCCTGCTCTAGAGCCTGTGTAGCTGGCCCTCCCTCACCCCTGCCTTCCTTCCTTAGGTAACTCCTTTGTAGTGTTAATACCTGGCTCTCAGCTTAAATGTCACTTTCTCAGGGAAATATTTCCTAAGGCCCCTCCTGCAGTGTAAGTGGCCTTCTGAGTGCTCTTGGGTTCTCTTGTGTATCTCTTGATCACTTCTTGTTTTGTACTGTAATTGCTTATTTGTCTATGCTCAGTCCCCTGGGTTTGGGCAGGTTTGGGTACGTTTGTTTGCCCTTAGATCTGATCTGCCTTGCATACAGAAAGCATGCCATGAATGTGAGCTGAGTGACCTTTCCATGATGCAGCGCTGCCTGGAGCTGTAGGAAGAAAAGAGTCCCCAGTGGTGGTTTGGCCCAAGAGGGAGGAATGTGAAACTAGAAACAGACCGAGGGACGTAGCCGTGCCGATACATGTGTGTGTTTGGGTGTCTCAAGCGGTGGTAAAGAGAGCATGGGTTTCAAAGTGTGGTGAACCTGGTTCAAATCCCCACTCCACCACCTGCTGCAGTGTGATCTAGAGAAAGTTCTGGAATCTGTTTGTTTGTCATCGACCTAAGTTACCTGAAAGGGCTGGCACGACGCCAGTGGGCCCTGCTTCTGCTGCTGCTGCCAATGTCCTTATGCAAATGACCTCCGCCTTCTGCACCTCTGTTCCCATCTGCAAAAGAAGAGCCTCGGCCAGGGCGTTTCTAAGGCCACTTCCCTGTTTAAGCCACTTGAGCTCGATGGAAGCGTCTCAGGTTTTATACTCTGGAACATTTGGATATAGCTGGGAATGTCTCTCCTGGAGGAAGCAGAGGGTGATGTTTCAGCCAGCAATCCTGCACCCGCAAGAAAGCCTGCCCCTGGTCAGCAGAAGAGCAATCAGAGAAGCTGCTTATGAAGATGGAGTGGCCCCTGCCACAGAGGTACCTTTCTAAAGCTGCTTGGGAATCAGATTACAGTGGCTCCCTCCTGCTAGCAGGGAGACCAGAAGTGCTGATAAGACCTCACATGTTTCTGTGCAAAGCTGATCTCCATTCAGCTTCACAGCAGCCCTGGAGACAGTGACCTTGACTAACCACCTGCCCATGCTGGCCACAGTGAGGGGCTGTGTTAGTCAGGGTTCTCCAGGGAACAGCTAGTAAGATACGCGTGCGCACGTGTGTAGAGATATATATGTATATATTCAGAGATTTACTTTAAGGAATTGGCTCATGGATTATGGAGTCTTGGTGAGCTCCAAGTCTGTAGGGCAGGCTGTCAGGTGGGAGACCCAGGGAGAACCCGCTCTTGCAGTTCACCACAGAATTCTCTCCTGCGGTGGGGGGGTCAGTCTCTCATTCTCTTCAGGCCTTTGACGAGTTGGATGAGGCCCATCCACATCATAGAGGACAATCTGCTTTACTCAAAGTCTATCACTGAAATCTTTTTTTTTTTTTTTTTTTGAGACGGAGCCTTGCTCTGTCACCCAGGCTGGAGTGCAATGGCGCCATCTAGGCTCACTGTAACCTCTGCCTCCTGGGTTCAAGCGATTCTCCTGCCTCAGCATTCCAAGTAGCTAGGACTACAGGCGCCCGCCACCGCACCTGGCTAATTTTTTTTTTTTTTGTTTTTTTTTCAGTGGAGTCGGGGTTTCACCATGTTGGCCAGGCTGGTCTCAAACTCCTGACCTCAAGTGATCTGCCTGCCTCGGCCTCCCAAAGTGCTGGGATTACAGGCATGAACTACTGTGCCCAGCCTTAAATGTTATCATCCAAAATCACCTTCAGGGAAACATCCAGAATGTCGGACTAAATATCTGGTCACTGTGGCCCAGGCAAGTTGACACATAAAAGTAATCATCATGGGGGCTTCCTGTTTAATCCCTAAGACCTGGGAGTAGGTGCCAGATTCCCGTTTCCGATGAGGAAGCGGAGGCTCCAAGGAGTGGAGAGGTATCTCAGGGCACAGAGCTGCAGTGGCATGCCATCAGAAGGCAGGGCATGAGAGTGCTGCCTGCATGTCACCTGGGTGACCAGAGAAGAGGCGTGTGAGGTCACCGACCAGAACCAGGTGGAAGTATGACTGTGCATGGAAAGGGGATGATGGGCAGCTGGGGTCTCCCCACCCCTCAAGATCTGAACAAGAGTGGCTCAAATCTTCACCCCCCACATGGCAAGCCTAATGTCTTCCTAAGGTGCTTAAGTTGTCTGGGATGTGCTGGAACGTATTTTCTTTTTTTTTTTTTTTTTGAGACAGAGTCTTGCTCTGTCGCCCAGGCTGGAGTGCAATGGCACAATCTCGGCTCACTGCAAGCTCCGCCTCCCAGGTTCACGCCATTCTCCTGCCTCAGCCTCTCCTAGTAGCTGGGACTACAGGCACCTGCCACCGCGCCCGGCTAATTTTTTTGTATTTTTAGTAGAGACGGGGTTTCACCGTGGTCTCGATCTCCTGACCTTGTGATCCGCCCGCCTCGGCCTCCCAAAGTGCTGGGATTACAAGCGTGAGCCACCGCGCCCGGCCTGGAATGTATTTTCTTGGTCATTCTGGCCCCTGAGTTCCTGCTTCTGCCCAGAGAGCGATCTTAGTCCATTTGTCCACCCAGCAACCTTCTTCCTTTATTTCAAAATCCACCTACTCCCCGCCCCATCATGTTGCGCCTGTGTTTATGGCAAGCTTTGCTGATGGTCTGGAGAGATGAAGGGAAATTACAGAGCAGCAGTGACAGCTGCAAATGAGATAGTAGACAATGTGCTCTTGTAAAACCAGCCTCTCTTGAACATTTCTACAGCTCTGGTGCCCTGTTACTTGGTGCCCCACCCCTTTCTTCTTCCTTTCTCTGCCCTCTCTTATTGCTACCCTCTTCCTCTCAGAAATGCAGTCAAATTCCTCCCATTTTCCTTTGCAGTGAAGTTCTACCTTCTCTTGTCCAGAGTCCTTATCTTGGCTCCAGGCTCCTGCTGGGTGTCCTGGGGGTGGGCAGGTGTTTTATGAGAGTTCTTTACACCAAGAAGCAGGCCTCCTCCTCCCTAGGTGCCCTTTTGAGGGTGGAGTCTGGTTCATTCTCCCACAGGAGTGGGAATGGGGCAGTGTCTGAGGCCAATGAGTGCCTGCAGCATTGCCCTTCCCAGGACTGGCCAGGTGAGGCCATCTCCACCTGTCTGGCCTGAGGCAGGTGCCTGTGTTGTGGGGACAGATCTCAGTCACCTCAGCGGCAGACTCCAGGCTCTGATCCCAAATAGCCCTGCGATTCATCCTGCTCTGTGACTTGTCCACAGGGAGTGGGTGCCCTGGCCAGGGGCAGGAGGGTCTGGTCTGGAAATTGTACTTGACGCTGGTGTGTCTCAGTCTCTGAGCTCAGGTGCACTCTGACACCCATCCAGGAGTCCACGGTGTGGCCCTCCACTCGGGATGCTTTGGGTTCTTGGATTCTCAGCCCCTCCTATTAAAAAAAAAAAAAAAAGATCATGTATCCCTCTGCTCAAAACCTGGGATGATCTTTGTCATAGTGGCCTGAACCAAGACAATGATTATTACCATTTGACAGGTGTGAACCTGTCAACTCCTTGTGGACCTGATTTGCATTTCCTGATTGCTAATAAGAGTAAGCATCTCTGGCTCGTGCCTGTAATCTCAGCACTTGGGGAGGCTGAGACCAGCAGATCACTTGAGGTCAGGAGTTTGAGACTAGCCTGGCCAACGTGGTGAAACCTTGTCTCTACTGAAAATACAAAAATTAGCCAGGCATAGTGGCGTGTGCCTGTAATCCCAGCTACTCAGGAGGCTGAGGCAGGAGAATCGCTCAAACCAGGGAGGCGGAGGTTGCAGTGAGCTGAGAACACGCCACTGCACTCCAGCCTGGGAGACAAGAGTGAAAGTCTGTTTCACACACACACACACACACACACACACACACACACACACACACAGATTCAGATTAATCTCCATCTTCATTGAACTTGACCCCACCCACAGCATTTGACCTAGGTCCTCACTCTTGAGTTTGGGAAACCCTTTCTTGCGTCTCTGGAGCTTTCACTCCTAGTTCTTTGCTCACCCCAGTAACTACTCTCTACTGGTCTCCTTTGATCTCTCAGCTCCATCCTTGGACCTCTTTCTCCTGTTTCACTTGTTCCTTAGGTCTTTCATCCAGTCTCATGGCTTTACTATCAAGCATAGGCTAATATCTTTCATTTTATAGCTCCTTCACTGAAGCCTCTGCCTGAACTTCATATATTGAACTTCTGATTCCATATTTCTCTACTTGGATAGCTAACTTGATATGGCTAAAATTCAACTCCTGATTCCCTCACCCCCAAACCTCCTCCTGAAGTCTCCCCATATCCATAAAAGGCAACTCCATGCTTTCTGCTGCTCAGGCCCCAAACCTTGAAATAATCCTTAAGTTTGTCCCATCAGTAAGTCTCACTAGCTTTGTCTTAAAAATTTCATCCTGCCGGGCGCGGTGGCTCACGCTTGTAATCCCAGCACTTTGGGAGTCTGAGGGGGGCGGATCACGAGGTCAGGAGATCGAGACCACAGTGAAACCCCGTCTCTACTAAAAATACAAAAAATTAGCCGGGCGCG
Organism: Symphalangus syndactylus; assembly: GCF_028878055.3. Lineage (NCBI taxonomy): Eukaryota > Metazoa > Chordata > Mammalia > Primates > Hylobatidae > Symphalangus > Symphalangus syndactylus. The sequence continues at coordinate 148,741,520 of NC_072427.2, forward strand.
GTGGCAGGTGCCTGTAGTCCCAGCTACTCGGGAGGCTGAGGCAGGAGAATGGCGTAAACCCGGGAGGCAGAGCTTGCAGTGAGCCGAGATAGTGCCATTGCACTCCAGCCTCGGCGACAAAGCAAGACTCTGTCTCAAAAAAAAAAAAAAAAAAAAAAATTTCATCCAGAATCATACCACTTCCTACTCCTCCTCCCCTGCTAGCTTGGTCCAAGCCACTATCATATCATCTCTCATCTGGATGAATCCAACAGTATCTTAACTGATGTTCTCTGTGACCCTACAATGTATTCTCCAGACAGAGAGCCTTTTAAGACATAAACAAGATCAAGACACTCCTTCTGTTCAAACCCTGCAATGAATGACTGCCCATCTCATTCAGAGCAAAACCCAAAGTTCTTGGAATGGCCTATGAGATCATCTTGCCTGTCACTTCCCTTCTGATCCCCTCTCGATTATTCTCTCTCTTTTACATGTATGTGTATATATATATATATATATACACACACATATACGTACACACATATATACATAAATACACATAATATATACACATATATATGTCTGTGTGTATATATATATATATATATTTTTTTTTTTTTTGAGATAGAGTCTCACTCTGTCACCCAGGCTAGAGTGCAGTGGCATGATCATGCCTCACGGCAGCCTCGTCTTCCTGGGCTCAAGCAGTCCTCCCACCTCAGTGTCCTGAGTACCTGGGACCACAGGTGAGAGCCACCACATACAAGTAATTTTAAATTTTTTGTAGAGACGGGGTCTCACTATGTTGCCCAGGCTGGTCTTGAATTCCTGGCCTCAAGTCATCCTCCTGCCTCAGCCCCCCAAAGTGCTGGGATTACAGGTGTGAGCACCGTGTCTGGCCTACTCTTCCTCCTGCTCACTCTGTTTCAGCCTATTTGGTCTCTGTGCTGTGCCTGGGGCCTGCAGGCACCCTTGTGCCTCAGGCCTTTGCATTGGCTGTTATGAGCACACCTCATTTTATTGAGCTTTGCTTTATTGCACTTTGCAGATTTTACTTTTTTTTTTTTTTTTTGAGACGGAGTCTCGCTCTGTCGCCCAGACTGGAGTGCAGTGGCGTGATCTCAGTTCACTGCAAGCCCCTCCTTCCAGGTTCACACCATTCTCCTGCCTCAGCCTCCCGAGTAGCTGGGACTACAGACACCCGCCACCATGCCCAGCTAATTTTTTTGTATTTTTAGTAGAGACGGGATTTCACTGTGTTAGCCAGGATGGTCTTGATCTCCTGACCTCATGATCCGCCCACCTCAGCCTCCCAAAGTGCTGGGATTACAGGCGTGAGCCACTGCGCCCAGCATTTTTTTTTTTTTTTTTAATTGAAGGTTTGTGGCAATCTCGTGTCCAGCAAGTCTATTGGCACAATTTTTCCAACAGCCTGTGCTCACTTCATGTCTCTGTCACATTTTGGTAATTCTTGCCGTATTTCAAACTTTTTCATTATTAATATATCTGTTATGGTGACCCATGATTAGTGATCTTTGATGTTACTATTCTGATTGTTTTAGGGCACCACGAATGGTGCCCAGATAAGATGGTGAACTTAATCAATAAATGTTGTGTGTGTTCTGACTGCGCCACTGACCTGACCCTCCATTTCCCTGTCTCTTCCTCTCCTCTGGCCTCCTTATCCCCTAAAACACAACAATATTGAAATGAAGCCCATTAATAACCCTACAGTGGCCTCTAAGTGTTCAAGTGAAAGGAAAAGTCACACGTTTTACACTTTAAATCAAAAGTTAGAAACGATTAAGCTTAGCAAAGAAGGCTGAAAGCTAGGCCTCTTGTGCCAAACAGCCAATTAGTGTATTAAAAATAAAAGTTCTTGAGGGAAATTAAATGTGCTACTCCAGTAAATACACAGATGATAAGAAAGCAACACAGCCTATTGCTGATAAGGAGAAAGTTTGAGTGGTCTGGATAGAAGATCAAATCAGCTACATTTCCTTAAACCAAAGCCTAATCCATAACAAGGCTCCAACTCTCTTTGATTCAATTCAGTGAGGCTGAGTAAGGTAAGGAAGCTGCAGAAAAGCTGGAAGCTAGCAGAGGTTGGTTCATGAGGTTTAAGGAAATAAGCCATCTCTGTAACCTAAAAATACAACGTCAAGTAGCAAGTACTGATGTAGAAGCTGCAAGTTATCCAGAAGATCTTGCTAAGATAACTGATGAGGTGGCAACACTAAACAACAGGTTTTAAATGTAAACAAAACAGGTATCTACTGGCAGAAGATGCCATCTAGGACTTTCATGGCTAGAGAGGAGAAGTCGACACCTGGCTTCAAAACTTCAAAGGAAAGGATGACTCTCTTGTTAAGGGCTAAGGCAGCTGGTGACTTTAAGTTGAAACCAATGCTCATTGACAATTCCTCAGATTGCAGGGCCCTTAAGAATTGTGCTAAACCTACTCTGCTGTGCTCTATAAATGGAACAATGAATCCTGGGTAACAGCATGTCTGTTAACCATTATAATATGGTTTAGTGAACATTTTAAGCCCTCTGTTGAGACCTACTGCTTAGAAAAAGATATTTATTTCAAAATATTATTGCTCATGGTCAGGCACTTGGTCATACAAGAGATGTGATGAAGACATACAAGGAGATTAATGCTTTTTTCATGCCTGCTAACACATTGATTCTGCAGCCCATGGATCAAGGAGTAATTTTGACTTTCAAGTCTTATTATTTAAGAAATACATCTTACAAAGCTATAGCTGCCATAGATAGTGATTTCTGTGATGCATCTGGGCAAAGTAAACTGAAAACCTTCTGGAAAGGATTCACCATCCTAGATGCCATTAAGGACATTGGTGATTCATGGGGGGAGGTCAAAATAGCAACATTAACGGGAGTTTGGAAGAAGTTGACTCCAACCCTCATAGATGTCTTTGAGGGGTTCGAGACTTCAGTGGAGGAAGAAACTGCAGATGTGTTGGAAATAGCAAGAGAACTAGAATTAGAAGTGAAGCCTGAATATGTGACTGAATTGCTGCAATCTCATGAGAAAACTTAAATATTAATATTTAGTAAACCATTCAAAGTAATGGCAAAACCACAATTACTTTCGCACTAAACTAATAGATGAGGAGTTGCTTCCTACGGATGAGCAAAGAAAGTGGTTTCTTGAGACAGAATCTACTTCTGGTGAAGATGCTATGAACATTGTGAAAATGACAACAAAGAATTTAGCATATGACACAAACTTAGTTGATAAAACAGTGGCAGGGTTTGAAAGGACTGACTCCAATTTTGAAAGAAGTTCTATTATAGGTAAAATGCTACCAAACACCATTGCAGGCTACAAAGAAATATGAAAGGAAGAGTCAATCAATGCAGAAAACTTCATGTTGCCTTATTTGAAGAAATTGCCACAGCCACCCAAACTTCAGCAACCATCATTCCGGTCAGTCAGCAGCCATCCATTAAGGCAGAAAGACATGATTTGCTGAAGGATCAGATGATTGTTAGCATAATTTTTTTTTTTAGCAATAAAGTATTTTTAAATTAAGATATGTACATATTTTTTAGACATAATGCTATTGCACATTTAATAGACTACAGTGTAGTATAAACATAATTTTTATATGCACTGGGAAACCAAAAATTTGTGTGACTCACTTTATTGCAATATTTATTTTAATGCAGTGATCTGGAACTGAACCTGCAATGTTCTCTGAGGTATGCCTGTACACTGAAATAGTTTAAATATTCTTGTTTATTTTCCTTTTTTCCTTCTTCATTTTTCTTTTTTTGAGACGGAGTTCTGCTCTTGTTGCCCAGGCTGGAGTACAATGGCGCCATCTTGGCTCACCGCAACCTCCACCTCCTGGGTTCAAGCGATTCTCCTGCCTCAGCCTCTCAAGTAGCTGGGATTACAGGCATGTGCCACCACACCCCGCTAATTTTGTGTTTTTAATAAAGACGGGGTTTCTCCGTGTTGGTCAGGCTGGTCTTGAGCTCCTGACCTCAGGTGATCTGACCTCCTTGGCCTCCCAAAGTGCTGGGATTACAAGCATGAGCCACTGTGCCTGGCCCTTGTTTATTTTCTTATTGTCTGTTTCCCCCCAGTAAAAACATGTTCACAGGCCAGTCTTTTGTTTTGTTCACTCCTGTATCTTCAGTACCTTAGAACAGTGCTTGGCACAGAGTGGGCCCTCAGTAACTATTTTTTTTGTTTGTTTTTTGACACAGAGTTTCACTCTATCACCCAGCCTGGAGTGCAATGGCGTGATCTCCGCTCACTGCAACCTCCACCTCCTGGGTTCAAGCGATTCTCCTGCCCCAGCCTCCCTAGTAGCTGAGATTACAGGCGCCCACCACCACACCCAGCTAATTTTTTTGTATTTTTAGTAGAGATGGGATTACGCCATGTTGGCCAGGCTGGTCTCGAACTCCTGACCTCAGGCGATCCATCCACCTTGGTCTCCCAAAGGGCTGAGATTACAGGAGTGAGCCACCGCACCCGGCCAGTAACTATTTTTTTTTTTTTTTTTTTTTTTTTTGGAGACGGAGTCTCGCTCTGTCACCCAGGCTGGAGTGCAGTGGCGCAGTCTCGGCTCACTGCAAGCTCCGCCTCCCGGGTTCACGCCATTCTCCTGTCTCAGCCTCTCCGAGTAGCTGGGACTACAGGTGCCCGCCACCACGCCCGGCTAATTTTTTTGTATTTTTAGTAGAGACGGGGTTTCACCGTGGTCTCGATCTCCTGACCTTGTGATCCGCCCGCCTCGGCCTCCCAAAGTGCTGGGATTACAAGCGTGAGCCACCGCGCCCGGCCTCGGCCAGTAACTATTTATTAAACAAATAAAGTAATGGATTATTATTATTTTGTTTTTGTTTTTGAGACGAAGTCTTGCTCTTGTCCCCCAGGCTGGAGTGCGATGGCGTGATCTTGGTTCACTGCAACCTCTGCCTCCCAGGTTCAAGCGATTCTCCTGCCTCAGCCTCCTGAATAGCTGGGATTACAGGCGCCTGCCACCAAGCCCAGCTAATTTTTGTAGTTTTAGTAGAGACAGGGTTTCACCATGTTGACCAGGCTGGTCTAGAACTCCTGATCTCAGGTGATCCACCCGCTTTGGCCTCCCAAAGTGCTAGGATTATAGGCATGAGCCACTGTGCCCAGCCCAAGTAATGGATTATTATGCCCTATGTAATCTAAATCAGATAAAGGGGAAGTGACATCAGGAAGATGTGAGAGACAAGGAGAAGGTGGTAAGGTCAGTGGATCAGAGGTTCTGGGTAGGGTAGGGCTAGAGTGAGTTCAAATGACAGAAAGGGATTGGATTGAGCTAATGAAAGGTCTTTCTTTTCTACTTTACTGGCTACTTCATCTCAGTCTTCATTGCTGGTTTCTCCTCAACATTTAAAAAAATTTAAAAAGTTTAAATGTAGAGATGGGGTCTCAAACTCCTGGGTTCAAGTGGCCCTCCTGCCTCAGCCTCGTGAGGTGCACTACAGGTGCACCCTTGTAGTGTACACCACTGCATCTGGCTCCCCTCAACATCTCGATCTCTAAAACTGGAGTGAAGTAATAAAAAAAAAATCTAGGGCAGTGTTTTTCAAATTGAGAGACACAGCCCATTAGTGGATCATAAAATTAAGTTAGTGGGTTACAACCAGCATCTATAAAAATGAAATAGAATAGAATAGAATAGAAAATAGCAGGGCACATTGCATGCAGCAAGGATATATATCATATCATAAAAATTTCATTTCAATTTTATATATGTAGATATGGGTGTTTTTTTGTTGTTTTTGTTTGTTTTGTTTTTTTTGAAATGGAGTCTTGCTCTGTCGTTCAGACCGGAGTGCAGTGGCGCGATCTCGGCTTACTGCAACCTCCGCTTCCCGGGTTCAAGCGATTCTCCTGCCTCATCCTCCCGAGTAGCTGCGACTACAGGCACCCGCCACCATGCCTGGCTAATTTTTTGTATTTTTAGTAGAGACAGGGTTTCACTGTGTTAGTCAGGATGGTCTCAATCTCCTGACCTCGTGATCCGCCCACCTCAGCCTCCTAAAGTGCTGGGATTATAGGTGTGAACCACCGCGCCCAGCCAGATGTGTGTATTTCTATATGGTGTCTGTGTGTACTGAGTCACACATATGGTTGGGTCATGGACAAACAAGTTTGAAAGCTCCTGGCCACGAGAGTGAGTGAGGAGGTCCAAAAACCGAGAGTCCAGGTAATCGGAAAGATTTTTATCATAAATCCTGAAATTACCAAGACTCTCTAGGGGTAGTGCTCAAATACAGAAATGTTACCAGGGTTGAAAATCTTCAAGAAATGTCCCAGTGAGTCTGTAGATGGTTGGAATGGCCGGTGCTTACTTATTTTATATTTTATATTTTATTATTTTTATTTTTATTTTAAGGTGGAGTTTCACTCTTGTCTCCCAGGCTGGAGTGCAATGGTGCAATCTTGGCTCACTGCAACCACCGTCTCCCAGGTTCAAGTGATTCTCCTGCCTCAGCCTCCCGAGTAGCTGGGATTACAGGCGTGTGCCAACCACACCTGGCTAATTTTGTGTTTTTAGTAGAGTCGGCGTTTCACCATGGGGTCAAGCTGGTCTGGAACTCCCGACCTCAAGTGATCCACCCGCCTCGGCCTTCCAGTGCTGGGAGTATAGGTGTGAGCCACTGCGCCCAGCCTGCCCTTCATTTTATAGAGGAGAGCCAGGAGTTTAGAGGTTAAGTGACTTGTCCAAGGTCACTCAGTAAGTGGCAGAGCCAGGGTTTGAGCTCAAGTCTGTTTCCCTCCCTACAAGGCCTTTGCAATGCACCCCACAGCCTGCCTCACCAGCTGAGTCACTCTTGCAGACCATTCTCACGGTATGAAATTAGATTTCATGCTTCGATAACAGCTACGAATCACTCCGTTTCATGAATAGTGGGGTCTCTCAAAGAGTTGAAAATGTTAAAATTCTTTTTTTTTCCCCCAAGACAGAGTCTTGCTCTGTCGCCCAGGCTGGAGTGTAGTGGCGCAATCTCGGCCCACAGCAACCTCCACCTCCTGGGTTCAAGCAATTCTCCTGCCTCAGCCTCCCTAATTAGCTGGGATTATGCCTGGCTATTTTTTGTATTTTCTTAGTAGAGACGGGGTTTCACCATGTTGGCCAGGCTGGTCTCGAACTCTTGACCACGTGATCTGCCTGCCTCAGCCTCCCAAAGTGTTGGGATTACGAGCATGAGCCACTGTGCCCGGCCTGAAAACGTTAAAATTCTTGAATGGCTACTGTCCACACTGCATGTCAACCCTGCCCCCAGAGCTGTGTTGGGGACATAGAGAGAAAGTGAAGACCTGGAGACCCAGCTCCTGGCCTCAGGAGATTACAACCAGAGGACTGGAGACCTTAGAGATTAGACAGGTTATCTGCATTTCACAAATGCCAACACTGAGGCCTGCGTCACAGCGCAGGAAAGAACAGACGTCTTGGAGCACGAAGTAAGAATCACCTTGTTGCAATTATTTATCGACTCCTGGGTTACTCCCCATCATTTCTTGAAGGTTTTAGTGCCTGGTAAAATATCACTCTCTCCAACCCTCTCCCTGTAAAATCTTCAAAATCCAGAGCTCCTGCCCAGCAGTTTATACCTTTCACAGGTTGAGATGATGAAAGGACGATGTGGGGGACAGATGAGTCTGGCTCGCAGTGTTAGGGCCACTAAGTTGCTATGTCCCACTTGACTCCGGGTGTCTGGAGGCCACGTGCTCCAGGTGAGGCAGGACCCTCCCAACCCTGGGCACTGGGGAATGAGTACTGCTTCGCCTGACCTGCCGTGGTAATTCCTTCCACGCTACTTGCCTGGTTTAAGAATGGGCATGTGATCATATCTGGCCAACGGGATGTAAGGAGATGTCTTCTGCGAGAATTCTGAGGATGTTTTTCATATTCTTTTTTTTTGAGAGGGAATCTCACTCTGTCGCTCAGGCTGGAGTGCAATGGTGTGATCTCAGCTCACTGCAACCTTTGCCTCCCAGGTTCAAGCCATTCTCCTGCCTCAGCCTCCCAAAGTGCTGGGATTACAGGAATGAGCCATCGTGCCCGGCTCATGTTCTTAAAAAAAGAGACACACTGAAGGAACATTTTCCCTTCCAGACTTTAGACATCGATATCGCAATGACATACAGCCTTGAGTTGTGGTAGCCACCTTGTGTCTTTGACGGGATAAACACAAGGGCAAAAACCGACGCGCTAAGGATGGTTACGGCCGGGCGCGGTGGCTCACTCCTGTAATCCCAGCACTTTGGGAGGCCGAGGCGGGCAGATCACGAGGTCAGGAGATCGAGACCATCCTGGCTGACACGGTGAAACCCCGTCTCTACTAAAAATACAAAAAATTAGCCGGGCGAGGTGGCGGGCGCCTGTAGTCCCAGCTGCTCGGGAGGCTGAGGCAGGAGAATAGCGTGAACCTGGGAGGCAGAGCCTGCAGTGAGCAGAGATCGCGCCA